>NW_020229414.1:2088453-2460139 GCF_003227725.1 Camponotus floridanus
AATTAAAATTTAAAATATTTAAAAAAAATTAAATTTAAATTTAAAATATTAAAAAAAATTAAAAATTAAAATATTTAAAAAAAATTAAATAAAAAATTAAAAATTAAAATATTAAAAATAAAAAAAATGTTTTCACGAACGATAAACATATACAATCTATATTTGTATTTTATTTTACACTTAACCTTGTGGTAAAAATAACTAGTGCAATTTTCCAATTTTACTTCAATCTACGTGACTCCACGTTCGACGTAATTTTTAATTAGTCCATCAACATCAATTTAATTCCCTTGTTTTCCATCCATCGTATTCGCGAGACTCATTACATTTAATCGCTATACTTAGCCCGGAATGTTGTCCGCGGATGAATGATAGTTAACAAATATTGCCTCTGCTCGTAACACGATGGGAAGCTCGCGAAATAATTAAGTGGCTAGACACTTAACGGTAATCTAATGTCACCTTAACGAGTGCGGGATCGATAGTCTGTAATGAAGAAGCCGCGTAATACCGCTCCTCTCATCCTGTCCTGTCGCGAAAATTGAGGAGGCGCATTAACCGAAAATTGAGATATTAAGTTCCGGGAAAACTCAATTCTCCTTGCCACTTAATAATTGTTCCACGTCTACGCACGAAAATTGCGGCTAAATAATTTTCCGTATCCACTGCCACGGCCACCGGACGTTAATTGAAACTGTATATTAATATGTGGGATATAAATCGTGCCGAATGTAAAGGAGAAAATTGCGGTAAGGAAATGAATAATTTTTTACGTTCCGTAATTTAAAACCAAAGTTAAGCCACAACGTATAGAGTAAAGTATAGAATATATAAATGTAATCTCTCTCTCAACAAGCTACGTCGAAATTGCAAATTGAGTTTGTAGTATTGAAATTTCGTTATATCAACAGTGCCTGGAGACGTAATCAAATTTCGTTATGGCAAACATCCCGTTCCAACCTGTGTTTCATTCGTTATAATAAAATTTTTAAACAAAATAAAAGAGAACCGATGCATAACGAAAATATAATAATTGTCGAAAATTTATAACAATCTCTCAATCATCGATCTCTCGATCGACATGCGTAAATAAAGCAGACCGAGATATTCTCGAGTCGAGAAATTTCTCTCCGGCTCGGAAGTTTCTCCAGGGACTCGAAGTCCTGCCATAAATAATGCAAGAACATTCGCGCGTCCTCTTATTTTTGTCGACATGCTCGACTTCGGCTCCGGCCCGAAAATCGATCTGGCGGCCTCTTGACCCGCGATATCACTATTCTCGAAAGATCTCTCGAGTGATCGATATCATCCCCGGGTAATGATTAGAACTATATATTCGTTTGCTGGGCACGCTAATTGGATCGGTAAATAGCGAACGGAACGGATGATGACGTATTCTCTCGATGATGAGACGTATTATCTCGAATTTTCAAATCGAGATGGAAGAATTCTATCGGCTTCTCGAGAGATTTCGCTTCAACGTGATTCTGCTGAAATACTGCAGAATATAATAATATTTGTTACACGTGGAGCTATATATTATTTCTCTCGTAACTTAAGAGATCAGACATTCATTCGATTTCACACTGAGAAAAATCGTTCGATTGTACCAACAAGACGTATATTATTGAAGACATTTTGGTTAAATCAAACAAGAATTTCTACTTATCGTGATAAGACTCGATTTTTTATAACTAGAACGTTTAATAGATTTTACTATAAGGATTTGTGGTTAGTATTTTCTGGTTGGATCTATAAAATTTCTTGTTACATTAATTTCTTTGCTTGCTTCTTAACTTAACTCGTATTCAATATTTGCCATAAAATGCATTTAAAAAACTAATATTAACATTAAATCCAAAGTATATTTTTTTTCTCTTACGAGCAGTAGTGCCAGAAAGAGGACGCTAGCTCTCTGATTGTGTGTCTTTGAGCTGCATCCTCTTCTTGCATTACTGTTTATCAGTTTAATTTCTAACAAACTGAATTTATAATTTATAACTTTATTAATAATTTATTCAATAATCTGGATTGAATTTATCCAATAATTTTGTTGGAGTTCAGAATATTAAACAGACTTTTGAGATTAGATGGACAAAATTTTAGACGACTTGGTGCTGGCGAGTTTAGTATTATTAACCAGAAAATTTGGTAAATTAAACAGGAAGAAATGAATCAGATTCATCTGGTAATTCTTACAAGAATTCTGGTTCGTCCATTTTCCAACAGACATACTGGTTGAATCTACCAGAATTCTAATTAATGCAACCAGATTTTTTTCTCAGTGCGTTTTCTCCATCATATTTTATAAAATTACTAGTTTTCGAAAAAAAACGCGTCCCTCGAATTTGGAAAGTTTATCAACGTGATTGGTACGTTACGTCACTTTGCGAAAAAAGCTTTGACAAAATACTCGCGTTCTCTCGTAGGGCACTAAATTCTCCGCAGTTTGCCATTCTGTTTAATCCTCCATCATGATACAGGCAAATGCGTAAGCCTGGGGTTTCTCGATTGTAAAATAGCTAGAAAAATTTGCGACAGCGCTTTGCCGTTTGCAACACCGGCTGACTATTCCCTTATCCATTGCGACGCTAAAAAATGGAAAAGAGGGTCGGAGTTGCGTTTCCCAGCCGCGCGAGTAATAAAATATAATGGCAGTTTTATTGCACCGGCGTCGTGTTAGAGCACTTACGTCACTCGAATTTAACCATAGTAGCTGAAAGTTAAACTTGTTTTGTTCGCGCGCCCTGCGGTTAAAACTCTCCCTCCTCCCCCGCAGTAAGACACTTTTTACCCCCGATCCGGAGCAGTTTCATGCCGCTGTGAAATAGGTCACTCCAACTGGTGCTGGATGAAATTTTCAGCGCGACCGTCGAACCTCGCTATAATTCCTCGTCTGGCGAACGTTTCGCGATATTGCGGAAGCCGGTTTATCTCGCCAAGATGACCGATATATATCGACATTAGCGACAGAATTGCGTGGGACTTTATTTCTCTTTATTTATAATTGAAGTGTGAAAATTTTTGTCAAGCGCGATTTATTTTTCTACCCTTAAATACCTGACACGACGTGAGACACGTATAAATTTATCGTGTATATTCTTTTCTAGATAAAACTTTAGATTCCTATTTCTCACAATTTTGACAGATAGACGTTTCGCTGCCTCTCATACAAAATGCATTCATTTGTCGATACCTCGCAAAGCAATAAAGCGCAACGTAAGCGAACTCAAGCGCAAGTAATGTGCGCCTTCACAGAATAAAGTATTATAAAAGCAAGTAATTCCCGTTTATAATTCGAGCTTCCAACAACATTTATATTCTCCGACGAACTGACTATTCTCACGCGACTCGCTCTATTGTCTCTCGGTAGCGACTTTGCTCGCGGCTCTGAAAAGCTCTTGCTCGTTAAAGAGGGAAACTAAAGATGGAACGAATCCGTCGAACAATCCGCGGGAGCTTTCGCGAAATTATATTCGCGCAACAAACGCGGTCGCGTTTAACAAGGGGAGGAAAGAAAAATCGAAAGAAGAAGAAAATGCGCCGCGCTTGGCTTTCTAAATGAAAAATTGAGCTCCGCTCCAAAGTCCCATCCATAAAGTCTCGAGGAGTTTTAGCGCGTTGAACAATCTCATCGCGTCCGAAATGAGGGATTTTTCGTAAAGACGAAACCGTCTTGCAAGTAATAACGGCGATAAAATCGCGAGTCTGCGGCTGACGCTGCAAAATAATAGGAAAATAAATTGTCTGTCATTTTTTAATCGAGCGTAATCATGTATCTTTCTTGTTCTTGGGGAAAATGTGGCTGCGGACATCAGGCAATCGCGTTTATTTTCACCCGCGAATGTAAATACGGCGAATAATTTGGTTTCGTTCTCCCTATAAATTTCTCGGCTTCGAGAAATTTGCCGGGTCGATCGAACGAAATTGCGTCTTTGAATAAAACGAGAACATCTGCGGACCGGATCCTGATTCGTTCGAATAAAATAAAAGTGACGTCGTTTCCTTGTTCATTAATCATCTTCCGGAAGATACTGAAAAGCTTACTTTCAACGCAACAATACACAATGGAAGTAATATCCATTGTAGAATAATTAATTACGGAGAAGAAGCTCGGTGGCAATTGCATCGCGAATGGAGAAATACGTGAATTAACTCCATCGATTTATATTAACTCATTCAGGGCGAATGTAATTGTTGTTTCTTAAAATATTGCCTGAGCAATTTAATTTCATCAAATTGCGAATGAGATCTTAAGTTTAACAGACTCAAAATATAAAAATACGAGACATATTACTTTCGTATTTTTAGCTTTAAGGGACTTTAATGTCAAAAGAGCAAATTCTATATTGAACGTCAATATCCTAATAACAGAATTAAGTTCAGAGGCGGAATATTGACTCAAATATCTGTATTGACACACATAGAGATTATTGACATAATTAACTAGTAATTTACTAATTGTAATTACGACGAATAAATGAAGAAAAAAGGTAATATTTCGGATATTTAAAATATCGTCGTATCCTTGTATCTTTTTATATATAAAAAAAATTGCTTTCATAAATTATATATGTATATTAAATTAATTGCGTGTGTCTTCCAATATTTTGAAAAACAACAATTAAAATAAAAGATTCGTCTCTCTCTTTTTCTCCCGTTTCCTCTCGCATCATATTATTCGTACAAACATTTTATGTAAAACGAAGAAGATCAATTAAACCGAGTGCAAATACAGAGCAAATAGGTGATTGGCACGCGATACATAAATTGCAAAAAGAAAGGCACTGCGATAGATGTAAAATGCACGATAGTTCGCTCGCAGCTTCTACAATCGAAAAAACGCTCCGATATACAGGATGTCCCAAAAGTCCCGGACCGGTCGAATATTTCATAAACTATGCACTTTAGAAAGAAGTATTTCAGACAAAAGTTGTATGGCTTGAAGGGGGCCATCAGATAGTGGTAATGATTTGACATGGGAGAGTCATTTGAAAGCCACGTGAAGATCACCGTCAATTTCTTAAGTGGAACTCCCTATTTTTTATTACATATTCGTGTAGCTTATCTCAAGAGCTTTCCAAAACACTATAACGAAGTATTTCTTCATTGAGTACTTTTCGAGTTATGAGGCTTGAAATCATTTCTTAATTTTGCATAAACAATAAAATATCTAGTAAAATATTCATTTTTCGATTATCTTACCTTAATAATTTTATGTACAAAATAATGAGAGGAATCAATTGGTGTAAAGAAAACACAGTTGTTTAAAAAAAAAATGTAATTGTTAATTGCAAATTACATATTTTTTTCTTAAAAACAACTATGTTTTTTCTTTACACCAGTTGATTCCTCTCATTATTTTGTACATAAAATTATTAAGGTAAGATAATCGAAAAATGAATATTTTACAAGATATTTTACGGTTTATGTAAAATTAAGAAAATGATTTCAAGCCTCATAACTCGAAAAATACTCAATGAAGAAATATTTAATTATAGTGTTTTGGAAAACTCTCGAGATAAGCTACACGAATATGTAATAAAAAATAGAGAGTTCCATTTAAGAAATTGATGGTGATCTTCACGTGGCTTTCAAATGACTCTCCCATGTCAAATCATTACCACTATCTGATGGCCTTCTTCAAGCCATACAACTTTTGTCTGAAACATTTCTTTCTAAAGTGCATAGTTTATGAAATATTCGACCGGTCCGGGACTTTTGGGACACCCTGCATATCCGATAATAATTCCGAAAATTCCCATCGCGAAGAAGCTTCTCTGCCATTTTCATGTCGAGTCTCGGGGAGATCCCTGATAACATCGCGAGATATACCAATTCCGCTCGTATTACCCTTCACGGGATTCGTTCGCTCGTCACGAGGATGACGACGACACCGCGAATCCATATCGAGGATCTCGACACCCGCGAGTTATCACCAGCCGGAAAATGATAATAAACGCGAGGACAGGTCGCGCGTAAAGAGACACGAGAACAACGACGGACCAAGCATTCTCTCCCTCCTTCTCTTTGCTTCTCTCGCACAGTCACCTTGTTAGATTTATGAATACCGCCGGATGTAAAAGGATCGTGTACGCTTCCTGATTGTAAAGGGAGATACATGTATCTTATGGGACATCGTACATTAAATCGAGAACGGCTTTTGATCGCATACGTATATACAGGAAATATTCCTATATAATATTCGCATATCACATGTATTGATAAAGACACATGTGTTGATAAAGATACATTACACGCATTCGAGTAGCAACGAATTTGAATACACTTCGATAACTTTTGATATATTTGAGAGAGAGATGCAGCTTGGAATCGGGAAATATCGATAATATATGTATTATTTTTTTAAATACAAGATATAATAATTATACGATTTTATAGCATTTTTAAAAAGTCAGCTTTAAATATATCTCGGAAAGAATCAAAATAAGAACGAGTAACACAGAGATAATTTCAGAAATTGCGCGACATGGAATATAATTAGAATATAAATTTAAAAAATCACGTTTATATGACGTAAACGCATGAATATAAAATGATATGGCTCGCGAAAATGTAAACATTAAATTTACTTGTGCTCCGACAAGTGCTTCTCAGCCCCAGTCTATCGTAGCGCAATAATAAAATTCATTGCAGCTTATCAAAGTTTAATTAAGCTCGTGATTGCAGAAATGTTGCATTGTCAATAATAATGTTGCGCTTTCGGCTGTTTTTTACGCTCGCGTTACGCGAGCTACACTTTATCATCCTTTATCGCGCATGGTTTTTAATTAAAATTCACAAGTTGGCCTCTCTCTGAGGTCTCTTGAGCGAGCAATACATTTCAAATTCGCCAGACAGCCGACTAATAAAACGCGCAATATGCATCGGATGATCAATCCTGCTCTTTGAAGGAAAGTGACGAAAGTTGAGGAGCAATTTCGCGGTCGAATAAACGATATCGCGCTCGTATGAAATTTTCGAGAACGCTTATGAAATATTTCACGACACAACGGCATTAGATTGCCTTGCCTCCTCGTTTAACCAACAGATAGAAAAGTTTGATGAAGCGAATATGCCAATATATATCATACTTCGTCACGAAACTGCGCGAATACCTAATTAATCCCATTTGCAGTTATAAAAATTCTAAGTTATAATCTCGTTAAAAATTCGAACCTTTCTATCTTTCTGTTTGACAAATTTACTAGAGAAGCCTCGAAATATATTCTTTCTGTTCATTCTTCGATATAAAAGATTTCAAGAAATTTGGTAGATTCGAAAATGATTTTTTCCATAATAGATATTTATTAATATTAATCTTTAATAAATCACTACTAAGAAAATCTAATTTTTCAATCAGTAATATCTCTTTCTCTATTCTTGATTTTGCTCTTTTATTAACCGAATACATCAATGTCGGTTTTACGAGGAAGCGTGGATTGTTAACGTGCTGCATATCCGGATATCCGGATATTCGAACCTTTCTATCTTTCTGTTTGGTAAATTTACTAGAGAAGCCTCGAAATATATTCTTTCTGTTCACTCTTCGATATAAAAGATTTCAAGAAATTTGGTAAATTCGAAAATGATTTTTTCCACAATAGACATTTATTAATATTAATCTTTAATAAATCACTACTAAAAAAATCTAATTTTTCAATCAGTAATATCTCTTTCTCTATTCTTGATTTTGCTCTTTTATTAGCCGAATACATCAATGTCGGTTTTACGAGGAAGCGTGGATTGTTAACGTGCGGCATATCTGGATATCCGGATATTCGAACCTTTCTATCTTTCTGTTTGGTAAATTTACTAGAGAAGCCTCGAAATATATTCTTTCTGTTCACTCTTCGATATAAAAGATTTCAAGAAATTTGGTAAATTCGAAAATGATTTTTTCCACAATAGACATTTATTAATATTAATCTTTAATAAATCACTACTAAGAAAATCTAATTTTTCAATCAGTAATATCTCTTTCTCTATTCTTGATTTTGCTCTTTTATTAACCGAATACATCAATGTCGGTTTTACGAGGAAGCGTGGATTGTTAACGTGCCGCATATCCGGATATCCGCATAAACGTCAGCCGGTCGCATCGTAAAAGCTTGAAAATCCTCGCCGGGAGAGAACTCTTTTGATATTCCGCGTGATCGACTGCATATCCTTCGCATAACGGCCAACGGATTCCTGGGGAACGGTGGGTCGAGTCCCGATGCCTTCGCGAGGCCATCCGAAGAGATTCGGGCGAGACCGAAGTTTGGTCTCGCTCCTCCTGAATGCCGATGAAACAGATGCAATTGCGAATTCGCGCAAGAAGCCAGGCAGATTGGATACAAGGATGGCGGGTGCCTGCAGCTCCGGCTCCAGATGTCGAAAAATGGTAACCCGCAACCTAGTTACGTCGTCGTGTCGCGCTCGACGACGATCCGTGAAAGGGTCCCAACACCCTCGAATTTTAGCCAACTGCGGAGTTTGGTAACACGACCGTTTTCGTGGTGAGATACATCTAACCCGAGGAACAAGCGCGAGAAAGATGCCGCGCGCACAAAATACGCCTTTGCAGCGGATCCGAGATATACGTCGACAAGATTGGGCGGGTACTTATGGCCGAAACTTGGCCCACGCAAAGTTTCCGACATTACCGCAGCTCTGGTTAGTCGATCTTGAACGTAAACTACTGGTAGAATATTCCCTTAAGGCAGAATTCTTCGAATAATTCGACGAGTACAGACAATATGCAACAATATGCAATGTTTAGCTCCTTGAAAAGATTTATTATATATTCAAAAAAAAAATTTAAGATATTACTTTAACCTCGTTTTTCCAATATTTCAATATTTATTTGTTTATTTCAGAGATTGAATTAAGGATGTTTTGTATGTACAATTTCAGCAAAAAATAGTTGAAAATCAATATTAATGAATATATCTACTTTTGGTGTATTTTGAATAATTTGACGAATACAGACAATATGCAACAATATGCAATGTTTAGTTCCTTAAAAAAATTTATTATATATTCAAAAAAAATTTAAGATATTACTTTAACGTCGTTTTTCCAATATTTCAATATTTATTTGTTTATTTCAGAAATTGAATTAAGGATGTTTTGTATGTACCATTTCAGCAAAAAATAGCTAAAAATCAATATTGACGAATATATCCACTTTTGGTGTATTTTGAATAAGAGAAATTGTGTGGAATATTACAATTTGATCTTAGCTACAGTGCAAAGATATATTTTTTAATATTTATTGCGTTTTTACTGAAATATTTCGAATTTTGTTAATCAAAATGATTAACTTTTGATAGAGAATTTCATCTTGTGATAGATACATGGCTAACTTCACTGAATTATATTTAATATCTTTTTAGCCAGTTAATATACGTGTATAATATTATTTGACCAAATATTTCCTCTGTATCTAAACTTTTGCAAATTTTAAACAAATTCTGAATATTATTTCCATGTGTTTTTGTCGACGTGGTTATACGTTTCCCATAAGAACACATGTTAATTCGGTGCAAATTAAAATCCTTATAACTTGTGAACGCTTTAGTGAATCGATTTAAAAAATTGTACTGAAGATTCTAAACATAGGACATTCTATACAATTTTCATTAAATTCTCAATATTTTAAAAATAGGTACAAAACATCCTTAAATATTTCGCAATTTTTTTCCTATTCTTTTATATTTTTCATGTAACCTTTTCTTTCTCTTGATTTAATCTAAATTTCGATTTGTCTTTACAATTACTGAACATTACACTCAAAAGACGCACGTTTATATTTAATATCCTTTTACGTCAGTTGATAATTTAATTCTTCATGTTTTGCATATGTAATTCCGAGTATGTTAAAGTTTCTCTCTATCGCAAATTTTAATTAATGTTAAGAAACGCGCTACACTTTCGTCAAGTTTCGCGCTATCCTAACGAGAGTTGTACCGCAGTTTCAAGAACAAATTGCACCGTGAACACAATTATACGCCGTATACATGTACGAACGAGTGGTAGTGAGAAACTTGTTGTCGACGCGAATGCATTCACGGCCGTGATTAATGCCAATCAAGTGGCGATTTCGCGTTCTGAATTCGGGATCGCCGGTTAACGCCAGAAATCAATAGACCCGCAAACCGAACCGATTAAGGATGCACGAGCGAGAATGGCACCGCAAATCTAGAAACGCAACGCGGGTAATGTTTCGGTCTGAATACAGGATAACTAGGATTCCGCAGTTGGTTATATATCGTTTTGCATTCCAAAATTCCATGTCGTCTTATACCGACCGAATCGTCGCGATCGATGAAAAATTTTCCTCCGGAGATGAAACAAAATGGCCCAAATCGCCCTATCGATTAGATTCTTTACGGGATCCGTTGATGCGGGATATATATCGTTTGCGTGGAAATTTTGATTTAAAATATGACGTCTTTTAATAGAAACGCGCAGGGATATCGGTTTTTAAAGCTATCTCGGAGCTAAAATTATTCGTTAAAATTCAACTTTAAACGAAAACTTCTCTTTCAAGGCTCGACTCTTTTCCACATAATTCATATTACAATATCCGACCCTCTATAAAAAGGACCGTGCTCCAAATAATATTATAATGCAGCCGTTGGTTAAATATTTCCTGCGGCGAGGGAAATGACGGGCAAAATGACGGGATTAATATAAAACCGCGCGATAATACTGACTCAGCAGCGATCTCAATTTTCCCGAAGCTTTCCCGGCGACGAGGGAAATAACGCTTCATCCGGAAGATTTTCTGGAAAATTGACTGAGTCACGGAAAAGCCGTCCTACCACGCGTGCAGCGAATTGAACGATCTTCAAGCTCATTAAGAGCAACGTCGCGTAAACATTCACACGCACACATGGATCCTTGATGACCATCGCGTGTGGCAATACTTGCTTAAATCTCTGCTTAATAAGACACTTGGACACCTCGAAGAGCCCACTGCCAAAGTTTCACCTCTCACGACGACGAACGAATCGATTTCGTCGGCGAGCGGTCTACGAATAGCGCAAAATCCGAATTAAGAAATGGATCGAACATCCTCCTCGGAGGACGACAAAGTACGTAATAAAGCGTCATTTGCGGGACGACGCGCTTCTGCGAAGAAAACGTATGAAAGGTTGCGAATACGAAAGGTCGTGACCTATATGCTAAGTGGGAGTAAGGGTTCCTTTGAATCTTGCTCGCGTGAAACCTGTTAGTCGAGCGTCCTTGTGCCTTATTAAAACGAATAGCGTCTTTAATTTTGCGAAGAGAGGCGTAACGTCTCGTATATATATTTTAACATTATTTTTTTTTTCGATACGGGATGTCCTATATATTCGATAATTGTGGCTTTCCGGTGTATAATTTTTTTTTTTTAATCGATACGATTAAAATTTTCGCTTTTGGAGTAATTAATGACTGGAAGTGAAAGGTTCCTGGCAAATTAAAATTAAGATCTGTGTATGTAATCCTCTAGATAATATTTTCAGCTGCAATTTCTCCGAAAGATACGCCGGGAATAAACGTCGGATTCTCTTTAACGTTAAGCTTCATACTTCATGCTCGAGAGAACACGCTCGTGCACTTAAATTAGAAGCGTAGTCTCGACAAAGCTACAGAATAGTAAGCGCAGGGGTTTCCTTAATTTTCCCCTATCATCCCTTATCTGCACACAGAGAACATCATGCAAGTTTATAACGAGCCCCGACTGCGCTTCGTTACTTGCTTTGGTCGCCTTGTATTATACTTGTGACGCAATCTATTTCAGCTTTTTTCTTTAATTTCAAAGAAAAATCTAAGGGACGTGTAATATATCTAGTTGCATGTTGGATAAAGCGCCTTTCACGACAAAAATTCATGCCAAAGAAAAATCTTAATATTGAGAAAATACAAAATTTCAGAATAAAAATCTGGTATATTACTTTTTTTTTCTACATGAATCGTGTTCTGTACAATAGGTTTGCCAAAAAATATTGTTTTGTTCGCGATAATAGGTAATGAAAAAGATTAAATTTAAAAAGGTTACGGGATACATGGACCAGAAAATTAGTTTACGCAAGTGCTGATTGTAACATGGGAATATCAGATCCAATTATCGATGCAACTGCGCGAGGCTAAAAAGTAATTATTGAACCGTCCTCGCGGGACTCAAAAATCGCGCGAAACAAAAAATTAGGAAATATTTTCGTTCCGAAAATATTTTCATTTGCTCAACAATCGCGAGTAATAATGCAATAACGTACTCACCGCGATTATCCTGAATCACGCTCGTTCCCGGACACCTCCTCGAGGGTAGTCCCTCGGCTCTCGGTATCTCGCTCTCGGCTTAGCTCAGATCTTCTTGTCCTAGAGCACTCACAGCAGCTTCCTCTCGCACATCGTCGTCCTTCACCCTTTTAGCCCTCTCGTCTCCCGCGATTCTTCCCAAGAGGAATCTGGATCAGGATTGTGTTTTTCACGCGATTCCCTGAACGCGACTAAGCGCTCTCGTAGAGATCGAGGAATCCCAAGATCGAGGAGTCGATCCCGCGACGCGGATCGCGATGAGAGTGAGAGGGAGAGCGAGAAGGTATCTCGAAAGCTCCGCTTCAGACGGAGCGCAGTAGAGAACTGAGCAAAGTGCCGGCCGGTCGAGCAGCCAGGCGGGCTTTTCCGAGAGCGGCTTAACCAATCGCGACCTCTCTCTCGCCCCCACGTATCTCTCTCGCGCGCACTTTCTCTCTCTCTCTCTCTCTCCCTCTCTTCCTAGCTTCCTCTTTCTCTCTCTCTCTCGTTCTTCCTCTTCCTTTCACACGTTTGCTCGGTCGCTCTCTCCTTTTCCGTCACGAAGCGACGCGGTAGACTCGCTGCTCGTCGGTCCCACGACGCGAGGCACCCGCAACCCCCGACAGGTGCATCATCCCCCTCTCTGGATCGAGATCTGCAACCACGGAGTGAAAATTCACGAATAAAACTCGATAAAATTCCAATTTTCCCGATAAGCCGGAAAATCGATTAGATTCCGCGATGAGAACGTTCTCGCCGCGAACTGTACAATCGGTAATCAATCTTCGTAAACAATTAGCTAATGAGATACGTTGCTATTATATTTTAAAATATATTATATTTTAAAATTATATAAATTAATAAAACTATATAATTATTTTAAAATGATATTACACTTTAAAATTTTATATTTTCGAGAGCATTGCTTCGTCCTCTTTGCGACGTCGTCTCCGTAAATTCGATCGGAATGCAATTTCTTAAGTTTCGCGACGACCGCACGATTGGCGAAGCTGTCTAACAATAAGCCCGAAATCCAGTCGGAAGCGCGCAATATCGCCATCGAAAGTTCGATCGTGGTCTCGCCACGTAAAATCGCAAGGAGGATCTCCAGGATTCGTTCTCCGGCGAAGTAGGTTAACCAATCGCGAATTTTCTGCTCGTTCGACGCGCCCTTCTTTTTATTCGTCGTTCGAGACTACCCCATCTGGGGTAGAGCTCGTGGTGCTCGTTGGAACGAAGCGAACGGTTCGTCGCGCTTTCTGCTCGACGCCGGGGACACCTCCGCACCGGAAATTAAACGTGGAAACAGCACGGAAGCTCAATTGGCGCGCGAGATAATATTTTCGGTTATATCTACGGAAGTTCCGCCGCGCGCAGCTGACTCCACTTGAAGGGAAAGATCCGGCCGAAACGAGAAGTAGCACTTTTCGGACGAAAATCCTTGGTGGGCGCGTTTCACATCGAGCGATGCCCGCAGTCGCGCCTTTCTAAAAGAAATGTAAATCCT
Organism: Camponotus floridanus; assembly: GCF_003227725.1. NCBI lineage: Eukaryota > Metazoa > Arthropoda > Insecta > Hymenoptera > Formicidae > Camponotus > Camponotus floridanus. Next base: position 2,102,234 of record NW_020229414.1, read on the forward strand.
TTTAACACACGGCCAACGGTTTAGAGTCTGTTTACCTGCGAAATTCAGGCACGTCGGAACTAGGAACGTGGGAATACCCCGGGGGGGACACGCGTATCGTGCATCGCGAATCGGTCGAGGCTGCGAGCCTCGCTCTTTCACTGATAATCGCGCGGTTGTAATTTTCGAGGACGAGGCGCGAGATGCATTCGCTCCCTATCAGCTGATCGTAAAGTAATTTCGCGAAAGATCACCCCGCGGATTTCTCGCGGTGCGTTTTATCTCGCCGCTTTATCGACAAGGGAGCTGCGGCTTCCGTCGCCCTCGGCTCAAATTGGCTTTTCCTATTCGCGATCGCGATTAGGGATTCGCTCGGCGTTAACTACGTTTCGCGGTAGCGAAAATCGATGAGTTCCCATGAGAGAGAGACGAAGAGAAAGGGAGGGAGGGAGGGAACAGGGGAAATTAAATTATAGGGAGAAGCGGCCTCTCTCTCCAACGATGGAGCCGCTACTTCAGCGTCCGAAGAATTAAATATATCTCGTGCATCCTCTATTTTTGCACGGTATATTATGGCTTCGTGTCGAAACTTATCTTCGAAGCACGCGAAAATCAATTAAGTGAAATTCTGAAAAAAAGAGAGACAGAGAGAGGTGAAAGAGATTTTTAAATCGAAGCTAACAAATAAGCCGTAGATAGTACGAGTTCAATTAAGCGCGTAATAAATTTGGCCGACTAGAAGCACTATATTAGAGATATAAATTTTATAACAGCATCTCAAATAAAACTCGCTATATATATTCGAGCATTTATTTCGGAGGATTTTCTTAAATAATTATTTATGTTTCTTCGTCTAACGCTTAGTTTGCGGAAAGCTATAGCCTCGTATCATTCGTCGAAACGTTGAACGATTAACGCGTTTCGCGCGGGAAATCTTGGCGGGAGAAAATCCGCGGGGGAGGGACGTCTTTCAATTACATCGGGAATCTCGCCAGGGCTCGGCCGCGAGACTTCGGGGATTCGCCCACCTCGGAAACGTGTCCGGGATTCGCGTCGTCCGTCGTAGCGAGAGATCGAGCGAGGGAGGGCGAGGGGGGAAAAAAGAAAAGAAAATAAAAGAGGACGAAAACAAAGCTTGGTTCGCGCGTCTACGTGCGAACCGGCGTCGAACGAGACGTGATCGAGGCCTCACTTTCGAAGCCGGTGTCCGCAGCCTGCTGGCTTGGTCGCTTTCCTAACGACCGGTCCGCGTGTGCTTTTACCGGCACGTTGGCTTTTACGATGCTCTCGCGACGTGCCATTTTCATTGGCCGGATTATCCGCGATCGCACGTGCCGCACCTTAAAAGAACGAAATCGAGATTGAAAAAAATTAGGAACCGATCGAAAATATTTTTCTTGAACCTACGGATGTTTGCTTAGTATCAGATCGTAAGAGGGACTTAGGATAGTATGGAATTACGCACTGAGAAAAATCATTTGATTGTACCGACAAGACGTATATGATTGAAGGCATTTTGGTTAAATCAAACAAGAATTTCTAGTTATCATGATAAGGCTCGATTTTTTTTATAACTAGAACGTTTAACAGATTTTACTATAAGGATTTGGTTAGTATTTTCTGGTTGGATCTATAAAATTTCTTGTTACATTAATTTCTTTGCTTGCTTCTTAACTTAACTCGTATTCAATATTTGCCATAAAATGCATTTAAAGGACTAGTATTAACATTAAATCCAAAGTATATTTTTTTTCTCTTACGAGCAGTAGTGCCAGAAAGAGGACGCTAGCTCTCTGATTGTGTGTGTTTGAGCTGCATCCTCTTCTTGCATCACTGCTTATCAATTTAATTTCTAACAAACTGAAATTAAAATAATTTATTCAATAATCTGGATTGAATTTATCCAATAATTTTGGAGTTCAGAATAGTAAACAGACTTTTGAGATTAGATGGACAAAATTTTAGGCGACTTGGTGCTGGCGAGTTTAGTATTATTAACCAGAAAATTTGATAAATTGAACAGGAAGAAATTAATCAAATTCATCTGGTAATTCCTACAAGAATTCTGGTTCGTTCATTTTCCAACAGACATACTGGTTGAATCTATCAGAATTCTAATTAATGCAACCAGATTTCTTTCTCAGTGTGAGAAAAATCGTTTGATTATATCAACAAGACGTATATGATTGAAGGCATTTTTAAATCAAACAAGAATTTCTATTTATCATGATAAGACTCGATTTTTTTATAACTAGAACGTTTAATAGATTTTACTATAAGGATTTGGTTAGTATTTTCTGGTTGGATCTATAAAATTTATTGTTACATTAATTTCTTTGCTTGCTTCTTAACTTAACTCGTATTCAATATTTGCCATAAAATGCATTTAAAGGACTAGTATTAACATTAAATCCAAAGTATATTTTTTTTCTCCTACGAGCAGTAGTGCCAGAAAGAGGACGCTAGCTCTCTGTTTGTGTCTTTGAGCTGCATCCTCTTCTTGCATCACTGCTTATCAGTTTAATTTCTGACAAACTGAAATTAAAATAATTTATTCAATAATCTGGATTGAATTTATCCAAGAATTTTGTTGGAGTTCAGAATATTAAACAGACTTTTGAGATTAGATGGACAAAATTTTAGACGACTTGGTGCTGGCGAGTTTAGTATTATTAACCAGAAAATTTGGTAAATTTAACAGGAAGAAATTAATCAGATTCATCTGGTAATTCCTACAAGAATTCTGGGGTTCGTCCATTTTCCAGACATACTAGTTGAATCTACCAGAATTCTAATTAATGCAACCAGATTTTTTTCTCAGTGCGAGGAGGGCGAAAACGACGTTAATATATAATCCGAGTTGCGACCTCATGTTTATTTCACATTCGTATTTCTCTCTACATCCATTTTCATGTAGAGACAGCCGGGAATATCAGAGAAGTTTGCGCGCACCCGGTCGAAGTACATAATTCGCGCGCGGCTCGAAAACGTCAAACATCATTCCGCGTTGGGAGTTGCGAAGCGGTATGATATCACAGGACTTTCATGCAAGAACGGTAATTGTTGCGAACTCGATATCTTGCTTGCCTAGAAGTTCGATAACCAAGCAACGTTAGCATCTCCGCAACAAGCAGCCGGCTTACACCAACTATTAATTTGTTCCGTATGAAAGTCAGGATTACTAAGGCAACTGGTACGGACATATATTTATAAGCAACTGTGGCGTATCGCGCGTCTGTTTCTTTTTACATCGGGCAAAGTTATAACGTGCAATCTCTACTCGATTAAAATTATTAATAAATGTAACTTTTATCGCGTGGATTAAATAAGTCGAAAGATTTCCTGCCACTTTTTTCATAATTTTATGTATACGATACAAACGTAATTAAACGCTATAACTCCAATAAATGTTTATTAATATTTCCGATATTAATGTTTGCGTAGAGAGTATATTACATGTATGGCAATTAATAAATGTTTATTAATATTCTTCGCGTTATTAATGTCCAGACACACGATGAGAATAGAGCACGTCAATTTCGCGAGAGCTCGTAACGCGAAGCTGGAAATGCACGGAGTGATTAAGAATAGGAAACATGAACTACAGACATATAGATGATGATTAATGATACATCAGCGTATATCGCGTTCGCGCTACACGTATGTCAGCTTTCTAAGTCATCGTCGTGAATATTGATCGCGGAGCATTGTCCGTAGGAAGAATAACAGAGAAATTTGTACGGTATTCGAACATATCGATGATTGAAAATACGTGACTCATACAAGGTATACCGATGCACGTATAAATTTTACTTTCGTGCGCGACACGAAGGTAACGAAATTATGAGCGAAACCGCCGACGAGAATCAAGTTTATGGGCCTCTATCCATTAGATATATTCAACTAATGGCAGTTGGATAAATTGCCATTTATCCAGAGTTCTGGCAACTTTCTCACGAGCGAGATGTACGCTTCTCTGAATTTATTTATCTATTTAATTTACCACCTCTTAAAAAAATGGCGTCTTATAGCGCCGATATTCTATTAAGATAGCAGCATTTTATATGTATGTTTATCCGGTTAGCAGAATACCGGTTTATGTGAAGTGCGTGCATAATTGATGAGAGATTTATTATATAGCAAAACGTAAGTCTCGCATAAAAGAGATAAACAGATAAATAGAGAGAAAAACGATTGAGAAGACTGAGCGAGATATATATTTCGTTCGCCCCTAATCTTGCTGGAAAGATGAAACATTCGCCCCGTTTTCCTTATTCCTTTTATGCACAATATTTCGCTTTGAGCCATCCATATCAGAGAGAAAGCACATATCGAGGATTCAGCCTGTAAAATGATCGTAGCAAAAGTAATCTCCCCGTGTTCTCGACGCGTGACACTGATCGACTAATGGAGCAGAAGTGATCGAACATTCGATCTATATTCGGTCGGGCCTGAACTTCGCTTTCGAGCACACGGATCTGCTTGACACGCGAGTCACGTGTCGCCAAGTCTCACAAAGTCTCATCGATTTATTTTGCCACGAGTAATTCGTATTCTTCGCAACAGCCTCCTCTCTACTCCCGTTAAATCGAAATACTGATGCTGCTCACCGCATGACGCGAATCGATCTTTAACCCTCTGCACGGTCAACCCTCGTATATAACTCTCCTGTCGCGTCATACAAACTTTCACTATATATCGTTAGATGAAACTGATGCAAGGGAAAGTCGAGGCAATGGTATAATATATCTCTTATTTTGTTTTCAACAAGATTCTGTTTGACAAAGGTGTAAGGAAAAAACTCTCTACTCCAAGACATATCGCAAAATTGAGAAAATGGTCTTATGTGAGCAGACTTGGGCGAATCAAGCTGCTTCTATTTCGAATTAAAATTCTAAAAATATTGAATGTTGGCTTTTGCTACAGATAATTTTATTCAAAAATAAAAGGTTATTTTTAACTTGATATTTAAAAAAATTAAAAAAATGTACTCTCTTCAAACTTTTCGTTTGAAATGTGTAACTAGGTTCAAATGAGAAGTGAAATTCGATCGTTAAAATTAATTCAAAATTTAATGAAATTCACAGAATATCTTTAGATGAAATTGGTGCAAGGAAAAGTCAAGGCAATGGTATAATATACCCCTTTTTTGTCTTCAACAAGATTCTGTTTGACAAAGGTGTAAGGAAAAAACTCTCTAATTCAAGACATATCGCAAAATTGAGAAAATTGTCTTATGTGAGCAGACTTGGGCGAATCAAGCTGCTTCTATTTCGAATTAAAATTCTAAAAATATTGAATGTTGGCTTTTGCTACAGATAATTTTATTCAAAAATAAAAGGTTATTTTTAACTTGATATTTAAAAAAATTAAAAAAATGTACTCTCTTCAAACTTTTCGTTTGAAATGTGTAACTAGGTTCAAATGAGAAGTGAAATTCGATCGTTAAAATTAATTTAAAATTTAATGAAATTCACAGAATATCTTTAGATGAAATTGGTGCAAGGGAAAGTCAAAGCAATGGTATAATATACCCCTTTTTTGTCTTCAACAAGATTCTGTTTGACAAAGGTGTAAGGAAAAAACTCTCTACTCCAAGACATATCGCAAAATTGAGAAAATGGTCTTATATGAGCAGACTTGGGCGAATTAAGCTGCTTCTATTTCGAATTGGAATTCTAAAAATGTTGAATGTTGGCTTTTTGTTATAGATAATTTTATTCAAAAATAAAAGGTTATTTTTAACTTAATGTTTAAAAAAATAGAAAAAAATGTACTCTCTTCAAACTTTTCGTTTGAAATGTGTACCTAGGTTCAAATGACAATTGAAATTCGATCGTTAAAATTAATTCAAAATTTAATTAAATTCACAGAATATCGTTAGAAATTGGTGCAAGGGAAAGTCAAGGCAATGGTATAATATATCTCTTTTTTTGTCTTCAACAAGATTCTGTTTGACAAAGGTATAAGAAAAAAACTCTCTTCTCCAAGACACATCGCAAAATTGAGAAAATGGTTTTATGTGAGCAGACTTGGACAAATCAAGCTGCTTCTACTTCGAATTGGAATTCTAAAAATGTTGAATGTTGACTTTTTTTGTTACACCCATAATTTTATTTAAAAATGAAGGTTAATTTTTAACTTGATGTTAAAAAAAATAGAAAAAATGTACTCTCTTCAAACTTTTCGTTTGAAATGTGTAACTAGATTCAAAGAGAATTGAATTTCAATTGTTAAAATTAACTCGAAATTTAATGAAATTCACAGAAGATTATTATTAATTTTAAAATTAACTCGAAATTTAATGAAATTCACAGAAGATCGTTAGATGAAATTGGTGCAAGGGAAAATCAAGGTATAATATATCTCTTTTTTTGTCTTTAACAAGATTCTATTTGACAAAGATGTAAGGAAAAACTCTCTTCTCCAAGACACATCGCAAAATTGAGAAAATGGTCTTATGTGAGCAGACTTGGGCGAATCAAGCTGCTTGTATTTTGAATTGGAATTCTAAAAATGTTGGCTTTTTTACTACAAATAATTTTATTTAAAAATAAAAGTTTATTTTTAACTTGGTGTTTAGAAAAATAGAAAAAAATGTACTCTCTTCAAACTTTTCGTCTGAAATGTGTAACTAGGTTCAAAGAGAATTGAAATTCAATCGTTAAAATTAATTCGAAATTTAATGTTCATAGAATATTGCTTTAGCTCTGAAACGTTCTCAGATATCTCTGGAATTAGCGCGATTAAAATAGATACGGAATTCTACGATGGGTATATTCATTCATCGCGCACAAAGAACGACTATCAAATTGCGCCAGACATATTGTCTATATGTATATTGACGTGAACTCTCGTCAGAAGGAGACGCGTGCAAGAGGGCGACGATAATGAGCAAAACCGGTTCTCGATTTTACAAGTGAGCGATTCGATCGCGTCACTCGTACGAAAATCTAAAACACTTCCCTGCGTGTCAAATGTTTCCTGCGCGTATACAAAGTAGGTCGTAACCGGAAGAAACGAAAGTACGAAAGCAATTTTCGCATTAATAATTGCCCGATTATCGTCGCGTGAGGTCTACAGATATAATATCTGCGCGTGAAACTACCGTAAAAAAATGCGCTCGATGCAAATAATTTTAAAATACAGAACAACGTTAGGAAAAAAAAGCGTTCGTTAGAGAAACAATGTGGAACGCATACTGTATATCCGGATGTTGTGAAGAGAATAAGCAAAACTATTTAAAAAACGTATCATCTCTGAAATCATCTGTTCAATCTCGAATGCAATCTTTCCCTTTATAAACAAGTGAAAATAAGAGTTTGATCGAAAATTGATTAGTATTAGATTTATAAACTCGTTGCAGCATCACACATGATGACTTAACTTAATTGTGAAACAGACGATTTCGAGCTGACATAACTGTAAATTATCATACCTGGGACAGACATCGTGCGAAGAGCGAGAGAGAGAGAGAGGAGACTTTATTAACTCTTTCGGGTTTCATCAATGGCTCTTAAAAACGCCGACCACACCTCCGTTAGATTCTTTAACTCGTTGGCTGCACTTTCTCCGGTCATTTGTTTTTTAAAAACGTACCTCACCAGTCATCGACACACTTTTAGCAACTCTAGACATTCTGCAACAATAAAAACGATAAAGTAATATCCATAAAAGCAACGCGAAATGTCTGCAAATTTATATTTATAATTCAAATCAAAAATAGATTTATATTCATTTATAATTCATATCAGATAGACAAAAGTAGCTGATCTTCTCTTCTATAAATTTTTATCATTATCAAAAATTGATTCAAAAGTTTATTTAATAAAATTTGTTGAGATTTGCATATACATATAATAAAATAAATATAATATAAAATATAAAAATGTTACTAATAAACTTATACATATATAATGTCCACAGAAATTCTTAATTAATTTAATTTAATTTTTAATTAATTTAGAATCAATTCTTTTTGCCGAAAATTTAATTGTCCTATTGGTTTTTACAATCCTTAATTTTCAATCAATGAATATCCATAATTAATCTGTCCATGATTAATTATGAATATTCATTGATTAATTTGATTTTCTATTAAAACATAATCTATAGAATAAAATTTTATTATTTATTTTTATTTTTGATAAAATATTTATGAAAAAAGAAGTTTCTGTTCTTAAAATTTATTATAACTCAAAAATGACTAATATTTTATTATTTTCCTAAAGAAAAAGGTTGATTCGAAAATATTGAAAGTACGGGTGCAAGTTTTTTCCAATTATTATTTTAATTATATGTATTATATAATAAAAAAGATTATGTATATTGCTAACAAATCTCGATGTGTATAAAATAGCAAGAAGCACCATTTGAGATAATCGATTAATCAATTCTTATAACTTCACCGGGCCAATTAATTTCGTTTGTCGTCTAAACACATTAACTATCGCTTATAAATAGCTCGATTTCTCGCAGTCCAATATTCTCAGTCAGACTTCACGAATGTAATTTGTGATCAGCAAATACGACCAGTGTAACGGTTGATTGAAGGTCAACTAATTCATCGTCTCGATCTGTCTGCATTAATAGACGTTAGACACGTAACAACACGACCTAGCACCATTCGATCGAATTCATTGCATTGATTCGCCAGCTTTTCATTAATCGATCGATAACGGGATGCTTCAAAAAAAAAATATACGGGAAACTAACGAGATGAACGTTGTATGGGAAACACGCACGATAAATCCGACATAAAGCCGTGCGAAACGTGCTTTATCGCGGTGCTAAAGACCTCGACGGGATTACCTTTCTCCTGATGCACCCTTTAAGTTTAATGGAACCGCGCGAATTACGTTGTAGCGAACGTCCGTACTTAATTTAAGTCGCCAGAGTCCATAACTCGTTTTCACGATCCTGTTTAGAGCCACCATCAACGCCGAGCCTGCACGCCCATTAATCTGATGTCTTCCTTTGCTACGATACACAATCCGTGTCAACAACAAAATGATAAAGTCCGCGAGTAATATTATAAATTACTTTCAGCAATAAGGAAAACAATTATGCATCGTGTAACACGTACAATGTTTGCTGGTATCTAAATAAAATTATCTAGATAATCATGTAGATAAAGAAATGGATCATCTTTATCTTTAACTAGATGAAGAAATACAAATTTATCTTTATCTTGAAGAGATGAAAAATATATGTCATCTTATCTAAAAATTGTCTAAGATGACGTTTTCATTATGCAAAAAAGTTTTCCAGGCAAGCTTCTAAAACTCTATCTAAAATATCTAAAATATATTTTTTATATTATTATTATTAATATATTATAAATATATTATAAATATAAATTAATAAATAAATATTTATCATATCATTTATATATATATATATACCTTTTTGCTATTATTTCTTTATAATATTAAATATTCTTTAGGAAAAGAGAAAGAATATGTGTTTATGATTTTAATATCCCATTTATAATCTGCGTCACATTTTTTACAAATTTATAGTCTTCTAAAATAAACAAAAATATCTACATAATTATCTAGATTATCGCAATAATTATCTCATTTTTCATCTAGATTAAGTAAAAGCAAAATCATCTTTATCTCATCTAAGATAAATTTACATATTTTTATCTTTATCTAGATAATTATGAAATTATCTATAGCAAACTCTGAACACGTAGGATTAATTTCAAACAGCAAACGTCTACGATATATAAAAATAGATTATTAAGTGAACAGAACGCGACAACCGAATGCATGTTGTGTGATGAATAATAACAATAACAATAAACGCTGCAATATAATTTATTATATTTGAAATGTGCAAACAAAAGGTCGCCAATTCCATATGCGACCAAGAGAACGTTATTATATAACGCAATATGGACTATACGTGATGTGATATCGTTTTTACATTCGGTCACTAGAGCAACGTATTGTAGGTATTACACAAATGTACACACGAGTATATTTCAATTACGAGAATGCATTGCGAAAAGAGAGAAAGATAGAAAGAGAGAGAGAGAGAAAGAGAGAGAGAGAGAGAGAGAGAGAGAGAGAGAGAGAGAGAGAGAGAGAGAGAGAGAGAGAGAGAGAGAGAGAGAGAGAGAGAGAGAGAGAGAGAGAGAGAATGAATGTACTTCTCTGAAATTGTCCTCTGGAAATGTATTTGTTGCGCATCGCAAATAACGTGAAACGAAATCACGAGACAGATTTTTTTTTTGCACAAGTTTATTGAGTTCATAAATCCTATAATTAGATTTTTTTAGCGACGATAGTGGCGCTTATATATGTTCGAAAATAAATATCCATCCATTGTCCCGCGAAAAACATGCTGAGACGGGGAAAAAGATCTATATTTCTTTATTTAACAATTTAAATATAATCTCGAGGAGTTTCAGGTGAACATTCCTGAGCGATTGTATACATATATACAGTATTTGGAGAAGATATTGAAGACAAATTTCGTTACATTTTTTTGGAATATTCTTACCGATTTTACATTGATATTTTACTTCGGGAAAAACATTCTATCTAAAATAATTCTCTTCAAATTGCTAATTAAATTATTATCTAATAGTTATAAATAAAGTCAGAGATTAATTAAAGTTTCGCACGATTAATATAATAGCACTATTTTGATCTTAGTAAAGAATATAACTTTTAAATGTATAAAATAAAATTAATTAATTAATGTATCTATACATTTTTTAGCATATTTTCTTTTTGCTAACAAAATTAATTCATTAATTAATAATTAATAATAGTTTTAATTATTATTAATTAATGAAGAATTGCATCTGTTTATATATGTAATTCTAAAAATCGATTTGGAATGTATATGCTACGAAAGATAAATTATATAAAATGCAATATTTTTTTGCTAGTAATATTGCAGAATTATTTAAATTATATCGTGTATATAATTGTCAAATGTTTCAATTTCTGATTGTATGCTCAATAAATTGACTATTAAAATAGAAGAAGATATATATATTTTTTTTTATTTTAATAGCCAATTCATTGAGAGCACTATATATATTATGTCCAATAATTCTTTTTTCTTCACAAATTATATTTAATCGTAAAATACACATAAACAAACATAATCGTAAAATACACATAAATAAACATAATTATAAATATTAACTGAAACACTAGGCCTAAGATTAATTTATCTTTCTATATCACATCTGCATAGTGCTTCGAGATCCACACACATATATAACTTCAATATAAAATAATATATAAGATTAAATTTTTGTAATTTTAAAAGTACATTGCACAGTACATTGTAAAGTATAATATTAATGATTAAATAGCCAATTTAGACTACTAATCAATGTAGACTAGTTTTTGTCAAACAAAAATTATACATATTATATATCAACAACCAATCGGCAACTTGCAGTAGATTGCAATAGCAATTCAAACAGATGGTCATATGTCACATTTATAACAATTGACAAGAAGAGGTATTTCATTATTATAAATTAGTATTGAATCTTTTGAGTATTACGCATGCATAAAATAAGTACAATATATACCCTGATTACAATATTTTCATCTATAATCACTTGAAAAGTAAGAAATTCTTTCTGAATAATTTGTGCACATAATTATATTTTATTTTAAAATTAATAATTCAATTAATAAATTATTTCATAAAAATATTTTTACCTCCAGATTAAAAAGAGAATATTGCTTCTATTTTATCTTAAAAAACAAATCACTTTATTAAAATTTTATATATCTCTATAACAAATATTATATAAAATCAAATATTATATAAATAATTTTAAATTTAATAAGATAAGGTTACAATTAATTAAATTCATGTAAATTTCATAAAAAATCTAGTAATATAAATGTGATTATATATAATTAAAAATCATTTGTAAATCATGTTAGGACGGTTTGATCTGCAAACATAAATTTCCTATTGAATTTAAATAGATTTAAAAATACAGTATGTGGAAATATTAGGAAATATTTTTCCTAATTTTACATACTAAAATAAAAAATTGAGATTTTATTATTATATCAAAATAATATATAATTATATCAAAATAATATATAATTATATCAAAATAATATATATAATTATATCAAAATAATATAGTTAATTAAATTAAATAAAACAATATTAGGAATATTACAATGTAGATGCCTCTTTGTCAGGAATATTTATGAAATCTTGGCTCCAATAATACATAGGTGGTCCTTGAGAGAAGCAATATTTTCGTTTTAAGGGAGTATCATTCTCAACATAATACATAATGTACATGTTACACATTTCGTCTTCATTTGTCATACCTATATAGGTGGGTCTATCGCGTATATTTTCCATCGTACAACGCGCCGTCAGTCTATCACCATAGGTAATTGGAACTTTGTTAGTAACGGGATAAAACATTTGAGGAGTCAATGGATCTCTCTTACCGAGTTCGATCCACTCGTTATTCGGTTTTACCACATAACCAGATACTACCTTTCCAAGTGAATGAGTGTGCGTTCTATATGCGAATGGATAAATAGTCTTATTTTCTATTATAGGACAAGAAGTTTCCATATGTACTACTTCTCTAGGTGGTATAACGCCACCTGTTCCTAACAAAATGATCCCAGCCAATTTGTTCATTGCATGTGTTGTATAATGTAAAATTACACCTGAGTTATCTGTTCTGCCATCCTTGAAGTGATCGATATGTGCATAATGCACCTGCAAGACAATATACTGTATAGAAGAGTCCCCACCTACTTTAAAGCCCACTCCATCTGGTAGATTTAATACAGGAGCATCCCTTGCCCATGCGTAAATAATCTATTAAAATAAAAGATTTATTTATAATCTAAATATATCCAGGGAATTTGCAAGATATATTATATAAATTTAATTTTTACCTGAGTCCCTTCGCTACAAGGAGATGCTGTATTTTGATTTGAACTAATCATTTCTCCACAATTCCAAACTGGTTTTGCACTACCCGGCTTTGAGCAACCATAGACGAGTATGTGATGAGCTGTTTCCATTGTTGCATTTGGCTCAAAACCAGTGATATAATAATTTTTTGTAAAATCTACCCGAACTGGAGTGCACAGATACAATTCAGGCTATTAAAAAAAATAATAAAATAGGATATATTGAATATTTCGGATAATTTATACCCATAAAAAAAATGTATGCACTAGCTATTCAAAAAATTCAGAAACTAGAACGCATTTATTATAAATTTACTTTTTATCATTATATTATACAATTAATATATAATTGTCATAGAAAATAAATTGAACACGATACAAAATATATATATCAGCGAAAAGATTTTCAAATTTCTCATATATTATTTTTCATCGAAAACATATGTTATCAAAGATTATCTGGACATTCTTGTTTCCTCTATAAAAGATAAAAAATTCATACTTACCGTATCAGGTCTCACGTTTGGCATAAGCAGCGAATATTTCTTGACATTATAGCTACTCGTAAACTTGAAAAAAACGGCAAACGCGAAACAATATGTTAACAAGCGTTTTCTCAACATTTTCAAACACCAAAATCTATGCTCTTCTTATCGACACTCCGATAGAGAATCCACCTGTTAAACGCTACAGGTCGGTCGATATGACGCCTAACACATCTATAGACGTCTGTGCGTCTAACCTACGCGTGACGTAAATAGCAAAAGGTCATAAAAGGTTAGGGATCCTCAAGTGAAGGATAAAGGTGCAATTTCATTGACGCTAGAAACCAGCGACAAATTAAAATCACTAGACTTTCTCTAGATATGGCGTCAATAAAATAAAGTTCAAACAGTTTCAACTTTTTCAGTGTGTAAAGCGGCCTTTTTGCTACTTTTTAGCGTCAATGAAATTGCACCTTAACAGTTGGCAGCCCTACGAGATAGGCTGTGCAGCACTGCGCGTATATAAAATAAATTTGAAATCGCTTCTAGCCTAATCATCTTCACGCGATCGACTTTATTTGAATTGCACGGCATCGCATCGAATTATGATGCAGCGCCGATTTGTTCGAACGTAATTCGGGACATCGCGATGCTGTATAAGCGTCGAATGAGCACGAATTGTCACGCAAATATGATAAATCACATCTACTCACCGTTCACCGGCTGTTCCACAGGCCGCTCCACTCGCTCGCCTCGGGACGTCCCATTCCGATCTTGATGCACACGATATCATCAACGCGAACGCGCGACACTTTATTCGGCACTCCCGATATTCGCTCGCATCCGATAATCATCATCAAGGGCGCAAATAACGCGACACGACTTCGCTCCATCTTCGCGATCGCGCTATCACTGAACTGTGAAAAATAGCTGTCGCGCACTTTCACCGACATATTATGAAAGTCGCGCGATCATCCTTGGACACTTTCGACGCTCTTTCACTCGCGATATTCGTTTAAAAACGGTTAAAAGACGCGAAAAATGCGGACGTACGACGATCCGTGTAACTGCGTATGACTCCGATTCACGTATGACGCGTATGACGTAGCGACACGCGCTAACATGGCGGCCGAACCAGTGCGCATTCGTTTCTGCGCACTGGTTCGGCCGCCATGTTAGCGCGTGATTGCTACGTCATACGCGTCATTGCTACGTCATACGCGTCATACGTGAATCGGAGTCATACGCAGTTACACGGATCGTCGTACGTCCGCATTTTTCGCGTCTTTTAACCGTTTTTAAACGAATATCGCGAGTGAAAGAGCATCGAAAATGTCCAAGGATGATCGCGCGACTTTCATAATATGTCGGTGAAAGTGCGCGACAGCTATTTTTCACAGTTCAGTGATAGCGCGATCGCGAAGATGGAGCGAAGTCGTATCGCGTTATTTGCGCCCTTGATGATGATTATCGGATGCGAGCGAATATCGGGAGTGCCGAATAAAGTGTCGCGCGTTCGCGTTGATGATATCGTGTGCATCAAGATCGGAATGAAACGTCTCGAGGCGAGCGAGTGGAGCGGCCTGTGGAACAGCCGGTGAACGGTGAGTAGATGTGATTTATTATATTTGCGTGACAATTCGTGCTCATTCGACGCTTATACAGCATCGCGATGTCCCGAATTACGTTCGAACAAATCGGCGCCGCATCATAATTCGATGCGATGCCGTGCAATTCAAATAAAGTCGATCGCGTGAAGATGGTTAGGCTAGAAGCGATTTCAAATTTATTTTATATACGCGCAGTACTGCACAGCCTATCTCGTAGGGCTGCCAACTGTTAGGTGCAATTTCATTGACGCTAAAAAGTAGCGTCAATGAAAAGACCGCTTTACACACTGAAAAAGTTGAAACTGTTTGAACTTTATTTTATTGACGCCATATCTAGAGAAAGTCTAGTGATTTTAATTTGCCGCTGGTTTCTAGCGTCAATGAAATTGCACCTTAAGAGGCTGCAGGATGCGGATTGGTCGTCCGCCATTAATGAAATATTTCCGCTTTTTTGAGTAGATTTTAGTAAAGAAAACGTACAATATATCTCAAATTATGTACATGTTTTTTAAGATTATAATTAAGAAGATCCTAAAGTGACTTTTTTATCGATAAAATGGGAATATTGATTGTATTTAAATATCATTTATGGACTACGTAAATCGATAAATATCTTTTACCATTATTAAAATATTTATACTAACGGACAGTACCAGCTATAATTCCATAAAAAATACATACAAACATTAAATAAAATTTGAAATGATATTGTGAAAATTGTTGGAGAACGTTGTTTCGTAAAAATGATAAATATAATTATTTATAAATAAATTTGACATTTTAAATTTGACACCTTTTTTTCGACAGCCTTCTCCTGTCTCAAAATTACGCAAGATGCATCTGTGTATCTGTTTCTCTCTTGTTTGTTTTATAAAAATAGTGCCTTAATTTTCTTACTTGAGGATCCTTAATAAAAAGTATACTTTCAGAGGCGCGAAATTTCAATAACCGGTGGCGACATCTTACGAGAGCGTCTGATTTCAAATAAGTTATTTCAGTTGCCTCTTTTTTTTGAATTTTTGTGTATTTTATTTTATGATTCTATATATTTTCTTATCGCTATATATATAATAAACGCATGTACAGCTAAATAAATATGCGTAGTTTTAAAATAGCAAGAACGAAAATCAATTCAAATGAAACATCCATTAAAATTGAATAGTTTATTTTAATTACGACAAAATCTCTCTCTGCAGTGTTAATTATACGGAACCATGATAAAGAAAAATTGCGATTGGATTGAAAAATTGTTGCAATTGCATTCAGATTACGATGTAATAATTTTTTACATACATTATATATTTTATGTACTTACATATTCAGCTACATTTGGACGGAATTGAATTGAGCTTGCAGCGATGCTTCGCAATTAAACGTCGCCATAAAATCGCCGATCCGATCGAGAATCGAAAATCGCGAAATTCCTGACTCGATACTTTTTTACACTTTCCACCGTGAAACAGATACTTTCTTTTCGTAATAAGAATAAATTTATACTGAAAGTTTGCGCCATTACACCAGATCTCGCATCGTTGACTTGTCCGTTATTCACAAGATACTGAACGAATTTCACTCGACATTACGAAAGTGTCCTTGACGCTTGAAGATAGCTACTTTCCGAGTCGAATGTATCGCGTCTAGAAATTTGTGCATCGTGACTGTTGATTCAATACGTGTCCCATCTAGATATCCATGCGTCATGACTGTATGATTTATCAATTATGAATGTGAATAGTATGAATTATTTATCAATTATAAATATTAATTATAAATTATTAATTATAAATATAATTATTAATTATTATTATTTATTATAAATATAATTATTAATATAATAAATTATTAATATTATATAATAATATAATATAATAAATATAATAAATTATTAATATTATATAATAATATAATATAATAAATATAATAAATTATTAATATTATAAATATAATTATTAATTATTATTATTTATTATAAATATAATTATTAATTATAAATTATTAATTATAAATATAATTGATAAACCGAGCTTGTTAAAAATGACCGAAACCCATCCGTGTACTTTATGTCTACGATTGATTTACCATTTTACGCTCAACTGGTGCTATGAAAATTTTCAAATATTTTTCGCGCCAAATCAAACGCGGTCCAAGTGTGACGAGATTCGTGACACCGAATACAAACGATATAAACATATAAATGACGTTACAGACACTGATGCCGTCCGACAGATTGCGTGAAAAGGACATCGAATCAGTCGCAGACGATGTCGATGCGTCTTATCTCTTGTTGATGTATATATCGCGAATTTGATCCGTCAACCACTCGATCGCCGGCTGCAGACCTTCGCCGGTTATCGCGTTTGTTGCTCGTATATGCCAGGGTTTATTCTGTATTCGGTCGAGACCCAGTCCAGCGACCAGCTTCACGGTAGTCAAGGAGTCGGGTAAATCCATCTTATTCGCCAAGAAAAGGATGGGTATCTTGCGGCCTGAAATATGTGCCTCTGCATCAGTTTCACGCATTTATTATTATTTAATAAATTGCTTCATTATTATTTAATAAATTGCTCGGTGTATCGAGTTTCAAATAATTGGAGGATTGTTACGGAAGTATAACATGTGTCTTTTCTCTTGCGCTTCTTGTTATTTTGGTGTAATTATATTTTATAAATATTTTTTATAATTGATATATATTTTCTTGTATATAATTATATTTTATAAATTTTTTTTATAATTGATATATATTTTCTTGTATATTTTAAATAAATTTATTATATCATTATTTTTTATTATAGAGATTCCTGATGCTAATTTGATGAGTTACCTATGCAAGGAAGATAATATACCTGCCACATCAGGATGTTGCAAGAGCATGTCCAATTCTTCCTTCACGACAACTAGTCGGAGTTTATCGCTACTGTCAATTATAAAGATGATCCCGTGGCAATCTTTATAATAATGCTCCCACAATGATCTATGACGGTCGTGACCCGACATGTCAAATGCGGTAAAATTGACATTCTTGACTGAAACAACGATTTTCGCTTATTATACCGAAGTACGAGCAAATCAATAATAACATATATATTATATTTATCATTGTGTACATAGAAAAAATTCGTAAAAACATTTTTATACAATTTCTGTCTCATGAATAATAGAAAAGTTCCCGATTTCTTTTTCGAAAAATTTCATTTTTCACGACATTCAATGCAATTTCTCTCTCTCTTAAACGCAATTTTAATCTTATTACAATCTCATTATTTATTTGCCAAATGTGATTCGTTTTTAGATAAAAATAAAATAAATAAATAAATAAAATTAATAAATAAAAAAATAAAATAAATTGTCGCATAAATAATATAAAAAAGCTAGAAATGCTTTCCAGTAATCGGAGATGAAAATGTTTGAGAACCATAATATTGAAGATTGAATACTGCACTCCTTCCTCAAATAGCTATTCGTGATTGGTGCATATTTTTAGATTCCGATGAACATGGAATGATGCACCAATAGCTGTTCTTGAATCGCAATGAGTGGTTGACAGGTTAACCGCATCTAGCTGTTCTTTTGGCGCGCAAGTTTACTTAAAATCGTTCAACTTTGTTATTATTGCAAATGATATAGGAATGAAACGAAAAATGCAAACGGATAGCTCTTCCACCAACAATAACGCCAGTATCGAACCGACTAATGAAGGTGCACGAATTGTTTCTTAAATATTCTAACCCTACTTAGACGAAGGGATAACTGATTTGATGATTTTTAGATTCAACTGCGGAAAAGGAGAAATTGCTTCGAGAGATAAAGGATCTGAAATGTATAATTGAACAATGCGAACGGGAACTGGACACAGTACGTTTTGAAAATGTAGAGGAACATGTATCCGAATTGCAAAGGGAGACTCCATCGCATCCCAGGGAAATATCAAATGTCGAAGTTGATCTGCAAAATGACCTTTACAATTTCGCCGGTCTTCATTGCGTCAAATTTCGAAAGGACGAAGTTGTATTCAACTTTACGTCGACGAGCGAGCGACAGAAGAAAGACATTTACGCCATACAGTTTTTCATTAAGGATGGAAAAGCCCACCTGGGAAAATGGATAATGCCAATGTCGATCGATATGGATGACATGCTGACCAAAATACCCCTCGACAAATTGGAAAATTTAACTCCTTTTATAAAGAGCTGTAAACACGATATTGACTGTTACATCGTTCGGCAAGAACAATTCCTGTCATTAAAAGTATATTTGTGTTATGAGGATAAGCGGTACATTAAATTATATAAATTATATGCAATACACTAATAAATAATGTCTGTTTTTAGAAACAAATTTCACACATGAAGCATTGTACTCTGCAGTCTGATGTGGGATATATGAATATTGTTTTAGAATTGTATGGTGTACACGACAGAGAAAGTGATAGATATATGAACTTAATAATATACTTACTTTATCATTCGAATAAAGCAAGACCACATAAAATTAACATTGATACAATGGAAAAAGACAAGTTAAACAATGACCTAAAACAACAATTGAAAGTATGCTTGAATGAGTTCAAGATATCAGACTTGTCAACAGCATTTGATAAGATTTTAACAGAAGATTCTGTATTTACATGGATGCGGACGAGCGACAGTGACAGTCCATTAGAATTGAATGTACAGTATTTAAATAAATATAAAATTAAATAAAAATTTTATCAGTAAAATACATTTTATCATAATCTCTTATTGTTCAGGATACCAGCAGCTGTGAAAGCCTTTTAGTAGATTTGCAATTGATTCGAAAGAAGTCGCTAAGAAAAAGCAAGAGAAGACATCAACTGCAAAAGAAATGGAATGAAAGAAAAAAACAAAGGATTATTTTAACAAATAATAAATCATCAGATAATGAGGAAGATAATCAAACAAAAGAGGCAAGGACTGAAAGTTCTCTGCAAATTTCGATAAAAGAGAAGAAAACAGAGCCAGTTCCATCTACTTCAAAACAACGAACGAAAATTTATAAAAACCTTACAGAAGAAACACCATTACATAAACCTAAAACCAGATTCAAACAAACCAAATTGAATTTCCAAAACAACCAGACTGCAAATTCTGCCAGTTCTATCAATGAAAATCTTTCGTTTGCATCAAAACCACATGATAAACTTGAAAACCCTAAAAAGAAGCTAAAGATAATTCCACTAGGCACTAGTACTCCATTACATCGTAGTCATAGAAGAATATCTTCGTCGTCTAGTCTAGAAATTGACAATATCACAAAAATCAAAGCAACAACGCGATCTGCTGATAAATTTAATAACGACTTTGAAAATAGTCGTCTAACAAATAAGAAAATTAAAAGAAGGAAGACGCCAAAATTAGTAAGTACTACTAAATCGATTGGATCATTATCACAATTACAAGCTGTGGAGACAAATCAACGCTATACGAAAAGTACAAAAAGTAAAAATGTGAAAAAATAAATATAAAATTATAAGAGATAACAAAGCATATATCTTGCGGTAACAAGTATATTTTTGTGCCGTCTTTAAAATATTTATATAATTTTCATTATTTATTATAATTAGAGAACAAGAATTCGTAGCTGCATTATTTTTTTCTATTCGATCCTTATTGTAAAAAAAATAGAACGTTTTGTGAAATTTTGAATTAATGGTGGTGCGATAATAAATAGCATTGAAAGCAGTATAATTTGACATCTCGAGCACTTGATCGCTCCTCGCTATTTAACTTACATGCAAATTTCTCGACATTAAACCCGACAGTGGGCACTATGTCTATGCAACGGTCATCCTCGCGTTTGAAATTATTTATGACCGTCGACTTACCACTGTTATTAAGGCCCACTACTAAAACGTTTACTTCTTTTTTCCTAAGACCTAGAAGATTCGCTAAGCGATCGAACAATCCCATTTTCTCTCGACACGAGTCCGTTGCCACGTTTATCGGATATCAATAATCATCCCCTGTTCATGTTAGTTGCCTAACCAGCCGCGGTTAGAGTGGGGTAAAAAGCATCCCTTTTACACCCACACTAGAATCGAAGAGAATTTGCATCGAGGTGTTTATGCTTGAGAGTCACGGGCATAACCTCGCGGACGCCATTCGTGACGTGTCTCGTGAATCTCCGTCAGCGCTCGTGTCGACTCGGACGCGGTCATGCGCATGCGCGGTCATGCGTGGTCACGCGATCGAGTTCGTCGATCGAGGAACTGTCATTGTCAGGTTAAATTGCATTCGTACTGATTCGTACGATCTGGAGATCTGCGAATCCACGAAGAAGCTTTTAAAGCGGCTCAGCTGGTTAATATCGATCTCGAGCTCGTAAGTATCGTCGCTAATTGTTAATATTGTGCAAAATATCGTTGACATGTAACGAAGATGGCGAGGTTAACCTCGAAAGAGAGAGACAGTGTCGAAGGTTCAAAGGCTTATTAGAATAGATATATTATATCATTTTTATCTCCATTTGCATATAAAGTACATATTTCTTCATAAGTTTTTAATATTATTATTTAAAATTATTATTATTTATAAAAATAAATGAATTATCAGATATGTCTTGTATTACGATTATTTTGATATTATATAAAAATATTACACGTGAATGTCATACTTTTAGAACAGTGGTTAGATTGGTTCTCTTAGAAAATTATAAGAAATTTATATATTTTTGTCAGGTGGTTCAACATGTCGAATCCATCAGAGCGAGTCAATTATGTGCAAGACAGCAGCAGTGATACAGAGACTGATTACAAAGAGACTGATGGAAGAGGAAGGCATCATTTATACAAGAATAGGCTGAGGTAAAAATTTTCAATTCAGAATCTTTCTTCAGTTTTGAATCCAATGACATGAAAAATGCCTGTAGAGTAATTTTTATATAAAGATTCAGCAACATATTTAGTAAAATCATTTCAATATTAGCACAGTTAATAACATTAAAGGAGTTAATATTTTTGCAGATAAGTTAAATTGCACTGTGTTATTTGAACAAGAACAAATTTTGAAAACATTACATCTCGCTCTAATTTCTTACATCTTAGATATCTCTTAGCATGCACTTAGGGGTTTGTCCTTACAAATCTTTGTTACACGCATGCATATATTCTTAATTTATGTAAACTTACACGCATTATTCTATTAATTGGCAAAAACTTAATTACATTTATGCGATATTCTGATCTATGGAAAATGTATAATATACAAATTATATTTTTAATATTTGTCAATATACTTTAATTATGTAAATATTATTAGCAATATATTATTATGCATATATACATATATTTAATATACATATTAAAATTTATATTACATAAAAATATGTTTATTTATATTTTTAATGCTATATTATGCATTTTCTTCAACTGCACTGATATTAGATATAATAGTTTATATTTATTGATTTTTAATTATTGCTCAAGATTATCTTTGCTTCATATATAGAAAAATGAGTAAAGGTAAAATTTCTTTGGCGTGTTTTGTATATCTAATGTATTAGAAAAAATTTGAGAAATTTTCATAAAATTGCTCTCATCACATTCTGTCATATGTCAAAAAATAGAAATTGTTCATATATACATATATGTGCTTATAAGATAATAAATGGTAATACAATTTTTTTTAAGTGAATTACGCTTGTGCAGTTGCATTTTGATTAAAATTAATATAATATTTCATAAATTGCAGTTTTATGTGCTAATTACTAATTAATTATATGGAATAATTTGAACCTTTTAGAAAATCAAAGGAAGAAAAATGAAATTCAATCTTCTCTGCTGATTGTGTGTGATGTGGAAAAAAAATCTCAAGTCATTTTCTTATCATTTGTCACGAGAATTTGATTCTAACAAAAATACATTAAACAATATACATAAACATACAGAGCATTCTAGAATTCGCGTATAATTAGTAGAGATGTTATAGTTGCTTGTCGTAGTAGCTGATTAGTATAAGATTACGTGGTTGTTCTGTGCATGTATAGTTGTGGTGGCTCGTCGAAGCCGAAATCTTGTCTGGTACAGAGGGACGGCAGCGGCGATCGGCATTGTCATTCTTTCAATTCCGGCAGAAATTCCCAGAACACGAATCTCACAAATCACCATAACAGGTAAATGCACGTAATAAAAAGCAGAAAATTCCTATAAAGTTTTTTCTGTATTTATTTTTTTCTAATTTTTAACGGTCTAAAGAAATTTTGTTGAACAAAACTGAAAATAAAGAAAGAAAGAAAGATGTGTAACAATCTTACGACAATACTTATAATTTTTATTTGTTATTCATTAATTTTTTAGCTATTACTATAGCTCTAGCTGAAAAAGAATTACAATCAAAAATTTTCTTTCTAGTACTGTTGTTAATAAATAATATTTCTGTTTTCTATAATTTTTAAAAGATTTTTATAAAAAGCATATACATATATAAACATATAAGATAATATCTTTAATAAATGATCGCTCTATTTCTAATATGTAATTGATGATGATATTGATGTGATAATTATTAATTTATTATATATTTTATTTTGATATATTTATAATATAGTAAAAATTCTATACATTTTTATTTTAAACAAAAATGATTAGTAATAAAAATAAATATTTATTTTAAGAAATGCTCCATACATAAAATTATTTATTTATTTTTAAGGAAATCTTTTAGTATATATAGTTAAAAAACATAGACCTTTTTACGTATATTTCTTATCTCTTTTTATTACTATAATAATTTTTATTATACTATACTGTGTGAGACACATATATTTCATTTAGTTTTTATTTTGTTTAAATTAGAGAATACATATAAAATTATAAATATTTATTTTAATTAGAACTAGAAAAAAAAAATGAAAACAATTTTCAGCTGTATGTATTTATTTGGAAAAATTGTTTCCTCTTCTAATAATATGCAATATCTCAAAATCAAGCGACTGGGCTTCGCAAGTTGCAAGGTAGGTCTCGCGAACCGCGTTAGTTTATGTATTGATCAGCGATAGTTTCTCATATGATACACATATACAAAAGAATATGCCGCTGCATATTCTCCTTAAGGGAGATTATTAATCTTATCCCCAGAATTCGCACGAACGTCGGCATCACTAAACAGAATCAGAACCAAAATCAAAGCAGCAGCAGGGACAACGCTATATCGGGAGGGTCGACGATATTAGGATCTACTACTGGAATTAGTAATCAACCAACCAGCGATGAGAGAATCACCCTGATTGTCGATAACACTAGGTAATGCAATAGGATTTATATTATAAGACAGCAAATTAATGAAATTTGTATTAAAATAATAAGTTAAATAATTATTTTTGTCTCAATTAAATATTAAAACTTTACATATTAATATAATAATTAAATTAATAATATTAATAATATAAATTTGTAATATTAAATATTAATAATAATTAAAATTCTCTCTTTTTTAATTAGATTCAAATCTTCTCTATTACCATGTATTTGTATGTATGTGTTCACTATAGCACATTCATACACACATACTTCTCCGCAATAAGTTAAATTCAAAGAAGAAAGTTAATTTTATATTATCGAAAAAAATATGCTTTATTGTACATCTTGAACACTATTATTAAAAATATCAATTTAATTATTTATGTTTTTTATTATGTTTTTTTTAAATTTACTAAGTAATTCTTTTTTTATTAAATCTATTTATTTATTCTATATTTATTATTTCAGATTTATCGTTGATCCAGCTTTGTTTACGGCGCATCCCAACACAATGTTGGGTCGCATGTTCAGCTCAGGGGTAGAATATGCCCAGCCTAATGAACGCGGTGAATACGAGGTCGCAGACGGCATTTCTGCCATGGTTTTTCGCGCTATTTTAGAATATTATAAGGGCGGAGTAATTCGATGTCCTCCAACTGTAAGTGTTCAAGAATTGCGAGAGGCCTGCGACTATCTGCTGGTGCCCTTTGATGCTAGTACAGTGAAGTGCCAAAATCTTAGTAAGTGCCATGAAAATATTTATATTATTTTATATCTTCAGATACAATTATTATAGGCACAATTTATTATAAAATATAATAAGATTTCACATGAGAGTTTGTACATTAATAATTAATATAAAATATAATAATAATAATAATAATAATAATAACATAATATATAATAATAATAATAATAATAATAATAATATAAGAATAATAATACAAATAATAATAATAATACAAATATATAAATGAGAAAGATGTAGATACAATTAATATTATAAGTAAAAATAAATAAAAATTTCTTGCTATATATAAAATGCTATGCTTGCTATAAATGTAAATAAAAATTTCTTACTATAATTGTTCTTACTATAAAATGCTAAAAATCTATTATAATAGAATAATTAAAGTTGAATCAATTAGATTGAATTGAATGAATTGAATAATGAATTGAAAAAGTCAAATGTGTAAACAGAAGAAACGAATTAAACGAATAAGAAATGATTTATCTTACTTGTAAATTGTTAAAGTTAAAAATGTATATTTATTTTGTTATTGTTATAGGAGGATTGCTACACGAGTTGTCGAATGAGGGTGCGCGTTGCCAGTTTGAAGTGTTCTTGGAGGATCTGATTTTGCCGCTAATGGTTAATAGTGCGCGACGTGGCGATCGCGAATGCCACATTGTCGTCTTGCTCGAGGATGACGTAGTCGATTGGGACGAAGAATACCCTCCTCAAATGGGCGAAGAATATTCCCAAAGTAAATAAACAAAATTTTTAAATTTCTTAAGATATTTTATATACGTATCTAATTATCTTGAAAATGTTAAGAAGAGATCAAATTTGAAATAATTAATTAAAATTTTTTTGTTAATTAATAACATAATTGTTTTATTTAAATTAATATGAAAATAATAATTTTGGATGTTATATGTCACACTTGTAGTATATTTTTATCTCATTTGTTAGAAAAGCAATTTTATTTGTCATAGTAAAAAATCGAAACACCATCAATGTAGAATATTTATAATTTTCTATTTTATTACTTTATAATTACAAAATTGTAATATTATATTAAAATTTAGAAGTTGGAAATTAAAAATTTGATATTAATATTTGAGATTAACAGTTAAAAATTAAAAGATTACAACTATTTCTTATATTTCGTATATATCTCATTTAAAATAGATTTATTACACATTCTTTTTAGAAAATTTTTTAAAATCTTTATTTGCTTGTTTTCATACTTTTATGGGAAAGTTCATATAACTGATACAAGTATAAGACCTTGGAAAGATCTAAGAAGACAGGTGCAATTTTTTTTGTTATAAAGTGCAACACGTGCTAACCTTGCACATTATGATGATCATTCTGTCTTTAATGGAAAATCGATTAACTTGGCCTTTGAAAATGCATAGTCTCTATTAGTTCCACCTATTTTCCTCAATAATGAATGCTCAAGCTAACTTGTGATATTAATACGATCATAATATACCCCATATTTAACGCTGCATACTTAGGAAGTGCTAAACATGTTTATGTGTCATACAATCTAACTAGAAACTCATAAATACTCATAAAACTATTATAATAAATATGAAAATACAATAAATACAACAGACGTAAATATAATATTTTTTAAAAATTGAACATTATTGGACCTCATATAATATTTTAAAATTAAGCATAGAAGGAATACTTCATGATTTTATTGAATTATAATTTAATTTATTATTTTTTTATATTATTCTATCTCTTTCTTTTCTTAAGCTATTATTTGAATATATAAAAAATTAATTTGTTGTATTTTCATAAATTGAAATTTATTTGTCTTTTCTTTATTTTTTCTTCTCTTCCTTTTTTTCTAGAAAATCTAAACTAAAATTTATTAAATCATTAATTTCATACATACATATCATTTTTTTTCTTTTTATTTTCAGCTGTCAACAGTACGGCAATGTATCGTTTCTTCAAATATATTGAAAATCGGGACGTAGCTAAGCAAGTGATGAAAGAACGCGGTTTGAAAAAAATTCGCTTAGGTATCGAAGGCTATCCAACCTATAAAGAGAAGGTGAAGAAACGCGCTGGTGGTCGCGCCGAGGTCATTTACAACTACGTTCAACGACCCTTTATCCATATGTCATGGGAAAAAGAAGAGGCCAAAAGCCGTCACGTTGACTTTCAATGTGTTAAATCCAAATCAGTGACAAATCTTGCTGAAGCCACGGCTGATCCTGTTTTAGACGCCGCTGGAAATCCTATGCTTCTTCAAGTCGCTGAAGGAGCCGTTCCTCAACCAGAAGTAGTTGGACTTCCTATGGGTTCAGATGCTGATGTGGACGGACCTATGGGATCTGGCGATCAAGACTTGGGTCCGCTACCATCTGATGAATTACCGTGAAAGGTAGAAATAAATTAAAATAAGATTTAGAGATCTTAAAAAAGATCCTGCAAAAATCTGATCAAAAAGCTCTTTTGAAGAGAATTTTGAAGAACATATTGAAAAGGCTTTGAAAATGGTCGAAGAAAGACCAAAGATGACATTGAAAATGTTTATGGAAGAGATGAGTTTGAAAATTCTTGAACAAAAACTTTGAAGAGGATTATGTTCGTCTCTGCTAGCTTCAAAGACTCTGCAATGCATTAAATGCGAAAAATTGGACTTCAAAAATTGGAATGCGTTGGATTCTGAAGACTTTGGAATACATTGGATTTTGAAGGTATCTTGAAAATTTTACAATCTATCTTCGTCTCGAAACTTGAAGAAGAAAATGTAAATCATTTACTTATAAGATAAAAATTTTATCCTTCTGATATCACAAAGTCCATATAATTCCGTATAAAGAAAATAAATTTGATTATTCTATCTGTGTGGATAAGATTCTATTTTTTTTTATTATTAAATATTTTTTTATTTTTTTATCTTTGATACACATGATCTCTACATATGACTATGATTGAAAAAATTTATTAATAAAAAGTTAACACACATTGCAATCTTTATGGTTCAATGTATTGTCTTTTACTCTTAGATTTTTCTTCTTCGAGATCTATACGGTTCTATTGAAAAAAGAGGTTTATTGTCATAGAAAGAGGAAATGTTTTTAATTAATGATACTGATATGCCATTTCCTCTTTTTACTACATGTGGCTTTTCGGTATATATAACCACATTAAAAAAAAAAAGACTTATTAAGATTAAAGATAGATATCTTCGTCTAGCATCTCTCTTGTGATATAGCTCTTCTAGATTATGTTTAATCACATTAATTTGAAGGTGCAAACTGGTGTTCTCTTCTCCTCTTTCTTGCGGTTTTTACAATTTTGTAATATATGAAATATTTAGATTTACTATCTTGTATTATGCGAATATCCTATATGATCGATGTATTATTATCGCATCTTCTACTATATCAGCGCGTTTTCACTACCTTTTCCATTTTATACCGTTATAATAAAGTTGAATACGATTTGTCAATAAATAAATTTTTGCCCTTTTCACTCCTTAAAAGTACTATTTTTTTTACAATTTTTATTCTCTAATAAAGGAAATTTGTTAAAAATGAATAGAGAATTTGAAAGAAAAAAAAATTCATATAAAACGCATGATTAATATTTAAATTTTCTCAAATTACGGTTTTATTTATATTTTGCACAATATAATAGATTTCATTCAAATATTTACAAACAAAATTTAAAGAATTATAATAATTTATATTTCTTTTTGTATTATTTTATAAAATGTTTAAGCTTCTAAATGAAAAGTCGTAAAATTGGAGTTACTTAGCAACATGTGGAACAGTTCTAAAAATGTCATATTTTAATGATTCACTAATAACAGAAATACTCATCAAGTATCGTCCATGCCAAAATTGGCAAATTGGAAGACGCTTGATATCTTTGAGAAAGTGAGACAGTCATATAATGACGTATATGCGAGCTTGTGTAAAAGTGATAATTATTTAGAGAGCATTATATATATATATATATATATATATATATGAGAGAGATTTTCTCTCTCGAAATAATCTTTGAAGTTAAATTATATTTTTACATATGTTTATATTAACTTTTTTATTTATTTTTAGATATTCGTGATGTATTCTTTCTTATTTATTGAAAAACACCTGTATATCAATAATACAGGTACAAATAATAATAATCAATCATCAAGGAAACATGTCTAAGTAATATTTATTACATATTTATTATTGCATTTTATAAATTTAGAAACCTTTTCATAATGTGTTCTTTTTATGTCAACATCATTTTTTTAAGAATGTAGAATTTTTATACATGTATATATATATATATAATATATATATATATATATATATATATATATATATATATATATATGTGCACTCTTTTTTTTGTCACATCTAACTTTAACTAACTCTGAAGATAATATTTATAGAAACTATAGTAGCGTTTTAGCTGGAGCTATCATCCGAACTCATAAAAAAATTTAATACATTTTTGCCATTATTTTTCGCTCTTTTATAAAAGGATAATCTTTAAATATGAACGATCATAAACCCTCCGAGAGTTGTGAAATCACTAATCGTAGTGACTAAAAAAAATCATCACGAGCAGCCGCAATTAACTCCTCATTTATCCCCTCCTCCAACTCCTTCTCTTGACGAGGCTTAGTAGGTCGTCGGAAAGGAAGTCGTTCGCCGACCCGGGGGCGGCGCAGGCGTCATCAAGAGAGAAGGGAGTCAGGGCGATCAATAAGCGGCGTACTACCCCCGGCGGTGGCCTCAGGAGGGCAGGAGATCAGTAGCGTACGAGCGTGCGAGCGGTGCACGACGAGGGTGCGTGCGTGCGTGGGGTGTGTGCGCATAGAGGGTGAGCCGTGAGCGAGCGAGGGCGAGTGAGAGCGAAATTGCCCCTCTCCTCCTCCTCCTACTCCCCCGGCGTTGCGGGAAAAACTCGCCTCAGCATGCAACCACCACCGAGAAAAGTAAGAGGAAGTCATTGCGTACATCAGAGTGTACTCGAGAATTCATCCTAGATAACAAGGATTTTATGAGCCCTGTGCTTTTCTAAAATCAATTTCCTGTGCGGCAGGTACGGGAAAAGCGTCTTTACACCGAGCGAAGTGTGTCTAAAACACAAGAGTCATTTTCCCGTATTATAGATACGAGAAAATCGATTTCATACACCGAGTATCAAAAGTTAAAATTATCCTCCCACGCCAATATCACAGATAATAGATGAATTTAAAAGATTATTACGTTAATTTTAATTTGTATACGAGACAATAAAATATCAAATTTTATATCTAATTTTTGACTACATTTTTATATGTCAATAAGATGAATAATATACAGAGAGTATACAAAAGAATATATATAATACTTTTACGATTTTACACACACACACACACACATATGTACACATATAATAGTCTAGTAATAAATGTGTATATATATTAAATTCACACGTACATATTAATTCCATTTCTTTTTGTACCTCTTGAAATAAATTGAAAGATCTTCTTTCTAAATAATATATATTATTGCTACAATTTTTTAGCCTCTAAATAATAATAATAATTATATTGATTTTCTACTAATTTTAAAATAATAATTACACAATTATGTATAATAATACTTATATATTGTATAATATTAATGTTACAATATTAAAATGTAAATTTTTAATATACAATATTTTCCCGTACCAGTGGCATTGGAATTTAAATTCTATAAAATTATACTAGTTTTTATGATCAAAAGGAAGTTAATAAAAAGGACAGAACAAAGAGTATCCAATGTAATCACTGTTAATACTCTCACATCGAAATTTTGCAAGCAATCTGCTTTTAGTACGCACATTTTGGGTGGAGACATGTAGAAGTTATGTTTAATTATACCAAGTTGAATGTGATTATAATAACTTTTATCGATTGTGAAGAAAAAATTTGAATAATATATGTATTTCTGAATGATTATATTACAGTAAAAATATAAATATATAATAGCTTATGATTAATTATATTATTAACAATAATTTATATAATTAGTAGAGATACAATTTTATATAAATATAAATAAAATATAAATGTTACATACTTAATTATACATTATAGTAATTTAGAATTAAAAATGACATTTATATAAATTATTAGTAATTATAAATTTAGATAAAAAAGTTATAATATATTTAATTACAATATTACCTTGCATAAAATATATAATTATATTCTTTGTTGATAAATTTACGAAAAATAGTTTATGTAAAGATGTCATTTGCATAAAATTGAGACAAAATACATTGCAAATAGACCTTTTATATCATTGATTAGCATTGATTTTCAATTTGCACTTTGGGTGGAGACAGGCTACAAAAACTCGATAATAGATTGACAAAATAATTTTAGAGAAATTAGACAATCTCGAAAATTATTACTCAAATAACAGAAGGAGAATTAATAGTTTAGAAAAAGTTCAGAATAATTAATAAGTAAGAGTTTTTTAATTATAAAATGAAAAATTAAAGTAATATATATATGTTTGATTTATATTTTTAATTGATTTCTTCTATTTGATTGCAAGGGAAACTACGCGAAGTTTCTAAAGAATGTGCACACGGAGCAGGCAGCAAAATTGCAAGCAAAAAATCAGCATGAATGCGACCTTCTGGAAGATATACGGTAAAGACATGCAATGTTTTACCGTATTATGTAAACCATTTTATGTAAACATGTTTAAACGATACTTTAGCATTATATTACGTTTTACATGCAGTTCTTGTTTATTATTTTTCAACAAACATGATGACGTCTAAAGATGTCTTAATAATGTATAATACGTCATTAAGACGTTTTTAGACGTCATCATGTTTACTAGATTATTATTTTTATTAAAGAGAATACTTATATATAAATATGTCTTATTATCTTTATAAATATTTATTTTTATTAATCTATTTTTATAATTTTTTATATGATATTGAAAATATATATTAAGTATTAAATGCAATATATAATATAATCCATATGATTGTCTTAAAACAAATTCAAATTTTTTAAAAATATTTTTATTTTAGGAGAACTCTAAATCAAAATTGTTTTTTTATAGAACATATATTGTGCAATTATTACAGAATATGGATTTTGAAATTCAAATTGAGATTGAATATACACAAATCTTTATTTCAAAATTGTTTTAAGGAAATTTTAAATTTTGTTAATCGGTTTTTTGACAATTGAATAACTAATGATTTCTTTTTCTTTTCAGTAATTTTACGATTAAAAAATCTGCCATCGAAAAATCCTACTCTGAGGTAAGCAATTCATTTTGTATACGTGTGCATTTATCATTTTTAACATAATAAGTATTTATAATATATTTATTGTTATTAATGTATCTTTACTTATTAATGTATCATAATATATTTATTGCTATTAATGTATCTTCTTTTATTAATATCTAATTACATATTGTTATGATTACGTTAACTGTGATTAAAGTATTATACTCATTCACGTAGGCGCTGCTCAAGATATCATCCGCATACTTAAACAAAAAAATACCAAATATACCAGATCTCAAAGTCGATGGAGCTGAAGAAAAATGGTAATTAAATCATGCAAAAGATAAAAGTTTGCATACAACATATATTTTATAAAACTTTAATTTCTAATTTATTTATTGCTTATGTTTATTTATGTATTCATATTATTTTTGTATATATATTATTTATGTATTTATATGATTTTTTATTTTTATCCTAATATTTAAATTTCCTTGGATTTTTAAAGTTTTATTTATTTTGTGTATTTGTCTTATTTTTTATTTTTATTTTTCCTGTTTCTCTCTTTCTCTTTCTCTTTCTCTTTCTCTTTCGACACAACAAATGTTTATTCTAAGTATTAAAACCGGTATAATTTCGTCAACACTGTTTCTATGGCATATTATATGTCATAGAACGTATAGAGATCCTATAGAGATCAAGATTAGAAATCCGTTAAAATCAATTCAATTACTATGTTTAATTATTTATTATTCGATTGAAATTGGATTAATTGATACATATATATGTTAATTTTATGATTATTATGGAGCTATCATGTAACAAAAAAGAATTTAAATCGATTGAATTTAATCTTAATATCTTAAGAATCATATTCGTAATCATATGCTGTAAGAAATGGGAATTTGATTTCTACGGAATTATACTGGTTTCAATCTCTCTTTGGCTGCTTATCGATCAGGGAAGTTTGCCAAGGAGAAGAAGGGTCATAGGTAAATGGCAATCCGCGGGCGTGCGGTCGAATGATTATAGGAACATGTGGAATGTATGGCGAACCGTGCTGGAGGAGAACGAGAAGCTGGCGCGCGCGCATCTCGCTGCCGTTGAGGTTTTCCAGCAGCAGATTGCCGATGATGCCAAGATCCTCAGGATGCATAAATTACAAGTTTCTAAGAAGGTATAAAAAAACTTTATTTATTAAATTAAAAAATACATACTTTTTATATTATGTTTTCGCGCGATTTATGATGTGTGAAAATAAAAATGATATACAATATATAAATTTAGAAAGTGAGGACATTATTAGAATTATATAGATAGAGAAAAAAATCTTTTGTTTAAATAAAATGTATATTACATATATTAAATATATATATATATATATATATATATATATATATAATATATTACTTCTAAATTTTTGTAATAATTGAATTTCTAGGCAATCGACCAATTATTAATAGTACAAAAAGAACTGCAGACCTGCGTCCAGGACGTCGACAAAACGAAGAAGTCGTACTTTGATGAGGAACATAGCGCACACGATGTACGAGACAAAGCAAAGGACATTGAAGAAAAGTATTTATCTATATATAGATTTTTTAATTATCTAACGCCCGAAAATTAGATCATTTTTCAGTCAGAATTTTTTTCAAAAAAACTTTTCGATGTGATCTCTTCTTAATAAAGTTCTTTGAATATATAAGCTTTAATAGTTTTTGTTTTGTTAAAGATAAAATTTCATTAAAAGAGTATCACATTTTCTGTATCATATTTATATTTATTATTCATATTATATATATATATATATATATATATATATATATATATATATATATATATGACTTAATTTTTCGATATATTTTCTATTATTTTTCTTCTCTTCAATGTTTTTTCTTTACACATTGTATATTGGCATAAACTTCATGAGTCGACTACATAATTTATGAACGCAATAATTCATGTGTTCGGTCAATACTTTTAGATTGAAGAAGAAAAAGGGTTCCTTCTTCCAGTCGATAACGACATTGCAGAAAAATAGCGCTAAGGTATGATTTTTCAGATTAAGCTTAATTCTTTATCACCTTACGATCTTGAAACACAATTTACCACGTAAAAATCTTTCGAAAACTTTCATAGAGATATAATAATTTCTTTTCATTCACACACAGGCACAAAAAAATAGCACATTCTAATATTCCTTCTCTCTTAAAATAATCAATAATAATAATAATAATAATAAAAGTAAAAAAAAAGAATATATATCATCGTTGTTTTTTAAGTTACTACAGTATTTCTTTATTAGTGTAATATTTTATTGAAAAAAATGAAACATTTAATAATAAAATGAAACATTAAATTTTATTATTAAATAATTTTATTATTAAAATGAAACATTTAATAATAAATTTTATAAATTTATTTATATCTAAATATAATATATAATTCCTATTATTAATTTATTTAATAAAAGATAAATTGTACGTTTATCGGAATTAGGATTGATCTGTATTTAATCTTATATAACTTATATTTACAGTTTAGCTCGAAGCGAGATCAATTGGAGGAGAAATCAACCGGAGCACGCAATGATTATTTACTGAGTCTCGCTGCCGCTAATGCTCATCAAAACCGATATTTTGCAGTCGATTTACAATCCACTATGCAAGTGAGTATTTCATAACATGATATAAGATTTATATATATATATATATACATATATATATATATATACATATATATAAATTATATATGATCATATTTGAAAAAAAATAAAAGTCATTGTTATTTTCTCTTCTCTGTATTTGCAAAATCATGATTTTATAACAAATATGAAATATTTATTACTTGATATATTTTTTGCATTACTTAGTATTTGGAGCATGGGGTTTACGACAAGGTAACAGAATATTTAACATTGATGGGACGCACAGAATTACTTACATGTGTAGCCACGCAAAACAGCTTCGGCAAAATTCGCGATCAAGCTCAGCAGGTACATTTAATAATTTACAATAACTAATTTGTGAATAAAACAATATATAAGGGATAAGAAAAAATTTGTGACTAATGATGTTAATTCAGCTTACTAGAGAATACAATATTCAATGTTGCTGTTTATACTATCCCGTTTTGAAACAACATATTCAATATGAATTTGAGCCCTGCGATAATGATCCCATAGATAGGTTTGTAACTCATCTTTATATTATAAAGCATTAATATTATAAATAATAAAAGAATAAATATATAGAATTTTATAGATAGAATAATAAATATACAGAATTATATAGAACTGTACATATAGATATAATGCATGTGAAGAATGTATGTTTAGATTAGAATATTAAAAAATTTATTTATACAAATTAATTTCTAGATTTTTGCTTGATTTAAAATAACATTTTCGCCAAATTTAGGATAACTGCCGATCATTCGGCAGCGACAACATTGGGCAATGAAGCGCGTCGCTGGTCGACGAAGATTGCTCGCGAGATCAGCAATATCCGCGAGAACAATCGAAAACTGCAGATATTGCTACAATTCAAAGAGGCTGGCCAAAAGGTTCATATTTTAGATATCTTAGAACAATGATAACCATCAATAACATAAAAATTTATTATATTAATTTCATTTTAAAAAATCATCATAATTCTAAATTTTTGATAAAGTTTAACATTATCTCTTTCGAGATTTTTATTTTATAATAAAACAATTATGTATTTTTAATGTTATAAAATTTTATAAATGAATTTTATCATTAAATATATGTAAAAATTACAATGTTTTTATAAATTAAATATTAAATATGTTTCTTTTCTCAGACTGATCCAAATGATCCTAATGGTCCAGATTTAGATACGAAGATCGATGAGTTAAAACATGTTATTCGACGAGCAGAGGTAAAATTTATTCCAAAAAAAAAGATTATTTATTTTGATATATATTTTTAAATATTAAACTATAAGTGGAAACACACACACATATATATATATATATATATATATATATATATATATATATATATATATATATATACAGGGTCTACCAAAAGTGTGGAAACCCCTAAATATCTCGGAAAATATACGTTTTACAGAAAAGTGTTTCCAACAAAAGTTGTAGGGTTTAAGAAGATCTATATACTGATTCTATCAGTTTGACCTTGGATGGCGTCGTCAAGGTCAGGTCAAGGTCACATTGACTTTTTTAAATGACACCCCCTACATTTGATTGCATATTCTTATAGCTTAATTCAAGAGCTTTCCAAAACACTATAATAATGTTCATTTTTATTAAGTACTTTGCGAGTTATGAGGGTTGAAATAATTTCTTAATTTTACATAAACCATAAAATATCTAGTAAACCATTCATTTTTCGATTATCTTACCTTCATACTTTTATGTACAAAATAATGAAAGGAATCAATTGGTGTAAAGAAAACATACAGTTGTTTTTAAGAAAAAATATGGAATTGTTAATTGCAAATTACATATTTTTTCTTAGAAACAACTATGTGTTTTCTTTACACCAATTGATTCCTCTCATTAATTTGTACATAAAAGTATGAAGGTAAGATAATCGAAAAATGAATGGTTTACTAGATATTTTATGGTTTATGTAAAATTAAGAAATTATTTCAACCCTCATAACTCGCAAAGTACTTAATAAAAATGAACATTATTATAGTGTTTTGGAAAGCTCTTGAATTAAGCTATAAGAATATGCAATCAAATGTAGGGGGTGTCATTTAAAAAAGTCAATGTGACCTTGACCTGACCTTGACGACGCCATCCAAGGTCAAACTGATAGAATCAGTATATAGATCTTCTTAAACCCTACAACTTTTGTTGGAAACACTTTTCTGTAAAACGTATATTTTCCGAGATATTTAGGGGTTTCCACACTTTTGGTAGACCCTGTATATATATAAATTTATATATGTACATTTTCTATTCTTTTCTAAATAGACAACAAAACTCAAGGCTGAAGCGAGATTAGAATGTCTTCGACAGGGTGGAGGTTTGTCAATATTTTCTTTTTAAAATATTATATTTTTTTCTTCTTTTTATTATTATTGTGTATTTTAAAAGAATAAAGCATTTTTTTCAGATTAATACTTAACTTTGTATTTATAACAGGAAAACTAAAACTATAAAATTAATTTATTAATAATTAATTCATACATGTTTTGAGAAGTTATCAAAGGAAAGTCTATTTATTCTTTTACTAATCCACAAGAAGATATATAAAGAAAGATATTAGAAAAATTATAAGGAAGAAGAAATTTTTTTATATAGATGTTATATAAAAGTAGCAATCTACTTTTATCAATCTACTTTTCTCTAAAATTGAGTTTATTTTTTTATCTTTTTACATTTATTAACATTTTTCTTATAGATTATATTAAAAGAAATCTTGTATATCTTATTATTTCGAATTTTACGTTAAATGTGAAATTATTATATGTTTTAATTTTACAGTAAATGTAGACGAATTTCTGCAAGAGGCTGAAACGCTGAGCGTTCAGGATATTCCTCGTTCGGCCAGTTCTCTCTCCGTCAGAACAGATGCATCTGGTGCAGCGGTAATTATCAAAATATGTGCAGTTTGTCGAATTTTTATTTAACAGATTTAAAGATGTTAAAAATATAATTATAAAAAAATATTCTGTATTTTGTTTACATTTTTTTTCATCTTTTCTATTATGAATTAAACATTTACATTCACTAAATTGTTATTCTCGCGAAAACTTGCAAATTTTATTTATAGCGGAAAAAATCAAGAATATGAAAGTACATCATTATTCATAGATGAAAAATATCTATAAAATTTTTCTAATTATTAATATGACAAGAATTGTATATAAAATATAATAAAATAATAAAATATATTTTTCAGGAACATCCATCATCAGACTCTTTCTATGACAGCGATGGCGATGGCGGAAGCGATTTAACAACCGTCGAACGACCCGGAAAAAATGCGCCACAACATGAAGATGAAGTGGAAGAGAGGCAGAGGCACGACAGCGCTGAAGTCGATGGTATGTAGACAATTTTCACATACTATAACTTGTATAAAAATCCTTTATGTATAATTTATTTTATTGTTAACATAAATTGTTAACATAAATCTGTTAACATAAATCTTTCACACATATTATTATTAAGATTAAGATTTACATTTTAATTAATATTATATAAGATTTACATTTTAATTAATATAAATTTCTTTATTATTAAGGCATATGGACAAGCAGGATATTTTTTTATTAGTTTGGTACTCTAGATTATATTATACTAGATTATTTATTATATACATGTACAATCATTATATAAATATAATTAAATAAAAATAAATACGAGTCGATTCAAAATTCACGAGAAGTTACTCGTGTTTTTATACTTAATGATTTAATAAATAAGCAAAGATATGATGAAATAAAAGATTATTTTTTTAGCGTTGTTAGAGCAGGAGAAGCAACGAATGGAGCAGCTAACGGCAGGCTGGGACGATCCTACAGCGGTTGATTGGGACAATCAGGAGAAAGACGAACAAGAAATGACGCACGAGATACCAGAGATGCCTTCTAATCAACCTATATACAAGTGTACTGCTCTCTATTCTTACACAGTAAGCGTGTAATTCCATTTTGTAAGCTAAACCTGAAAATCTAAAATGTATTAAAAAGTTATAAAAACATTATTATTAAAATATATTTTTTATGGTCACACATTTTTATTTATAAATTTAATTTGAATCTATATATCACAGTATTATCTTCGAAAAAAACTTTCTGTTAAGTTTTTAAATAAAAATCGAATAATTTAAAAGATATTTTTCATGAAACTTGAAATAATATGAAATATGAAACTATTAATTTATATAATTATTAACTATAATATTTTTGTTAAAATAATATCATTTTTATTTGACATGAACAAATTTTTTTTACGATTTTTAGGCGCAAAATCCCGATGAGCTTTCCATTGTAGAAAGTGAGCAATTGGATGTAGTGGGCGAGGGCGATGGTGATGGATGGTTAAAAGCAAGGAATTACCGGGGAGAAGAAGGTTTCGTACCTCAAAATTATCTCGATGTGGAGAGAGAGCCGGAGGCTTCTACCGGCGGCTTGACCTCGCAGGGTCCAGGTTTGGTTCAACAAATTTCCTTTTCATCTGTCGATTATACGATCGACGATCATGACGCCGTTGATCCCGATGCCGACTTGCAAAGTATTGTTCCGGAAGATGTTATACAAAATCATATTGGAGGTATGTTCAGAGATTCGATTATAACTTTTGTTGTTTCGATAAAATTTAAGAAACCGGATAAAAAATATATTTTATCTATTATCTATTTATTTTTAAAAAAAGAATACTTGTATATACACATGATAGATAAAACTAATCATAGATACAATTATTATGTAAGATTTTTTAATATACTTATTAATATACTAATTATATATTATATTTTATATATTATAATTTTTCAGAAATAGAACAATATTGTATCGCACTCTACGATTACGATGCGACTTGCGACGAGGAGCTGAGCTTCCTAGAAGGTGATATCATGAAGGTGCTGAGAAAAGAACCGCACGATGTGGATGACGGTTGGTGGGAAGGTGAGCTAAGAGATCAACGAGGTATCTTCCCTTCTCTCGTTGTGGAACCTTGCGGTCCGGATGGGTCTCCTTTGACCCCACAGGTAAAATATCCCAATATTGTTTTATCAAACATTATATTTACTAATAAATTTTAATACTTTTTATATAAATTAAATATATTATTAGTTGTATGACATTAGAAGATTCTGTATTATATATTCTCTAAATATAAGAGAGATTAAATAAATTATATATATCATAAGATATATTATATATTACAAGATAAATTATATATCTATAAAAGAGAATATATTGCAGGTAAGATTTTATTATATTATAACGCAAAAAATGTTATATACTTCTATTGTAATTAATTATAAGTTAATTATTTAATTTAAATGTTTAAAATTAATATATATATATATATATATATATATATATATTAATTTTCAAAATCTAAATTAAATAAGTTATAATTAATTACAATAGAAGTAACAGAAGTAAATATTTATTTTAGGACAATATAACACCACCGAGTTCTGCGCCGCCAGTCTTCACTCCACCAGAAATACCAGAATTTTTATTAGCTGATGAACTCGCTCAACTTGATGGTAATTATAATCACTTTCATTTATTCATATTAATTATTTATGTGCATTATATTCAATTAATGTACATTATATTCAATTAATATGAATTAACATGAATATAATTATAAATATCGTATGTATCATAATTCTTTGAAAACCATGAATTCGCAAATTTATATAATAAGAGAGATCCACATTTTAAAGCAAAGATTTATAAAATTTAACATAAAAACTTGTGACATGTAGGCTGACTTTTAAAAGGTAATGAAAGGAAAAACATAAAGTAAGACATAAAATAATAAAAAGAATATAAAATATAAAAAAGAATATAAAGATATAAAATAATAAAAAGATAAAAAGTAAATAAAATTAAATGGTTACATTGAGATATTATATATGAGAATATATAACATGAAAATATAATAATAATATTGATAATATGTTTAATACTATATATTTAATAAGAACTTAATTTTGTTTATAAATTTTTTTACTTTATATATTTCTCTCTGTTATACATGTCTATTTTAATATATGCGCCTGTACGCATATATTAAATTATATTACAGAATCGCAAGAAGAAAAGTCAGCAATGAATGGCGATGGGGGTTTTATGATAAATCTGTCCAAGAACCAAAAGGACCAATATGGCTCGCAATTTGGAGATGATAATTCGGAAGCACCAAATATATTAGGTAATTTTCAAAAATTAAATAAAAACCCGCAAAATAGACTATCGGAATAGTCAAAATATAGTGGGTATTATTAATTATTCATATTTTAATCTATGAAATACTATAACTTGCTGCGCAGTTGTGGAAGTATCAGATGAATCGGGTGATAAGGTAAATTGATATAATATAAAAGATTGTTTTAGCAAAGATATTTAACACATATCGGACTCTATCTCTTTGATTCTGTAAAGCTACTTCCACTAGGAAAAATAATGTTAATAAAGTAATTGGTATAAATAATAAGTCAAAATAGAAAATGCATATATCATGGTTCAACGTTATATATTTATATTTCGACATACCATGTAAAATAATCATCACAAAAGTGAATTAAATAAATTACAAAAATTGAATAAAATATAATGAACCAATGCAATTTTTGTTTGCCAAAGTATTATAATGTAATTAGGACTATTTGGTAAAAATAAATTCTAGCATATAATTTTTAAAAATTTTAAATGATAAAAATGCATTTTCTATTTTTGCAAAGAGGAGTCCTGAAAATTCCATGTGTGTTAAATTCTCATGATCCATTCCTCTATCTTGTGGTCTCGTACATGAATCATGTATCCCAAAAGATTTTAAACAAGATTAAACTTTGAACAGATTATGGAAATATTTTAAAATAGTCTTTGTATAATAAAATAAGATCTGGATAAAATCGTTCTCTTGCAATATATTATAACCTAGCATAATTAGCACAATTAGATTTTTTAAATTCCTTTGCCTTTCAAAAAGCATGTGGTTGTTTTTATAAATGTTTCATACAACATTATTTGTAATTGAATAATATTTTTAGAGATTAAATCTAAATTTTATTTCTGGCTTAAAACGTGATTATCTTTTTTTTTAAAAAGGTTTTTCTTAAATTTAATGCAATATGGGATACATAGTTCATATAGAACCACATTACATTATACTAAAATAAAATTTTATTCGATTCACAGGCAGAGAAATCCGAAGATCCCAAATCCGCTGACCAAGAAAACGATTTTGGTCTTGGAGTGGCTCAGATTGTCATTACAGCTGCAACTCCAATGGAAGAGATCGAACATCCTTTTCCTGGGGAAGAGGAGACTTCGGAAGATCCAGGAAAATCGGAAACCTCTGAAGCTGACCCTGAAGCTTCAAGTGCTGCTTCGGATCCAAATGAGAGCGAGTGTAAAGAAGAGGAAGAGGCAACTGTTATTTTAGATGAAAAAGAAGAAGAAGCTGAAGAAAAATCCATAATCGACGAACTTCCTGCTGATTCAGCACCGTTTCCGATCAGTAGTAGTTCTGGAAGTGAAGCAGAATCGATCGCTTCAGGTCCCAGCACTAATGAAAATTCTCAATCAAGAGGAACGGTGGTAGAAGTAACAGAAGAAGTCACAGAAATTACGGAGGAAGAAGAAGAAGAAATGGTACCAGGCAAAATGCTAGTGGGAGGAAGGGCCAGTATCCCGGATGAACTTCAACCGGATCAGTTAGAGAAGTTGCAGACTCTCAAGGAATCAAACGCCTAGGGCTGACTGGGCCCCAGGGCCCACAATGGCAAGATTACATTGCCTGATGGCCACCCCGACAATTTTCGACATCTCTTAGATTTCTGGCGATCGCCTGAAGTGCTGAACAAGAAAGACTAATTAATAAAACTCTAATAAGACTCTGAGACTGACAAGGTGCTTATGGTGATCGAGTAGTGGTGGAGATAAAAATGTTTTGTGGTTGAATTATAATTAAGATAATAGGGCGTTAATAGGTCAATCGAGCTAAGAAATATTTATATTATGAACTATAATCATTTTTGTGTCCTTAGCATTAGATTCTGATACTTTTCAACGAGATTCTGTCAATTTTAATCTTTAGAACTCTGACGAATTATAGATGAATTTACATGTTTGTTATAAAACTGTTCAAACTAAGGTTTAATCGAAGCGCAAGTATTTTAAAAATGTAATGTTAAATATCTTAAGTAACCGAGCAGAAATCTATTTATGAAACTAAGTAGATTACTATATTGATCTATTAACATCCTAGGAAAGAAGAGGAAATGATCTGACAAATCAATCAGCAGAAAGATTAAATTGAATAAGAGATAACTTAAGTTTGATAAAGGTTGATAAGAAAAGAAGAAGAAAAGAAGAATAGAAGAGAAGAATAGAAGAATTAACAAGATCACCATGACATTATGCAAAACTTTATATAAGATCACCGAGATTGATCCATTCATAAAAAGTTAGAAGCATCAACTGTGTGTCCTATTTTAGGGCAACAGGCTTTAATGGGTTGATTAGAAAATCTCGACTTAGTAAAATTGATAAAGAGATGGAGGAGTTTTTTTTTCGTAAGAGATAGTGTACAGTGAGATGAGATAAAACGGATTATCGATACCTGTATACTGCAAAGAGTGTAATAACTTGCACGCAGTTGTTGGTGTACATTTCAAGGGAATTACACTGGTGTTGCATGTAAAAAGTATTGTGTTATTCCATTTTCCATCTCTCGTTTTCATTTCACCCTTATCTGATTTACTAGAAATGTCAAGAAAATTTAAAAAATAAAATATATAAATAAAAAATAAATTATAAACTTCATATCTTTAAAAGTGTTTTATATAGAATATATTTTTATTATTTATTTTATAAAATATATTTTTTAATAAAATTAAAAATATAAATTCTAAAAAATATTAAAAATATAATTAAAACTTATACAATTTTAAAAAAGCAAGTTTTAATTGTATATATACATATTAAAAATTACAACAAAGTTGCATGTAAAAAAGGTAATTTTATTTAAATCTTTTATAAACTTTTTTTAA
The DNA here is from genome assembly GCF_003227725.1 of Camponotus floridanus. Classification (NCBI taxonomy): domain Eukaryota; kingdom Metazoa; phylum Arthropoda; class Insecta; order Hymenoptera; family Formicidae; genus Camponotus; species Camponotus floridanus. The sequence continues at coordinate 2,146,235 of NW_020229414.1, forward strand.
GCTTTAATATTTATAAAATACAACATATTACAGCTCTTTATAGATATATAGATTATGATGATATATCCCACAGAACATAAAAAATTTAAAAGGAGAGGAGAGGATGAGATAAAAAATTTCCCAAGTATCATATAAAGTTTACAGAAAACTTTTATGTATATATATATAAGAAAATAGAAATACAAAAAAAAATTTTAGTGATTTAATTCCATATGGAATATTCCATTAATATGGAAGACTGATGATCTTTTAAGCTTGCATTCTTAGAGCACCATCCAATCTAACTGTCTCCCCATTTAGTAGTGGATTTTCCACAATCTGTTGCACCAACATTGCATACTCATCAGGATTCCCTAATCTTTGAGGGAAGGGAATACTCTTTGCTAGAAAAATTCGCACCTTCTCTGGCAACTCCATTAATAATGGAGTGTTAAAAAGTCCTGGAGCAATTGTTACGACACGAATTCCGTCCTTGGAAAGGTCGCGAGCTATTGGCAAGGTCATTCCTATAAAATAAAAAAGACGATAATAATGGATAAGACGATAAGAATAGATAAGAAATAGAAAGATAAGATAAGGAAGCAAAGTTTATAAATTAAGATAAAAGAAAATTGAATGTGTAAGTAGTAGGCATGTTAAGAATATGAAACAAAAATCAAAATGCGTATATATATGTGTATGTATGTGTGTATGTGTGTATGTGTGTGTGTGTATATATATTTTACTCATTTTGTTTTTTGTTTCATATTCTTAATATACCTACTACTTACATATATTCAATTTTATTTTATCTTAATTTAATTAATTTAATTTATAAGATAAAATACAGTACCTACAATTGCTCCTTTCGAAGCAGAATAAGCAGCTTGGCCTATTTGGCCATCAAATGCTGCGACACTTGCAGTATTAATAATTACACCCCTTTGACCATCTTGATTAGGAGTATTTTCAATCATCAGACCAACAGAAAGGCGAATGGCGTTGAAAGTACCAATTGTATTGACTTGGAGAACCTTAGAAAAGTCCTCTAATTTGTGAGGGAGTTTTTTATTGCTATTGTATGTCTTAAAAGCAATTGCAATGCCAGCAGCATTAACTAAGACATCCAGCTTGCCGAACTTTTGTTTTGTAAGCTCAAGAGCAGCTTGAACATCTGATTCTGAAGTTACCTAATAAGAGGTAATGTGTTTTAAGGTATAAAATAGAAAAATGTTAGATAATATAGCAATATAAAAATAAAATAATGAGAAAAGAATATATAATGCAATTTGTATAACTTAATATCGAAAATGATAAAAGTACAATGAATATACTAAATGTTATGCATACATCCATAGGTGCAAATATTGCATTCTCTCCTAATTCCTCAGCTACAGTTTTGCCTTTTGAAACAGGCAAATCAGCAATAACTGCCTTTGCGCCTTGCTTAATAAATCTTTCTACAGTACCACGGCCTAGTCCGGAGGCACCGCCAGTCACCAAAGCTACAATACCCTGTAAAAAAATTTCCAGATCTATATTGATATTCAAATGAATAAGTTTTGTCATAATAACTTTATAACAACTTTAATACACACACACACATGCACAAATATTTTATTTTAATTCTTGATTGATTATCTCAAAAACTAATATTATTTAAACATTCAAAGTAAAAAATAGCCGAATTTAAGTTCGACTTTTGATTTACATTTTATTTCTATACTTTTTGTACATTTTTTCTATTTTCTTTCAATATTTAAATATACTTGTTATATAGAGAAAATACAATTAAAAAATAAGTAAACTTAAGCATAAAAAATAAATAAATTTATATTGAGCATGAAAAAAATTGCACTTTTCATATGAACTTACTTTTTTGTTTTTATATATTTTTCATTGTCAATGAATATAAATTTATTTTATAAACTCAGAGTGTAATGAAAAACCATTTGATTTTACATACTTGATTTCACAAATAATACAACGCAAAAAAAATATAATATAATAACGGTATCGCATCAACCTAAGTAAATTTCTAAACAAATCTATGAACAAGAAAACAACATACACATATTATTACTAATAAACAATCATATATACAATTATTGAGGATAGCAATTACAAATCAAAAACAAATGATAAGAGAAATAATCTCAACTGGAATGTTCTAAACTTTATAATTGGAAAAAAATACATAGTATATTATCATATAAAATAATATAATTATATATGAAATATTAAAATAATATAATATAATAATATATTATTTATAAAACCCATAAATATAAAACACCTATTATATTCTTGTTATAAAAAGTAGAAATATATGAACATTTAAACATACCTTCAACATCTTCAAGTTTCAATTATTCTTAAAAAAGATCGATATCAATGCAATAAAATAATTATTTGCACCAATTGATCCGATTGTCGGTTACCAAGTTTATTCCAGGGTCTTCGTAACCGTTCTAAATAATTCTACAAGTGATTCTACATTAAATAGCAAGAAATAAACAATGACTAACGAATTATCTAGTATGGACTTTGAATTCGTTAATAGAATACTATAAAATCAATAGAAGTAAGAGAAATATTTACCGGTGGGTTGTAAAAAATATGGATATTAGATATTTAGAAGAATAATTTAATAAAAAAAGGTAAACGTAGAATTATAGATAACCTGCGTGTCGCAAAAAAAAGTTATATTAAAAAAATATGATTAAAGGTGCGTTCAGAAATCCTATCCGAGAAGTAGACCAATCAGGACAAAGAAATTTTTGTTCCTCTTTTGATTGGTCAATTAAATACTATTTTACTCTACCGGTAGAATTCCGAACGTATCACGAGACAACGCAATACGCGGTTTATTCAATTGTTTATAAAGATACTGTATCTTATGAAGTTTATATTTCAAATATTTCCTTTCAAATATTTACTCAGGAAAGAATTTAAATCAATTTAGTAGAAAAGAAAATCCTATTTATTAATGGAAACTGAAGAGAATACAAGTCGCTTAAATTTTTCACCTGAAAAACATTTAAATATTTAAATATGTATAAACAAAATTATATAAATATGTATTATAAATTATAAATTATATAAATATGTATAAACAAAATTATTTCAGAAATCATAATAGGGAAAATACCATCACAAAAGAATGTTATATTGAGTAAATAAATATATTTATATGTTACACTTTCACACTTACAGTACACAGTCGTTGAAAAATACATTAAAAGTGCGTATATTCATGAGCATATATATATAGAATTTTTCATAGTAAATAATTTTATAGTAAAGTATAAAAGAGAGAGAAGTGTGTTATACTATTTTATATTTAATTATAAAATGTTTACCATATAAAACAACTATTTTCTCTCAATCATTATTAAATATTTCATAACACAACATAATAATTAATTTTTGTTCTTCTTTCTCTCAAAAGTATGCTTTTTCATCATTATTTCGTTCATATACGATTAAAATGAGTTCATTGTAATAGAATAAAATTTTATTTCTATAATAAAATTTTATTTAACACTTTAGTTATATAATTATAATTTTATAAGAATATATACACTGTCTCATGAGAGAATGATTTCGATTTATTGCATTGAGTAAAATGGATGAAAATAAAAGTCTTTTTCTCTGATGTGATATTCAATAGCAAATACACATGGTACACTTTAAATGTAAATAATGTTTATTGAGCTCTACACATTGCTATTTATCTCACACACAATATTTAATATTGTTATTGAATTACTCTCATTTTTTCTAGAGATGAATTTGAAAGATGACAATTATTCTCTCTCATAGGACAAAGTACAGATTAATGAATCATTTTTTCTTAACATTAATTATAAATTTCTGCCATGAGTTTTTATTACAATATTACGATTCGCCTCATTATTTGCCTAATTATTATTAAATTATATTATATGATTATATATAACACGATTTAATATAAAATTATATTATACGCAATTATATATAATTATTAGCGTTTAGGGAACGACGGATTTACCGTGCTGGTGAATAAGTTTTTCTGTTGTACTGATAAGTGGCAAGTGCATTGAGTGACTATAATATATCGTCATATATTCCGATATGTGATATCGCTATCTATATAATATCGCATTATTATAATGTTCAAACAAAGAACAAGTTAATATATATCAAATAGAATCATATCGTACCATCATCGACACCTATGTATCTCAAATTGTACATACACAGTGGTAGGTCTGACATGTTTAACATGCAATATTATAATAAATCAGAAGCACATTCTGCACAAACATAGCATCGCGTTGCACTCGTTCCTTCCCGGTGTATTTTTTTTTTATTGGAAGATCCGCAAAATTTTGTTAGAATTTAAATTTCTTCCTTTGATTTTTTAAAGAAATTAACAAATGTAATAGAGAAAATCACTTTTACATTAGAATGATCCTTAGCAAAAGTAATAACTTATATTAATTATGGTTTAAATTTTATTACTATATTTATTTAGTAAACTTGATAAATTAATTTTATTATATAAAAATGTAATTAATTTTATATTTAATAATTATTGAAATTAATTATCGAATAGTGTAAGCATAAGGATTATTCTCATTATCAATTCTCGATAATTTTGCGAACCTCAGTTTTTATACACAACCTACACTCTCTTTACTTTTTCTCTATTTTTTTTATAACTAATTTTTCCTATATAGAGAATAATAGTAAAGAAAGAATAGAGGAAGTTGGCGGTATGTTTTTTATGTGTATATACATAACGGATAATCCTTACCATACATTCCATGGCAAGGGTGGCTTTTATACATATACATATACAATAATATACATATATATATATATATATATATATATATATATATATGTATAAATATCAAATATTTTCTCTTAAATAAGATTTTTTAAATTTTTAGCAGTGATTTACCAAAAAAATCTTTTTAATATAATTTCTCTTTCATAATAAAAAATATAATTTTTTTCTCGAAATAAATTGTAACTTCTTAAATAAAAAAATATTAATTTTTAAAATCAATTTTCTTTAAAAGAGATATATAAATATTATTTTATTTATCTTATTGTATTTGTATAAACAAAATAATTGAAGAAATCCTATTCAAGAGAATGAATTTAGTTTTATTATTGAAGAAGAATCTTTCTGATAAAATTTTTCATAATGCCATCCGTTACATAATTATTATATACTGCATAATTATAATAAGATAAAAAAATATATATAAATAAAATTTACAATAAAACTGATAATGAACAACTTTTATATCACGCGCGCAAGTGCACGATTATTGCGTAATAATGAACAAAAACGAATGAAAATTGCACCATGTTTTTTTATAAGGCTAACTCTTTAAAAATCTGCGTCGGTTAATTGATATATTTTGCTATAATTAATGTCAAATAATTATATACGAAACTCATATGCATGTACATGTATATATGATAAGATTAAATATATATTATTGATATATATGTTATTTTCAATTAAAAATTAACAATTAATAAGAAGTCAAATAATAAAAACTTAATAACAAAAATATTGTTAATCAAATTACAAAATCGCAATATTTCTTCATTTTTTTAAACGATTCAATTATTGCCACACAATTAGCATTATATAAAATCTTCACATATATTTCAAAGAAAAGATATTATGTGCAAAAAAGTACGTCAATTTTTTTATTATATTTAATACTTTTTATGAAATATCAAAAATTAAAATGTAAAATAATATATATACTTTCAATTTTATCTGAAATTTAGAAAAAAGATAATATCTTAGTTTTTCATGATTTTCCTATTTTTCTAAAAATTAATATTCGATCTTCTTGCCATACAATTTGCATAATAAATGCATACAAAAGTTATTTCATAAAATTTAAAAGAAAGCTAATGTATTGATTTCCTGATTTTATTTAACACAGTTTTTCTCTTTTTTTTTGAAAAAATTTGAAAAGAAATTCAAGTAATAATTCAATTAATTAATAAAAAAAAAAACACAAAAACATTAATTTTATCCTATATGTATATACACTCAGCAACAGAAATACTTTAATACATGAATTTAAATGTCAAGGCATACATATGGAAAATGCATATAATGTTTCAATATGTGCATAAATTTATGTATTAAGATATTTCTGTTCCCACGTGTACATATTACTGTTAAAAAGAAAAATTTACTCGAATTATCTATAGTTCTTTTAATAGAAAAAAAGATAACTTTCACTCGAACATAGTATAGTTCGTTCTAAAGGTTTATAAGATAAAGTCGATGAGAGATCTCATCTGTCATATAAAAAAAAATGTTGCTTCCACTAAAACTGGAACTGTTCTCTTATCGTTCTTTGTTATTCCGTAAAAATAGAAAAACAGAGACGATTTGGATTGCAACGATTTACTAAAATGACCAGACTCCCCTCCTCTGAGACGGCTCTTCAATTCATACTTTCTTTCCCGAAATATAAAATATTCTAAAAAATTTTGACAATTTAACAATTCTATATATATATATATATATATATATATATATATATATATATATATATAATTGTGATTATATTAAATACATTTTAAATTTCATTAATAATGACAATAGTAATTTTTAAGTTTTTGAAAATTTCAGAATTTGATTATAAAAATTAATTACATTTAGAAATAAAATGGTTATATCACAGACTTCTACATATATGCATATATACATACATACATAAATATATATATATATATATATATATATATACATATATATATGTATGTATATACTATATTATATAAAAATCTGTATGTATATAGAATGAGCCGTCTCCAATATCGAGGTAGGATGGTTTTGCTTCTTTTTCCATCTTTTTCGGAATATAGAAATTCTATAAATAGAACGTCCTCCAAAGGAACGCAGTTTTTTTTAGCATATATATATATCTACACAATATATGTATAAGCATGTAATATAATAACGCGTTGTTATTATTATTATCATTGTAAGAGACAATTAACCTTGTCGATCAGGTCAAGCGCAGTCAGCATTCTTTTAGAATGTATTATTTATTATATTTGCATGTGATACCGTATCATCGATAGAGAGTATACGATCTGCATATAATTAAATACGTTATTTAATATATTTATCTACACGTTTTTCATATTCCACCGAGTCATTGTTTATAAAACACTGACTATATATTATTGCTAAATTTTAATAAACCCCATAAATCTCTTGTTTGTTAATCTTATTATCTTATCTTTTTATGTCTCCCCTAAATCAGAAAGAAAAGATAGGTCAACGATACAGATAAAAAGAAATTTTTTTGAAAAATCTAATTAAAAAATTTTAAAATATATTAAATTATTTGATTAAGTAAACAGTATAAATTGAGTCTATTTTAGCATTTTTTTTTTATTGCACGCAGCCATTCATTTATATTTAAGATTAGCTTGAATCTTGTTTATCTCAACAATTGAGAATTTATGTGCTCAACATATACATGTAATTGACGATTATTATTAATTTGGAAATTATATAATAAGAATTGTAAAATTATATAATTTCCACATTTTTATTATACGCGATACTGTATTTAATTAATTAAAATAAAAATAGTCAAAGATGTTTCAAAGATTCGCAGGTCTGCGTGTACTTTATATATTTCTTCACGAATTGAAGAAATTCTTACTTTCTATAGATATTAGTTTACAGAAATACAAAAGGAGATCGATTTCGACATGCAAAAATACATGTTTTCAAAGAGATGAAGAAAAAATAGTGTCAATAGGAAAATGGAGAGGAGATTATATAATGTTATAGAGTAGAATAAATAAATATTATTTATTCTTGGAAGTGGTGGTAGTGGTGGTAGTGGTTGTAGTGGTGGTAATAATATCCTCCTCACCTCCACTGGACCAATGCTTCTCCTGCTCTCGCAATTCGAATTCCCATCGCAATTCCAGTTCCCGCATATCGTTCGCGATTCCCGCTTCATACGTATCCTCCTGATTAATCAATTAATCAATCACAAACATAGGAATTATTCTTAATAGTAATTATAAATTATTAATAGTAATTATAAATATATAAATTCAATATTTATTATCATTATTTATTATTATATATTAAGCAACATTGGTCACGATTAATATTTTGATAGATAGACGATTAATATTTTTGTAGATAAGATATGTGAAATCATAAGATGAGTTTTAATCAAATCCGTATTTACATAAAACAGGAAAATAATTTAATAAAATCGATAAAGAGCACAAATTTGATCCTAGATAAAAATTAATAAATATAAGAATTATTTTTGCACTTTTATTAAATAAATTCTAAAATGAAATTAAATATAATGACATAACTTACTTCCTCAATTTTATAATCCTGATTGTATTCCTGATTTGACAACCAATCATTAGAGGATTGCTGGATCCATGGAAACGTAGTGGTACCAGTACCAGTACCATATGGATTACAGCTCCAATTTCGCATATCTCTTTCTCTTTCCCTGATACCTGCTTCAATCATCTGCAATTCTTGTGCCAGCCGTTCGCCCGCCGTGAAAAAAGTAGTGGCTCCTTGTGTCGCTAACTGTAAGTATATATTTATATATTAATGAAAATACATGAATAATATATTAATGATGAAAATAATACCAACTTTGATATCAAATATTTTCAAAATTATTTTTAGAGAAAATAATATATGTGTGTGGTTTTATTTCTACTACAATAACAAATTCTGTAGCAGTAAAATATAATAGTTTTTCTTTAATAAAGTATCAAAGAAAATCATCATTTATTAGAGTTTGCCAGAAAATCATCATTTATTAGAGTTTTAGAGATTATCATTTATTAAAATTTTTCAATTTTCAATATCATATAATTTAATATATTATATTACATATCATATATGGTATGAGAATTAAGTAATATTTTTCATATTTTACAGAAAACGAAGCACAATTTATTACCTTTAAGTCATTGAGTTTTTTCTCGAGATGTCTAAGTTGCTGTTTTACCTTTTGCGATTCAAGAATCAAGCTGAAAAATATATATGTATAATAATATGCATACATACTCACTATATATGCAAATATATTCTATTACTCACTCTTTACTCGACATATATTCCGATCTCGAAAATTGCGGTAGCGATTCTGGAGCAACGATATTACGGCCAAGAGTAATATAATTCTCGTTCACGAAACTACTACCGCCACCGCCACTACCGTCACTGGGGGTTGTCGACGTCATGGATTGTATACCACCATTCGCGCCAATTGTCACGTATGCTGCAGTAATTTGTTAATTATATCATTTTAATATCAATTTAATAATTATATCAATATATATGCATATATGTTTACATATAATTTATTGATAAAAATCACATCGAATTATTAATATATAAAATAATATAAATATAATTTATGTATATAATTCTATACAACATACATATCTTATTTTTGCACTCACGTTGATTTCCATAATACAAAGAGGTTACAGAGTTTGGACTCCTATATGCAGTGGATTGCGCAGAGGTGGGTCCAATCCCTTCGTTGTAGAAACTTGCAAAGTGTTGCAGAGGTCCATTGCAGGGAGATCTATTATTATCAATTTCATATAAATTGTAAAAATATAATTATTATAAAATGTTAACACTAAAATTAAATATTAAACAATTGTAAAGAACATTAATGTTAATAAATTAATATTAATATTAATAAATATATTAATATAGTAAAATATAATAAAAAATAATTAATAATAAATAATAATTAATCTATAATATATATTTTATACACATCTGCAATTGTGATTATAAAGTTCTTCTTTAATTTTTCATGAATTGTATCATTAAACTTTTTGAACTAGTTGTAATCAAATTTATTTTTTCTCATTATTTCTTTTTCATTCCAAATAAAAAATTAATAATTGTTTTTTTACTATATACACAACCTCATATTGATGTAATTTTATATTATTTGCATTTATTATCACTATTATTAGCACCTTATCAGGGTTTTGGACAATCTCGAGATGGATCCCTGTTTGTTGACTGGTGACAAAGAGGCTGCAGGAGGCATGTCCAATAAGGGCACAAAGGGCGCATCATCGTCGAACAGATGCGAAACCGCGGGTGGTGATTCTGTTCCAGAAGGACAGCGAAAGTTATTTGCAGCAGCCCATATTGAGAAATTATTAGATGTAGTCAACAAGTCGCCTTCCTGTCGAAGATCATAATTCTAAAGAAAAATATAGAATAAATATATAATGAATAAAATATAATAAAATAATGTATGTTACAATATGAGGAAGAAATTTACTATAAATATAAAAACAGATGTATGTATAAAAAAGAAGATCTTTAAAAGATAATATTTAATAAAGGAGAGAAATACAATTTTTTATTTCTTAAATATATATTAATTATATATATTATTTGTTAATATATATTATATATTATACAAGAGAGCTTGAATGTAAAAAAATAAAAATGATCAGTTTATTACCGTTTTCATTTGCGGGGAAATTAGTTGCTGCTGTTGCTGCTGCTGTTTGCCAATAATTGTTTCCAATTGATTCAGAATCTCCATTCTACGTTGCAGTAACATTGCCAACATAGTTTTTGCCGTTCGTTGCTGTAATATTTATTTTACAACTCTATTAATATTTATTAAAATATTATAGCATTAATATTAAGATTATTTTCTCTTCTCTCTCTCTACTCATTACATTTATTAAAGTTATCTGTATAATTATATATTTGTTATAATTATTTACTAAAATTAATGGTCCATATTCTAAATTCTCTTTCATCGATAAAAAAGTGCCTCTAAAAGTGACTTGTAGCCAGAAGACTTATAAGCTATTTTTATCAATAAAAGAGAAAATCAAAATATGAAAATCAATATATATATATATATACAAACCATAATAATTGTAGTCTTTTATTCTAGCTTTAAAAATGTATTATTGTTAAAGGTTTTTGCACTTCAGATTCATTTAATAAGTAGGAAATTGTACAGAATATGATTCGCGCAGTAAAAAAGAAATTTTACTTTTATTCTCAAAAATCTTTCATTTTATTATCAGTAAAATAAATTTGTATGTTTTATGTTTATCTAAATGTTATTTATTACAAAAAATAATTTTCTCTCACTTTTTTGTCGTTTGTTACATGATTTGCTGGTACGATTTGCGGAGTGTCCCACATTCCGAGATTTGTCGTGGTCGTTGGAGAAGACCCATAATCAACAGGGGCAACGGATCCTGGCGACATTATGTAATGTCCTGAGCAGTGGACAGCAGATCCTCCGCCATCTACCATAGCTCCTCCCTTCACAGAGCACAGACCAAGATGCGGTAAGTTTTGCGGGGATGCAGACGGCAGCATGTAAGTTGATGTCAATGAATCGATCAAGTTAGTTTCTAGATTGGTCGGAATGGGCATCGGATGCTGTACGGCCGCTAAAGTAATTCAAATAAAATAACAGATATTTATTCTACTTCAGTCTATATACATTATGTTTTACTTAATTTATTTTCTGTTTCAAAGAAATATCGACCAGTATAACTTTAGTTTTCACAATATCTATTGTTTTTTTTTATTCAATAAATAAAAATAAAAATTTCTCCTTAGCTATATATACGTGTGTGCGTATCTCCTTTCAATTTCATTTTTAAATGGAATTATATAATTATAAATATTCATTATATACTCACTTTCTCTATCATGTGTTTTGGCAGAATGATAAGCTGTTAAATCGCCATTCTGTTTATTAAAGGTCTTGTTATTCTTCTCACCCTTTGATTCAATCTGATTTGAAGTCGTTCTAACACTCAATTTGCGATTCTTCGATCTGTATCTGTATGTAAAAAGTATTGAAATCAATGATATATTCATACTCTCACCAAAAATATATATTATTTATACAATCTACAAACTTGCAGTATAACAATAAAAAAATATTATTAATTTGATATGAAATAGTCGAAAAAATATTAATTATTATTCAAGATTATATATATTATTGAATCTTCTAAAATATAATTTATAACAATGCCTAATATTTATAATTTACTTGAATATCGATTTCTTTTTTTAATATATTACATATTCTTTATAATTCTTTCTCTCTCTTTTGTACATATAAATAAATAAATGTAGAGATAGAAATGATGTATTATATTATAAATAAATAAATGTAGAGATAGAAATATGTATTAGATATACAGACTTACTTATCAAGCTCGGTGTCGCTGTGGGCGAAGGTGCAATTGTTAGATCGCGGACAAGTGCCGCGAAGAGCCAGATCTCTGCACATGCTGACTTTATACTTGCCAGTTGTCGGACCCGGGCACGGACCTCCGCCAGATCCGCCACCTCCACTGTCTTGTGCCGCTGATTTTCGATTTCCACCGCTGGTATTGCCGCCTCCGTGTTGTCGCACAAAATCCACCAACGCAGCCACAACTATTCTTACGGCCTCTAAAGCTGCTCGACATTCAGTCAAGCTTGGTGGTTCCGTCTCTAAAAATTATATATTCAAGAGTTTTAGAGGCTCTCTTTTTTTCATTTAATTATGAAAAATTTTTTCAATATTATAAATCATATATAGCATGTATATTATTATACCTGGACTGGGATCTATGGCGGCCAATAATTCCAATTGTGGCCTGAGACCACTCAATTGCCCAGGATCTGGAGTACGCTGTAATGCTATCACAAGTTCCTGAACACTTTGGGCAAATGACTGTGGTGTCTGCAATTTGTCAATGATACTTTGCATATGAGACTTGTGTGCGGTATCGCCATAGAGTAGAGCCGACCATTGGTCGGGCGCAATGCGCAGTCCCGCTTCCGTGGCAATCTGTACGATTTGCGCATCATGCTCGCGTCTCAAAGCCTCATAAGTGCGAAACTCTTCCTTTAGCTGCATCAACGACGAATCGCCTTCGCGTTTCGATACCTGTTAATACAAAGAAATAATAATTGATATATAGTCATTAAAAAGATAACAGTGATTTTTGAGAATTTATATATAATTATATATTTATGTAAATATATATAATTCTTTTTTGTAGAATATAGCATTTGATTTAGAAGCATTCAAATATTTTTGTAATTGTTACTGTATATTACCTTGAAACAACTCGCGCGATACAAAAGTTGCACTACATGACCAATGCTAGTCTTGCTGGCTTGTGGAAAGTGTGGCTCCAAACGTTGTACCACAAACATCACCAATACTTTGCGCGATAATGCTGAACCATCCTCTAATGCCAACAGCACAAGTTTCAATACTTCTTCTTGCATCGCTAAAAATAAGAAAAAAATAATTGTAGAAACAAAAGTGCATAGTTTTTTTGTGCTTGCATAGTTTCGTTTAAAAAATAATACATATGTATCATTGTAACTGTAAAAATACCACCACAAAGTCAAATATGATTAATTTTTTCTTTATTTTTTTCTTTAATAATAAGTAAAAAAATATAGCTTATTTGAATTCATTTTTTTTATCTTTTACAAATAAAATTTACCTGGCCCGAGAAATTGGCAACCGCGAGCACGTACAGCTGCCCAGAGATTGGCACTGAGCTGTTGAGGGTTTTGATGTTGCAGTATGAGTTCGGTAACGGTGCGCTCGCCGAGACTACGAGCGGCACGCAGGGCGCGCGCTCTACCCTCTGGTTCCACTAATTGACAGCCTAACAGTGTCACCAGTTTACGTTGCATGGGTCGGGACACTAACCCTCCGCCCCCGCCTCCGATACCTACATATATCGTAACAATTTCATAACTTATATTAATTATCACGACGATTTATATGTTTACTATAACATAATATATAAATTTTAACAATCTACAATATATTCTACAAAGAAATACAATATAATTTATACAGCAATCTACTATAACAATATGTTATTTAATTTCTTGTACAATAAATTTTAGTTTAATTTTTATTCTTAAATATATTTGTAATACTAATACTTATATCTGATATTTAAAAATAGATATTGTACATGCCTGCAGTGTTAGTCGTCTGACATGGTTTGAGATAAAGCGCGAGTTCCTCAATACAACTCTTGGCCCGCAGATAGTTAGCATGTTGGTCAACTGGTAGCAACTTCTGATAATTTTGTTGCTGATTTGACACAGATGTTGATGAGACGACAGTTGAAATTGGATTGCCTAGCAATTGCAACAGTGCTTCATTTACCGGTAATCTCTCCACATCGGTGTTGATGATGCTCTGTGCAAAAGGAATAAGGTAATTAAACATTAAATGAAATAAGATTGTCATACAATGCGTATAACATATGTATTAAGTATATGTAAAGAATATATATATACTACTACACAAAACACATTCATACATATATTGTTATTGATATTTTTTGCATACCTGATCGAAAGGACACTGCTTGCGATGCAGATTGGCGAGACAGGCGCGACATATTGTATGGCCGCAACCGAGCGATATAGGGCCTCGTATGGCTGCATCAAAGTCATGACAGCAAATTGGACATGACAGGAATTCAGTCCACTGTGGTGCCTGTATCGGCATTCTATGGAGTAGAAAAAATACAAACTTACATACATTTAGAAAAAAGAAAAATATATAGTCATTTGTGAAATTTACCAAATATATTCAAAATTTTGATAAATATTTTATAACATTTATATACGTTTACAATTTGTCTGTAATGTATACTGTTATAGTTCAAATAATACGTTTCACAGATTGTCATTTCATCTTTTAACAGATGACTTATTTGGTAGAATAGATGAATAATAACTAAAAATAATTATTAGTAATTTTAACTAATAATAACTAATAATAATAATCATTTTATATAAATGTAAGTTATTTTTAAAATAATTATCGCATTTTAACGAAAAAAAATGCAATTTTAATTATGAATTTCATATTGTCAATAATGTGAAATTAATGAAAAAAATAGAAAAGCATGGAAAATAAAATGTAAATGTAACGTAGATAAAATATAAATATAGTATGAATGAGCAAAAATAGAAAGTTGTAGGTAATGTTGATACCTTGAAGGTATAAAATTTATGTAAAGTACACAGAATGTAAAGAGAAAGTGTAAGAGTTATAGAAAGTGCAGTTATAGGAAGAACAAACTCGATAAATTCTGCCTCATAACCATATTTTGCTGAGGTTTCTAGATCGAGAAATCACGGCGCAATACGGCAAGATCATTCCGATTCAATAGATCGATCGTTCTTACACGTTGTAGAGAATAATCGTAAGAATTTCTCGGAATTTGTAAGAAAAATTCGACGAAACAGTCGCATTATTCGTGTCGCTGACGAAAAACCTGCCTCTATCGCGATGTCCTCGATATCATGACAGCGACTTTCGGAATCCGGAAGACCACGTAAATTAATCGGCGATATAAAATCCACCGTTAGCATCATCACCCACCTCGTTACAGCGAAACATCACATCGATTACACTTTTTGCGCATCACTCTTCTCGCGCAGTTTTGCGCGACTCGGATCTCTAATCTCAACCTTTATCGCACCATAGATCATCAACATGTAAACGCGACACGAGATGACACGAGAAGCTCGACAGTTTCCCTCTACTCCGTCCCGCGACGCTTTCAAGCGCGGAGGAAGTACGTTCGAAAATCAACTCACTGAAGGAGTAACGTTCGATCGACCAATCAGGATCGAGGGAGCAAAAAATTCCACCCTTCCGATTGGTCGATTAAACCCTCCCGAGAAGTAACTTCTTCGAACGCGAAATGTCAAAATGACGTATTTGACGTAATGACGTTCCCTCTGGCGTCTATTCGGGGCACTACGCTTGGTAACAACGCTGCCGTCCGGTTATCTGTCACCCGTGCAGCCTCCTGACAACTGACAGCAACACGGCGCTCGATTCGCGGGACCTGTCAGCGTCGGCGCGTAGTGCGCGCGCGCGCGCGCACCCTCCAGCAACGGCAGTGCGGCTGATGCGTGCGCGCGATGTCCGTAGACATGTACGCTCTCTCTCGCACACGTACACACCCATACATAAGCGCGCGTACGTACGCTTTACGCACGGTACGGCTTCGCCTCGCTTCTTCGCTGCGAGAGCGCCTGCCCTCGTCTTATCTGGATTCTCGCGTGGCGCGTAGGTAGGTAAGATACGCAGGTAACATGCCGGGGAACGGCGGCGGTGCGCGCGTGAGCGCGTCGCCGGCGGCGCGCGTGGCCGCGACGCCGCCGCCGGCGCATTACCTGCACGAGCTGCCGGCCCAGGACGAGGAACGGCTGGAGCGGCTGTTCCAAACGCTCGACCTCGACGGCAACGGCCGCATCGACGTGCACGATCTGTCAAAGGCGTTAAGCGAGGCCGGCGTGCACACGCAATACACGCAATATGCCCAGGTATTTGCGTATGTTCTTACATATATTCCGTTCCTTTTTCTACATTTATGTGTTACGTGAAATACGTCGCGTAATACACAGTATACATATACGATGTGTGTATATGTGTGTGTTGCTCTTAGAAACATGTATTTGAAAGAGATTGTGTGTGTGTGTGTGTGTAGAATTGGAATTCTTTTTTATTTTAATTTAAATATGCTGTATATATATATATATATATATATATATATAACGTCAAGTATATCAATATTCTTCTGTTTCATTCTTTTCAATTTTGTCACTTTTTTTTAATATAATATTATATTTCAGTGATTATTTATTTTTGTTTATATTATATGTATGTGTGCGCGCGGAGATGCATAATGAATATTCGTTGTATTTATTATTTTAATTAATATATAAGCTATGTGAATATCTAATGTCCCTGTATCGTGCGCGCGCATACATATGCAGCACACACACGCACATTCTGTCTGTAGAATAGGATGAATGTATGTTGAAAAGAAAGAATCATAAATAAGGAGAAAAAAGAATTGATAGATCGAACAAACTTTAAAATTTATTAGATTATAATATTTTTTGACTGTTATTTAAAAAGAGATTAATTAGATAAAAGAGGAAAATTAAAAAAACAATGAAGAATGTATTTCTAGTATCAGATACATTTCTCTGCACTTAAAATAAAAGATGTATTCGGGAATAAAGAGAGAAAAAGGGAAGGTGTGAAAAGTACAACTAGAACAAATCTAAAGGTAAAAAGAGAAGGTGTGAAAAGTACAACTAGAACAAATCTAAAGGTAAAAAGAGAAGGTGTGAAAAGTACAACTAGAACAAATCTAAAGGTTTATGCAGATGTGTTTATATATAGTTGCAGAAGCAATACAATACTTAAAAATTTCAACATGGTCACATGGAATATGTCAATAGATGGAACTGCAAAAGAAGAGAATTTTAATTTCAAAGAAAAGAGCTGATTTAGCATATGAAAAAAGATCTAGTCTACAAAAAAATTATGTGCATATAAATATTATAACACACACACACAACACGCGCACACACACACACACACATTTATATATATATATATTTTTTTTGCTTAAAATAATCTTTAGAAAAAAGTTTTTCAATAAAATTTATTTATTCAAATTACACTATAGATTATATTATAATAATAATGTATATAATGTAATAATAATGTATGTATAATAATGTATATAATCCTTAATAGAGTATTCAAATGAGAAGAATGAAGAATCATATATATTCTTTTGTAATTGAGTTATTAGACAGATAGTATCTAAAGTCTTAAGTGTCTTTTAAAATAATTAGTCTTAAGTATCTCTTAAAAAATCTTATGAAAGAAAACAGTGATATATTATAAATATTATATTATAAAAAAATTAAAATTTGATTAAAAATGTTATCATGCAAATATAATGTACGTTTTTACATATTGTTTCTTTTAACTGCACTTTTTACATTTAAAATGGAGTTATCTAAAGAATAATTTCTTTATTTTTATAGAAATTTCTTGCCAGCTCAGACAGTACTAAAAGTGGCGACATCAGTTTGGCTGAATTCATACATTATGTTCGTGAACATGAGAAGAATCTACGATTACAGTTTTCAAATCTTGATAAAAATAGAGATGGTAAGCAAGTATTTAGTAAAACAAAGATCAATATTCTGAGATATTGCACAGATTTAGAATTAAAAAATTTTCTATATCAAACCAAAATTTGATTATAATATAACATGTAAATATATATATATATTTAGTTTAATTAATAATTTATTTTATTAATTAGCACATTATTATTAATTATGGTATTATTAGTTGTAGAATTTACTTCTTATAATATATAATAATAAAAATTGTAGGCATGGTTAAACAATTTTATTAATGTTTTGTTATTTTCAGGTAAGATAGATTTGGAAGAATTGATAAGAGCTTTCAAAGAGCTGGGGATAGAAATTGCACGAGAGGAAGCAACAAAGTTATTGCAACGGTAATTTTCTTATTGATAACTATTATCTATCAACAGTTTTTTCAATTAATATACAAAACATTATATATACAAAATTTATTGGAATGTGCACATAATTTATTTTGTAGAAAAATAGTTTCCTCTTGAAAAGCTATAAAAACAATTCGTTATTCAAAAGTTTAGAAGAATTATATAAATATTATTAAAAATAGAATAAATATCCTTATTATTAGCAAATAATATTATATCTATTATGTTAAATATTAAATTACATACATATATAATAAAATGTTAAAAAAATAATTATTAAAGAATAACAAAAAGATTATTTGTTTAAATTCTCTCTTCTTTAATATTAATTTAATACATATACATATTATTAATTATAATTAGATATAACTTGTTACTAACTTTTTTAGTATATATATTTAATCATCATTAAATAACATTATTTACCATTAAATATTATATATAAATACAGAATGGACCAAGATGGAAGCCTCAAAATTAGTTTTGATGAATGGCGGGATTTCCTCCTCTATGCACCAAGTTCTACCTTGCTTGACATCATCGAATATTGGCATCATACTACAGTGAGTAATTCATACAACTTGAATTTTATATTGATAAGAAAGAATATGATATTTACTATACTATATGATATCTAACATACTGATAAAAGCTTGTGAAAAATAAAATAACAAATATCAATCATACATGTGCATACATATTATATGCACATACAGTGTACACACACGCATATGTATGTGTGTGTGTGTGTGTGTGTGTGTGTATACACACACACACACATACATTGATATTTGATGCATGTTGATGCATCGAAATATACAAAAGCAAATATCCCCTTAAATTATGCAAGTCAATCAAATTTCCAATAAGTACATAATGAAATGCTGTGCAATATTACGTCAGCTACTTGTTACATCATGATAGTGATTCTCAACTTCAATTCGTGTGATATTTTTCATTAAGACTTAGAGATTAAAAATATTGATTTTTGTAAATATTTTCTCATAAATTCCATCCTGGTTTGTTGGTTTAAGAAACGCTAAATTTTGAAATAAGAAATTCAAGTTTTTCCATTTTATCATTTCCATTAATATAATTACCATTAATATAAATCAAATTACCATCAAATTAGCATTAATATTATTATTATTAATACTATTATACATTACTAATTTTATTATTATTACCACTGAAACACTTGCTAATATTAATTTTAATGGACCATTATTAAATAATAAAAGAAAAAGAGAGAGAAAATAGTATTATTACTGTGTAATATACATTCGTGGAAAAACAGAATGTAGAAAAATACAATTAAAATTTCCCTATGCTCTTCTCATTAGATTGTGAGTGAACTTTGTGCTGTGGGACGGTCGCTGACTTTGCTCAGACCGTCATTGCACGGATCTTTGCTCGATGACGTGTGCGCTCTGTGACGTCAGGAAAAGAACAAGCAGTTATGTAGGAAGGGAGCAAACAAGTTCTCCGTTTTGGAGGGGCACGATATTTTCGTACCCGGGTTTTCCTCGCTTCTTCCGTTAGTCTCGCAGTCGGACTCCGAGCGTTCGAATCATTGGTTCGTAGCTCGTCCTTCTTTCCCCCACTATTAAAGACCACGAGATCGATTCTTTTTTTACTAAGCAGATTCTTCGGCCACGTGGGTGCACTCACATTGTTAGATTAGTGTCTGTCGATGTATCGTCGAATTTTTATTGCTAAATCATTTCCACTGATTCTAAAAATCACTAGAGTGCTCTCAATAATTGGATAGAAATCAGTGGATAAGCGATTAAAAAATATAGAAGAGAAAAAAAGCGGAAGATTCTTAAGGATTTGTGAAATTTCGATCAGTGCAAATTCTTCTCTGTATAGAAAGTTCGAAAGTTTTCGAAAGTGCAGACTGTACAGTGTGAGTGCGACAGACGTTACAGAGTGAGCGTGATTTCTGTGACACCACGTGATGCAATATATATTAATCACAGCACACACACATACACAAAAGGAGAAGAAACGACATATCATTTAAAAAAAAAAGTAACAGGAGAGAGAATATAAATAATACATAACCGGAAAAAAATAAAAGATACAAATAGACACTATAATAAAGTAAAATCGAGAAAATTCTCGAAATAAGAAGAAAAAAAGGAGGAAAGAAGAACAATAGGCAGTAAAAACAATAATAGGCAATAAAAAAATTAGAAAAAAAAGGATATAAAACTAGAAAAAATATAAACATAAAAGGAACAGAATAATAAGAAGACTGTAATTAAAGAAACTTAAAAGAGAAATACAGAGACTATCGTATGCGTAGATACGACTGACTTCAGAGTGAGCGAGCAGTGCGGCAGATCTCATGCGACGAGCATATTCGCAACCATGTGAATCGCGATTACAGCTGATCGATCGCAGCATGTATGCTCTACAGAAACCGAGATTTCTCCAGCATGATAGCACGTTGTCCACGTGTCAAGTATGCGAGGAATTTTTGCAGGGTTACCATGAGCTCTTACAACGGGTGAGTAATGCTAGAAATAGCCTTCAAACAGCCAATCAGAACCCAAGTTTACTAATTGTGATCATCCAAATGGCAAAAGAAAGTTTATAGGACGAAGGAAATGGTCAGAATCCCGAGTGAAAGTGATTCTGGAATGCATCTTTCAAGGACTTTTGTTTTCTCTGGTGTCTTAAAAAATTTTATCTTAAATATTTATCAGATATTCTTTAAAAAAAAAGCCTCCTCTATATTAAATCTAATATAATAATAGTGTTTTCCGATTATAAAATCATTTTATTTCTACAGCGAAATAATTTTTAACCTTGTTTGATATCGAAAAAGTAACTGACTTTATAAAATGTTATTTTATCTCACTCGCTTTTATTTTTATCTTAATCTTTAACAAGTTGTCGGGAAAGTCCTGAAAGATAAACAACATTCGTGCCTCCATTATTAGGTCATATCTCTTTCCCCAGATCCAGCCCCCGAGTAATCTTATGATACTGTGCTTCGGAAAAGACCTTGTGCTTCGGAAAAGACCTTGTGAAATATTTAAAGATAAAAATAAAAATTAAGGATTGATTTTGTCTCATTATTTTTTTATATAACTTTATAAACTTTATGAAAATAGTCCGAAAATTCGTTTTCGTTTTCAAACATTTCTTTTAATTAAACACTATCTCTTAATTAAATATTATTCTATATTATAGAATATGTTATATGTGTAAATATTTTGAAAATATCAAGACATCTAGTTTTTTGAATTAAAACAATCATAAATCAGCTTTAAATTGTGATCGAACAATTTGTAATTCAAAGAAAGTGCTTTTAATGAGTCTTATATATATTTCTTTCTGTCTTACTTCCTTGTGAAAATATGCTCCTTTTATTTTGAGCGCGGAAAATGTTGCTAAAAGGCTAGACCTTGCATATTGTACTTATAGACATTAGCATCTATTTGGCTTGTCGCCCAGTCAAACTGAGAACATGTTGAGAACATTTCTTTATATTCGTGATCAATCTTGTTACGATTCGCAATTCTTTTTTTTATTCGTTATGTCTCATTTGTTACTGTATCGAATAAATTGCAAAATAATATTTCTTTATCTTTTCTTGTAAACAAAATCATTGATTATGATTTCGCGAATTATTACATCACGAGTTATTCGTAAAATTGATGAGAAATTCCCAGGACGAAAGTATTTCGTAAAGTTAGTATGTTTTTGCAACTATTTTTTTTATTTAAAAAAATGAAGTAAAAGAAATTTGTTTCACTTTTATATATTCATACAATTATCTCACTTTTGTTTTATAATATTACAGTAGAATTTATTATATATAAACTGACAAATTTGAATAAAATCCAAATTTATTTGCGAAATCAAATATGACGATATATAAATGATACAAAGTTCAAAAGTACACATTATAAATATTGTAACAGATAATCTTAACTTTTATTTCTCTCTGGAGTTTTATATAAAAAGTTAAATATGTACGAGTTAAAAAAGTTAAATATGCACGTATATTACGTATATGATAAAATAAAAAAAATTAATCCTCCTATTTTATAAATATTGAAATTAAAAATAAAATAAAGATTTTAGCTTATTTTTCTTTAAATAATTCAAGACTTAAAGCATTAATTTTGTGAGTATAATTAGTGAGTAGTTAAATTTGTGATAAATTTTTAACAGAAGGATCTAAGTAAAGATTGAAATTAGTTATGAAGAATGAAGTTTCTAGGAGAAATGTAGGAGAAATGTGTGTGTGTGTGTGTGTGTACTTTAAATATCTTATTGTGCAAAAATTAGTTTAGAAAGCTCGTGTTAGCCTAATACATCTTCATTTAAATTCAAATTCACATTCCTTTTATGAATGTTAATTCTCGCAGACTCAATATCTATACTAAGGCTTGGAATTACAATGCATTAGTATTGTAATACAATATCTCTGTTGTATTATACATTACAGATTACTTTCATCGAAACGCAATACTGTAATATTTGATATTTTATCACAGTTGATAAGTAATCCATACAGGATGTCTCTAAGAAAGAGAGATTTAAAACCGAAAAGTTAGTCGTGCCAATAATTTTATCATTTTAATTGATTTCACATTTACGTTCAAGGCAAAGCCACTCATTCTAAAACATTGATAAGGAAAAAATTTACTTCGCAAAAATATACGAGTTCGATAATTTTGCAAAAGTTAAAGATAAATAATTAAAAACTATTTTCCTATTCACCATTTTTTTTTACAAAAGTTTTATATATATAATAACATTCTAATTTTAACATATTCTTAAATTTTGTTATTAAATATTGTTCGAAGTTACATAATGTGTGTGTATGTATATGTATATGTGTGTGGGTACATATATATTATTTATTATATTATTGCGTCTATCATAAGATATTAATTTAAAAAAAATAATTCTTTATTTCATAAATGTACATCTTATTAATCTTGTATTTTTATTAGTGTCTTACAAATCAATAAAATTATACAAATAAATTTTGTTTAAATGTGCGTGTATAAATATCATTTTATATATGCATGTAAAATAACACGTGTCTTATTTAATATCGAATTAATTTAAGATTCGTTGAATAATCTTTAAACTATTAATTTTTTGATAAGTCTGATATCTGTGATAAAATCATCAGTTGCTTTCAGTACTTAATTGTAATATTTTTTTTTGTAGTATATGGACATCGGAGAGGACATTGGCGTTCCCGAAGAATTCACAAAAGGTGAGATGGTGTCGGGAATGTGGTGGCGACATTTATTATCCGGTGGGATAGCTGGTGCAGTATCACGTACCTGCACTGCTCCCCTTGATCGCATCAAGGTCTATTTGCAGGTAAATTCTATTTGCTAATTATATCCTACTTCTATCAAAAAGCTTTCATTTGATATTCATGATTTATATTTAATAACGATAAAGGCAAAAATATTTCAATATATTTATATATTATTTTTTCAACATTTCATATTTTATATAAATATATAGTTTATATGTATAAAGTATATATATATATTTTTTTTTTAATATATAAATTTATATAAATAAACTTATATACATTTTTGAAAAATTTGTATATTGTTTTATTCGTAAAAAAATCCGCTTAGCAGCATGTCGAACGTGAGCGAGCGAGTAAATTTGTCTAGTTTGCTTTAACACGACGAGAGACTCGTCCGATCGTCCTTGCAGGTCCACGGCACACGACACTGCAATATCATGAGTTGCTTCAGGTACATGTTGCGCGAGGGTGGCATTAGCAGCTTATGGCGCGGCAATGGCATTAACGTGCTCAAGATTGGTCCGGAAACGGCGCTCAAGTTTATGGCATACGAACAGGTGAAACGAGCTATCAAGACGGACGACGCGCATGAACTCAAACTCTATGAGAGATTTTGCGCCGGTTCCATGGCCGGCGGTATCAGCCAATCGGCAATCTACCCTCTCGAGGTATATCTCATTATCTTACTCGTTGCAGCTATATTGAATCATGACGTCAGATACAAGAAGCCATGTAAATTTGTGTCGTGTACTATGGCTCTTATATTATCACGTTATATTAGCTTATATTAGATTAACATTAAACTCTTCAAGGTCGCCAGTAAATAAAATACAAGAAGTAATTAGAAACGACCACACTGGCAAATTTTATTAAAGTGAATCACGACGTTTCGACCATGGTTTTGGTGCTTTTCGAGTGAAAATAATTTAGTTAACTATTCTATCGTGAGAAATAAAGAAATCACTTCGTCAAGATTGTCATGTCAACCGTCTCCATCAACACACAGAGAAAGACTGTCTTTCTCTGTGTGTTGATGGAGACGGTTGACATGACAATCTTGACGAAGTGATTTCCTTATTTCTCACGATAGAATAGTTAACTAAATTATTTTCACTCGAAAAGGATCAAAACCATGGTCGAAACGTCGTGATTCACTTTAATAAAATTTGCCAGTGTGGTCGTTTCTAATTACTTCTTGTATCTTATATTAGATTGTTAAAGGAAAAAAAGTACAGAAAAGATCAGTTATATAACATACGTATATACATATAATGAAGTCATTTGTATGAAATAAACTCTAAAGAAAAATAAGAATCAGAATATATGATATATAATTTTACAGGTGCTGAAGACGAGACTCGCGCTGCGAAAAACGGGCGAATTCAACGGTATGGTCGACGCAGCTAAAAAAATATATAAACAAGGTGGTTTAAAATCCTTCTATAGAGGCTACATACCCAATTTGATAGGAATTCTTCCCTATGCAGGCATCGATTTAGCCGTCTACGAAGTAAGTTAAAATATTGCGAAATTATTTTCAATTTTATTATATATTTGTTGTAGTTATTAAAATGTTACTTGTGCAAAATTAAATTATATATTTATGGGATTATTTAATTCAATATTGATATAATTCGAGAGATAAATTCTTCAAGATTTTCTCGATGAATTCATTTGCATTCGTAGACCCTGAAAAATAGTTACCTACGCACACACGACAAGAAAGAACAACCAGCGTTTTGGGTTCTATTGTTGTGTGGCACAACATCGAGTACAGCGGGCCAGGTGTGTTCGTATCCGTTGGCATTAGTGCGAACGCGCTTGCAAGCCGAAATCGCGCCAGAACGTTCGCCCGATACCATGATGGGAATGTTTAGAGACATTCTGAAACGTGAAGGAATACGCGGCCTGTATCGCGGCCTCACACCTAACTTTCTTAAGGTATGATTAATGAAACCATAGAAAATAAATGAATATATAAATGTATTTAAAAGTTTATAGAATTTTTTTATTGAATTCATAAATGAAATATATATTGAAATTTTTATATAGATACACACACACATACACACAAATTATTTATTTCGAATAGATTTTGTTGGAGTTGTTGTGATTTTATTTTTTGCATTTTTTTAGTTTTTTTAAAATAAATTTGTAAGAAATAAATAAATTAATATATAACAATCCAATCTTTTCGATGTATGAATTTTATTTCTAGATAATCAGATTTTCTAAATATAAATAGCATTTTACTTAGAATTAATTTTTAATAAAACTTATTATATTTTTCCTTTGTACTTCTGCAAAATAAGTGCTGCACTCTTCATGATATTTATAATTCATTCTTAAATGAAAGACATGTAACAAGTCGAAATTCGAAATTATTAAAATTAACGATTATTTCTTTTTCATAATGTTGATTAGTTTTCTGCGTTGCATTTATTTTCATATTACAAAAAATATAAAATTCTAATTATTGTCTATGTTTAACATACAAAAATGTAAGTTAATACAATTTTAAGAAATTATATTCCCCTTACTAAAATATACATTCTTTTTCTGTAGGTTGCACCTGCTGTATCTATCAGTTATGTAGTATATGAGCATTTCCGGCAGGCGTTGGGAGTTAACATGACGTGATGAATATGCATACTAGGATTAATTTAATTAATTAACTTATTTTCTCTTTTTCCTTCTCTCTCTCTTTCTCCTCCCTCTCTTTTTGTTCGACATAAATAATCATCGACAGGCGAATATATGGTCGTTCGATTAGATATGTTCGTTTTATCTCAAAGAGGAAAAAGATAAATAAAGAAAAAAAAACAATTCTGACATTTATTTATTATTATTGCTAACTTGAAAAGTTTCTTTGATAAATCGAGCGTTCTTTCGCAGTTTTTTATGATTTATTGAAATTTAAATATACATTAATATTTTAATATTAATAAATTATACAAAAATAACTGTGAATTAATATAATATAATTAATTTTTTCTAGCAATTGTTGTCATATTGTTAATATTACAATACAACGATGTCTGATTTTGAATAAGTACAAGGCAGATTATGTTCCATGTGTAAAAAAAAGTATTATATTTTTTTGTAAACAAATATACAAGCAAGTGATAGTGATCAAAGAAAGAAAGGCCAGTTCTTATTATTCAGTATAAAAAGGAATTTTATCGGCAACATTCAAAACGGCTCAAAACAAGATTTGCATGTTATATAAATTATAATTATCTCTCTGTTTATGTAATTAAATTATTACCTATATATATGTAATTATAAATTTTTTTTATTATAATTTACAAATAGAGAATAATTTATAAATAAAATTATAAGTAATATTTTGATTATTGTGATAAAACAGGAATTTATAAATTAATAGACATTTATATAGATTAATTTAAAAATAAAAGTTGATATTGAATTTAATTTTCTTTATTATTATATTTATTTATATATCAGATTATTACTTTAGATCACTAACTTCTTTTTATTTTTCTGACTTTGTCCATAGAAAATTTATATTTATTGAATTACGATTTGTAAAAATGATGTAATATCGATTTAGAAAATTTCGTTTTGATTTGCAAAAATGGAGAATCGATATACATCAATACTGTGATATGTATATGACTGTAAATTGAATTCTCGTGTAGTTCTATATATAGAGATCTTGTAAATTATGAGATTATTGCAAAATTATGTAAAATAAATTGATTCATTAAAATAAAATGCATGCTTTATGAAATAAACAATTTTGAATAATTTTGCATTTTAACATTCATCTATTCTTAATCCTTAAACACATTTTATTTTGAGATTTTTATTGAAATATGATAGAGAAAAATTCTATAAAAAGGGAATAATACATTTTATAATGTATGTTAAGAACGAAAAATATTAATTCAATGGATCGAATTTTTTACATAATTTCTAATTGCTATATATTATAAGCAATCTTCACTTTTTATTTTCGATCTTATCTGGTTATTGGTATTTTGTAGATAAGTCAATTTGATTTCTCATTGGCCATTTGATTACAAAAATAAAAATTTTAATTTAGATCTTTCTATATACATATGTATATAGTTTTAAATATTTATTAATGAGATTGTGTAAATTTAAATATTTTTAATTACATCCTAAAAAATTTGAATTATCAAGTATAAATTTGCTTATAATTATTTAAATTTGCGTCTTCTGATTTATGCATAGGGAAAATTTAATCTGTAATTCCCATATCATATATATTTGAGATTTAATAAAAATAAATAAAATATATATATATATATATATTTTTAAAATATCCTATATATACATATTACAAATTTGTTTAAGAATTAATCCATATATTTAAGCTATTCATCTTTCAATGTAAGTATCTTGTCATCAAAGAAATCTATTCTTTTATTAACTATATAAGGAACTTAATAATCTTAAACATCTTTAATTAAATAAATAATTGTAAATTATATCATAATTTTTTAAATCTTTGACAAAATGTTATTTCTCAAATTAAACATTTTGATTTAATTAAAATTAAATTCTTTCTAAAAAAGAGAATTTATCCTCATAATTTTTGCAAAAAAATGTATTATATTAATTTGCTTATTCATACTTCTTTTTTTTATTCTAGAATATCTTGTATATGAATTGGGAACAGTTATTTTGTATATAAATTAAGCATATGAACAGTTTGGAATTTAAATAGATTAAACAAGAAATAATATAAATATCATACATAGTATCGCGTGTGACAAATGATTTTTAATACTCACCTTTTAAAATCACCCAAATTCTAATACAAATCATGAATCTGACAATAAAATTTGCGAAAAATGGAAAAAAAATATTCGAATTTATAATATTTTAAAAGAACTTTATAGGAAAGAATTTGATAGGAAATTGCATTCCAGTTGAGCAATAGATATGTATGAAATATATTTCATATTGTAAATTTTCTTGTATATAAATATATATATATATATATATATATATATATATATATACACATATACACATAATATAGCTAATTTCTTATTCTTAAATTGTAAACAGATTAGATTTTATATTTAATAAAAAATCTAATCTTTTTACAATTTAATAGTAAAAATATAGCTTTGATAGTAATTAACAATAAAATGATGCATGTTGTACTACAAAATTCTTTTTTTGTATTAATTTACTTCATATTAAAATAAATGCAATAATATTTATCATAAAATATGTTATGACAATATAATTGTGAATTTATCGTTATCTTTATTGAAAGGCACTGTACTTTCTCAGTTTTGCAATATATTACAATACATATATATTTAATTCATATAATCTATAATTTTCAATTTTTAATAGGCACCAAATATATTTCTTATTTATCCTTTTTGGTTATAAATTTGCGATATCTGGAGTAAATTTTGTGATTAATTTGTTTGTATTTTCCTCTCTGTTATTATTTAAAAAAATAGAAACAGCATAATAGTTTGATGAAGTAAAATTTATATATCAAAAACAATTATAATGAAATCACTTTATTTTCTATCTTTGATTAAATTTTCTTAAATTATGTGTGTTATATATATGTAATAAATTTCGATTAAATTTTTTTGTTACTAAATTATATATTTTAACAAAAATTTTTAAATTTTTATCATGGAATGCTCTTTTTGATGAAAATGCAAATTTTATTCATTTATTAAATTCTTTTTGTTTTTTTACAATGTGCAGATTAATTTACGATAAAGTTTACATATTTTTTATATAAACGATATTATTGAGCAATATCAGTCAAAAGTTGCCTATTTGATTTTTTGTGATTTTTACTTATTTTTACATGCCTTTGGTATAAACACATGCTTATTCAAACATTTTATCAACTTTAATAGTAAATTATAGTGAAAAAAGCATGTATTAAAATATCAAGCTAAAAAAAGGTTTATAATGGAATTATTGGACGATCTTAATACATAATATGGAATGTTATAAAAATGGTGCAAATCTTTTGTAGCGGTCTTACTTTGGGCTAATTTCGCGTTTCAGTCTGAATTAAGTAGTTTGCCTGCTTCCTGATCGAGCAGCCAAAAGAGAGTACCATCAATTGGATTCACTCTCGTGGCTGGCAAATCCTCTTTATCTTTTAAGACCCTCTGTAACAACAATAAAAAAGTAATTTAATACAATCAAAATTCTGTACATGTCGAGAGATTTTCAATCTCCATTTATATACGTGCAATTCTGTAATTTTAATCAAATGGGACATGCCCTCTCTGCCACTATGTATGTTCTAAGAATCAACTGGCAAATATGAAGTAGTGAGAGAACAGCGCAAGAAAAATGAAATCAAGAGGTAAGTTTAATCTATGAAGTATCAGATAGCTAAAAGGGAACAGTAGTAATAGTAGTAGAAAATTCTTGAATAATCAATAATTTATAATCAATTTATTAAATAAACATAGAAGAAATAAAAAGGCGATAAAAAGATAGTATAGTAGTATATTTAAATCCAAGACAGAAATTTAAAGAAGAAGCTGGTTGGAAATGAGATATCCAGAAGTGAGATTCAACATTAAAGAGAAAATTTGCATATTAATTACTTTCAAGTTCCCTAATAATTACCACTTCCTCTCTTGTGCTGCTCTCCTACAATTCATATTTGTCACATAACCATGTGACAACATACTGGACATGCATGGTATCTTGTGTCTTTTACTCTCTTTCTCACTCTAAAGTGGACTCAAATGTACATTCAAAAGTGTTGGCCATGAAGTATAAGATACATATATATCTTCTAATTCTAAAATAAAAATTGTTATTTTCTTTAAAAATATATTTTATTACATATTTCTATTAATTATTATTATTATTATTAATTTCAATTAATGAATTATTATTAAAAATATTAAATATTAAATTCTTATTCTCGTGTTTTCAAAATGTGCAAAATTGTTAAAGTAAATTGAAGTTAATCGAATAATTACTAAAAAAATTTGATAATTACCTTGACGATCTCGGTCTTGCTGGCGCCAGTAACGATAAATACGCACATGCGAGCATTATTGATGACTGGTATGGTAAGGCTGATCCTACTAGGTGGTGGTTTTGGCGCATTTAACTCCCATGTGACCCACATGTTCTCATCGTCGAGAGCTCGATGACCCGGAAAGAGCGAGCATGTATGCCCGTCCTGACCCAGGCCCAGCAACAAACAATCGAATCTCGGTAATCTGTCCGGCGGGAAGAAGAAGGCCATTTTTTTAATGTAATCCTTCGCCGCGTTCTCGGCTACAAATACATATAAATAAATAAATGACAAATAAATAATATAAACAATAATAATTCAGAAAACAAATATATATATATACGTGATAATAAATAAAATGACAAAAAACAAAACGTACCATGCAATAATGTGAATAAAAAATAAGAATATAATGGAAGATTAAAATAATTACAAGTGTGTAAAAAAGACATTAAATAAAATAATAATAATTATATGAGACATTTAATTATATGTAATAAAAATACGAATCAATTATTACACAGACTGCTCAAAAAATAAGAATCAAATATTGCTGCAAGTGTATATAATCAATTCTTCAAAAGACAGTATATCTGTCTTATAAATTTCCTCATTCAGTCCATAAACATTATAAATATTGATTTTAATGGCGTTAAAAATTTTATAACTGTCCGAATCACATTCTTGGTAGGATTAATATTTGACCAGCACATTTTAAATCATAATACAATGATATAATGCAGAACAATAAATTTGATAGCATAATTTCTGATTTCTTTATCAAAATAAGAAGTTTCTATTATATGCAGTCTAATCTAATCATAGACACTTGATACAGATTGATTTTTAGTCCTTATTTTTCAAATTCCTTAATAGAATAAATCATTGATCACATACCATTTAAGTCTGAATCAATTTTTATGAATTGCTCCTCAGTGACAGGCACTTTTCCAATAAGACAACTTTTGTAGAGGCCAAAATTAGAATCAGAACTCTCTAGAGGCACAACTCGTTCATCGCAGAAAAAGAAGCGCCACTTGCTCCAGTCAGTTTCGATATTAGGCAAAGATTTGACCAATAATTCCACTATTGAACCACCTATAAAAATAGCAAATTAGTCATTAATTGAAAATAATTTATTATTTTTTTTTCATCTGTATATGACCACCTTTTAGCACACTTATCTCCCCACAAACTTTTTAATAAAATTAAAAATTAAAAATGTTTTATATATAAAAATCTAATTACATATATATTTACTTAAACTATTCTTTTATCTCTTATATATTATACATTGACAGTTATTTTTCAGACAATTGGCATAAACTTTTTAATATAATTTCTATATGATTAAGTATATAATTAAAATAGCAATTTTGGCCAATCTTAAACATTAAAACATTTCTTATATATGCATATGCATACTATTTTTGCTTATGCATACTATTTTTGAGGTATCAATATAAGATATTTAACCTACAAATTTCGAAAAAATTCCTTCACTATATTTAGCATATTTGCTTATATTTACTATTTTAAAAATATGAATATTGTCATCTTATGTATCATATTTCGACGTAATACTATTGTCTAATCAATTAATTAATCCTAACTACATGAAAAGTTGAACATAAATGTGATCAATAATAAATATCATATAATTAGTAGTAATCAGTGAATGTATGCTTTTCTTAGCTATATTTTCATTAAAGTCTTCTGTATATGAATTTGTAGAAAAAGATTCGCAGAAATATTTAATATTTATATTTCTTAGTAAACATACACCATAAAATCCAAAATATACACAAGTATAATTCTTAAATAATTCCTATATAAGAAAAAGTTTAATCTATTAATTTATCATATTTGGTATATATCCCTAACAACACACATGTTCAAAAAACATCCATAAAAAGACATTTATAGAATATCTAGAGGACAGCTAAAGGATATTTTATGTCCTCTGGATGTTCTCTCGATGACCTCTGTGACATCTTTTGGACATGTGTGTGTTAGCGATGTATATGTGAGATATAAAATTTTTTATAAAACTTGTGCAATTATATGTTATAAAGTTTATATATATTTACATTTCATATATTTATTTCATTTACATTCCATATATTTTTCTATACTTTTCTCTATACTATATATTTTAAACAAATCACACACACATTTAAATTTATATATCTAGTTTTTTCTACATATTTTCTCTTTTTCATTAATTCATTACTCTTTTCATTAATATAATAAATTATTTCTTCTCATTAATTGATCATGATTCATGTTATTATAGAGTAAAAAACTCAGTGTACATAGAATTTTAAATAGAATTTTTTCCAAATATAAAAATATACCAATAAATAGAAGAAACATAAAAAACATATATATGTACAATTTTTATTATATCTCGAAATAAAAATGCAACTTTTTTAGCTGAAAGGATGACAAAGCTAATGTCTCAATTAAATGCCAATTTCATATTGAGTGTAGAAAGTGTAACACTTAAATTGAAAAAAAAAAGAGGAGAGAGAGAGCAAGATTAAAATCATGATATAAATTCGCTAATATAATTTCTCTTATGCTAGAAATATGCAAAATTTAATATCACAAAAACGTATTTCGTTCCATTTATTACTTATTGTTTCGTTTATTCATAAATCAATGAAATAATATATAATTCTACATCGAAAAGGTTCGTTTTCGTGAAGCATGACAATACGAAAATTTGATCTTTAGTGAAAAAAAAAAACAGATTAATTTTTGTTGCATAAGACAATAAATAGAAATCTGAAAAATTCTGTAAAAAACACATAAATTATACATATATATACATATATATATATATATATAATTACAGAATTATATATATATATATATATATATATATATATAAAATTCTGTAATTATATATAATTACAGAATTATTTATATATATATATAAATAAATTTCTGTAATTATATATATATATAAATAAAAAATATATATATATATAAAATTCTGTAATTATATATAT
The DNA here is from genome assembly GCF_003227725.1 of Camponotus floridanus. Classification (NCBI taxonomy): domain Eukaryota; kingdom Metazoa; phylum Arthropoda; class Insecta; order Hymenoptera; family Formicidae; genus Camponotus; species Camponotus floridanus. The sequence continues at coordinate 2,180,016 of NW_020229414.1, forward strand.
ATATATATATATATATATATATATAATTATAAATACAGAATATTAAAGAATTTTACATATACACACACATGTACACACATATAATTAGAATTCTATAGAACGCCGGAATTATATACACAAGTGATACCGTAGAGCTAAATGGACACGCAATGATAAGCAGAAAGAAGATAGAGGACAGGATTATAGGGGATCACCTGATACTCCGAATCGAAAGATCCGATCATCACGTGAGGTTGCGTCATCGGCGGCGCGAGCGACAAGATTAGAGATCCGCGACAGTAACTGCTCCTCGTCGGTGGCCACCACTATCTCCGTCATTGCGTACGTTCCTCTGCGATTGAGCGGAGCGAGGTTATCCCGTACATGCACCTTCGATCGCCAACGTGACCGCTGGTGACCGCTATCGAAACGCGAGTGCGCCGGCCGTTCGTACAATCCTACCGTTCCGTCCTACGATCGGCACTTGTATCTTCTGCACTTTCCGCACTTTCTTCTCACATCCTCCTCGGAGGCGAGGAGACGCGATCGGATCAAGAGAATTCGAGATGAGGAATACGTTCAGAAATCCTACCCGTGGGGTAAAGTAGCGTTTGATTGATCAATCGGGGTAAAAGGGGTGAGAATTCTCTGTCCCGATTGGTCAGTTCGATCGAGCTTCTACCCCACGAGTAGGATTTCTGAACGTCCTAGTTCGGGGAAATCTCGTTAAATGGCGCGCGCGTTCGACGAGAATAAAAAGTGCAATAATTGTATGTACGTATGTATGTACAAACTAACCTAAATTTATGTGCACAATTTAGCGTGTAAGAGATTAAATAACGCTCGATATACTCAAGGTATAATGATAATAATTCGAGCAATCATCGTTTTATGAATCCTCACGTTTTAGCTCTTGTCGTAAAAATTCCACTAATTGAGTCGTCCAATTTTATGTCTGTCATCTTACAGATTAGATTAAGTTACAATACTTGACTTTCTCTAATTTCCATAATTCACGTAATTGCTTTTATTTTTATCGAAGCGAAAATTGATCGAAGAAAACCGTAATAATCGTATAATTATTTTATTAATTTAATATTGATTTTATTTATACTTAGTCATATGTAAGTAGATGAGAAAATTTATAATTTTTTGAAAGATTTTGTAATTTCTTAACGATTCTTACAATATGCGCCTTCGACATTTGAGAACAAGATATAATTGATATATAGAGATACATTATAAAATTTATCATCAATTATGAAATGTATAGAATAAATAAATAATAAAAATCACAATTGTAATAATGTATTGTTAATAGAACATTTGTCAATTTCCTGCAGGAGAAAAGTGCAGTGATTGATTTAATGGATCATGGCTGTTTTTAAGCCAAGACAAATCTGCTTATTGCAAACAATTGGACTGTTCAGATAACGTAGAGCTTTGTCAAATTAGATGAAACGCAGGAATAATGTCCTTCAGAATACGTTTGGCTCGCAGTAGACCAATGAGACTTCTGGGTAGCATTGCCATGAAGTGTTGGGCTTTCAGCGGAGTCTATATCCTTATCTGCTTCCTTTTATATTGGTTATATGGTGGAATTTTAGCTTTCTTCTTGCTGTGTTTTGCTACAACTGGTTTGTACCTTTTTTACTACAAATATTATTTTCTTTCTGATAAAACCCTTTATTATATATATCATTATTTTATTATTAGTTATAGAAATTTTTTTAATAGCTGAATAATATTATATTAAGACTATTTTTATGTTTCTAATATTTTTTTATTATTACAGGAATACTCTATCACAGGGAAGATCAACTTCTTTATCATCCAGAACTGCCATCTCATTCCAGAGTTTATGTGCCAGCTCCTTCAATATTTAATTTACCATATCAAAGTGTGTATACTAGAGCTGGAGATGGTACAATGTTACACATGTTCTTTGTTTCCCAACCAGAGGATAGAATCAGGAAGGCACCTACGCTATTGTTTTTTCATGGCAATGCTGGCAATATGGGCCACCGGTATTCAATATTTATTATTTTATTTTAATTTATTATTTTTTTATATTATTTTATTATTCTATTTATATTACACATACTCACATGTTAAGAATAGAAGTTAAATAAATTATTACAACAATAATTACAAAAAATTAATAAATTATTACAACAATAATTACAAAATATTTTTAAGAATTTTATTAACTATATTAATATTGTCAAGATATTTTTTATTGATTATATCTGTATAATGTATCATATAAAAAACAATTTAATTGTGTATATTTAAAAGGAAAATTATAATGAATTATATTTATTTATAATTATATTTACAATTAGTTATATTGATTTTTTCTAGATTGCAAAACATAATGGGACTATATCATAATATCCAGTGTAATATTCTAATGTTAGAATATCGGGGATATGGCCTGTCACAAGGTTCCCCGTCAGAGGAAGGTCTCTATATGGATGCCCGAGCAGGAATAGATTATCTGTTCAGTAGAACAGATATTAATACTAATGAAATTATAGTATTCGGTAGATCACTAGGTAAGGAAACAGATTTTATTTTATTATTTCAAACATTATTCACGTTATTATTTTTTAATCTGATAATTTTGATAGGTGGAGCAGTAGCAATCGATTTAGCCACAAAAGAAGAAAATTCGCAGAGGATTTGGTGCCTTATACTTGAAAACACCTTCACTAGTATTCCAGATATGGCCGCCTTATTTGTTGGATCCAAATTTCTACAATATCTGCCACTTTTTGTATACAAGAACAAGGTGAAAAGATAAAATATTTCCAATTTTTTAAATATTTTGTATACTTCGAGTCTCTGCAAACGAATTCTTTTTAAGAAAGATATAGCACTTTGTTTATTAAAAACTAATATAAGTTTTTTGTCGATGAATAGTAATATTATTATACTATTATTCTTTAATTTTATTATCATAATTAAATATAATAACTTATTATATTTTTTTCATTTATAATCTTTAAAATAATGAATATCTTCTATAAATATATATATATATATATATATATATATATATATTTATATTTATATGTATATGTATATGTATATATATTTATTCTCATGTTTTTATACTTCTTATTACAGTATTTATCTATTCTGAAAATTCGCGCAGTCACAGTGCCCACTCTGTTCATTTCCGGTCTGGCGGACACGTTGGTACCACCTCGCATGATGCAGGATCTCTACAAAAATTGTCGAAGCACATGCAAACGCATACTTCCAATCGTAGGTGGCACGCATAACGAAACTTGGTGCCAGCCAAATTACTATCAAAACATTTGCACTTTTTTAACCGAACTTAGAGAAAATCCTCCTCCAAGAGTAACGTCTAGTCATTGGCAAATCGATGATATCTAATGACGACACTAATTAAGTATGCCTATTATTACAATCTTAAACATAAGAATCGTTTTCACGTGTTGAGAATCGATTTTATCAAATCGATATTTTATAAGAGTCTTTTTCTCGCGCGTTATAACAAAGAAATCGATCTTATAACTCAAAGAAAAAATTAATAATTACTCTTGCGTCCAATTCATAATTAAATTAAATAAAACTAATTAATTTAACTCTTTGTAAGTACAAATCAATTTAAATAATTGATATAATTATGATGGGTTATATTAATTAATGACAAGAAATATTAATTAGTGAATGAAAAGAAAATTTATGTAATTATAAACTTTTAAGACATCATTTGACATCGGAAATGTGTGTCAAAAACAAAATAAAATGTAAATAGCTTTAAAAATATAAATTAAAGCCATTATTAGTGATTTAAAATGTTAAATATAAGTTAAATATAAAGCTACCTACCGTTAAACATAAACTTATTTTTAAAATAAATAGAATTTTGTAATTTTACCAAAGCACATATAATCGCAAGCGCAAAATTCTTGATATGTTTATATATGGTTTATATATGGTAATTATTATTATACATTATTGCAGTATGGTTCCTGTTACATAAGTGCTACAATAAAAAGATAAAAAGAGATTAGAGATTATAACAGCTAATTTACATAAGAATGTAAGCTGTGCTAAATCATGGAAATAATATCTTTTATATGTTTTCCCACAGTGACAGTCTTCATGTTTTTATAAGAAAATAAAGATCAAATAAAGAAAATCAAAGAGATACAACTAACACATTTTAAATATTATTTTTAATAAAAACCCAAGAGAGAGAGAGAGAGAAGAGACCTCGTGAGATTTTTATTTGAAAAAGGTATGTCTGTATACATATAATATACATTACAAAAATAATGTGCATCTTTCTTTTTTTTTAAGTTTATTAGCAGCAATTCTTTCGATATTTTAATTAGTTACTGAGTTATAGTATAATAATAATAAGTAACTATAACAAGTTGCTCTTATAATTTGCAGATAGAATGTAATTATAATAAGTTTATTCTATCTACAGATCTACATAATTGAATTGATATCTTATATATTTACTAAAATCTACGATTAAATCGTCTTTTTTTCACAATAATTCTTTGAGTCAATAAAATGCCGATTGTCGTTAGAATTGCAAGCACAAAAAGTGCCATGGCCAAAGCAACGATCATTCCAGGACTGATTTCAAATTTCACAATTTGTTTATTAGAGATACTTGCAAAAATCATTTTTTCTGCGAAATGTGAAGTGTTATTGCAAAAAACATTTCCCTTCCACTTATACCAATGGACCATTCTTCTATCAGTTAATGGAGGTGGACCAGCACATCTATAATTAATAAATTCAAAAATAAAATTATTTTATTTATTTAATTTAATGGTATATAAATACACCAAATAAGTTGATATTTATGTTCATAATTTGTGAAATAAGTTCTAATAATCCATATAATTACATTAACTTATATTGTAATTACCTTAAATCTTCTAGTAGACTAGGTCTCATCAAGTAAAGTTTTGGAACTAATATATTTAACATCCATTGCAATGAGCAGTCGCAAATAAATGGATTACCTTGCAAATTAATGAGATACTTCGCATTTGAAACATTTACATCAAATAATTCTGACGGCAAGTGAGCAAAACAATTATTGCTTAAATCTAGCTGAAAAATCAAGAAAAAATGTAAAAATATAATTTTTATATAAAAAATAAATTATAAAATATACTTACAGAACAAATGTTCATATGCTGAAAAACGTTTTTCTCGATTATATTCAACTTTATATTATTCGAAATAGTTATATTAATACAATCGTTTTCCCTCTCCCTCAGCATTAGAAACGTTTCTTTACCAATTTCTTCAATCGTCTTTACAAAATTTATTTCAAATCTTTTCAATCTCAATTCAGACCTAATTTTTACATCTTTTAAACGATTCCCATTAACTTTTAAAATTCTTAAATTTGGAAAATTCTTAACAGAAATTGTTTCAGGAATTATTGTTAAATTGTTAAAGGATAAATCCAGCGTATCTAAATCTTTTAGAAAAACATCTGGAAATTCTGACAAGGAATTTCCATTAATATTTAGATTTTTTAATTCTTCCAGTAATGTTAGATTTTTGTATATATTAGAAATGCAGTTGTTTTGAATGTTTAAGATGTGAATTGATGATTTTTGTAGTAATAAGTGATTGATAAAATTGTTTCCTGCGTAAAGTTCCAGCAATGACAATGGAAGATTTTGGAGATTTAAATCAAGAAGATGATTGTTATTGATATAAAGTATTTTTAAATGCTGCAGGTAGAGCAACGACTTGGGTGGGAGAGTACTCAGTTGATTGAAGGAGAGATCCAAATATTCCAGCTCTGGTAAACAGTTGAAAAAATTCTATAATAAAATAGAGTACAAATAAGATTAAAATATAATATTAATATATTATAGATAATAATTATATATTATATATATGATTATTTCTGCTTATACAATTTATTGTTATAACAATATAGAAAAATTTAAATAATTTTTACTGTCAAAATTATATAATTATAATTATACGCTATTACTTACTACCAGATTAGTGAGATTAGTAAGATTATTGTGAGACACATCAAAAACTTTCAACTTCGTTATTGTGTTTTCTGAACTTTTCTCCAGACTATTGATCTGATTATGACTCAAATTAAATTTAGAGAGAGAAGAATCCATATTTATAATGGAAATATCGAAGTGCCATAATAGATTATGGGAATAATTTAAATCTTCGAGGTCGTTTAAGTTCTTGAAAATATCTGATTGTATATTACTCAAATTATTTTGAGATAGATCTAATTTCTTTAAATATTTCAAATTCTTTAGTTCGTTTGTCGGAAAAAATACTATGTTATTTTTTGAAAGAATAAGTTTCTCTAATGTTTGAGGCAGATCAAGAGTGAAGAGATTATTGAAATTAAAGTCTTCATTAATTCCCAGGTGTCTGTTATGACAATCAATAATTGCTTCTATATCTATAAGAACAGATATATAATATAAAAAAAAGATATATATAATATAAAAAGTATTTATAATTAATAGTATAACATAAAAATGTATATATAATAATTGTTAATTTTATATTTATTATATATATTATTTACTTATTATTTTTATCATTGTTATTTTATTATTTTTATCATTATTGTTTACTTATTATTTTTATTTTTATAATAATAGTTCATAATTCTTATGAATTATTATTTCCTCTTTTGAAAGATATAATATCAATATTTATAATCGATAATATAATAGCAAAAATAATATATATTTGTTTATATTCATATCTTATTTATTAATTATATTTTCTTTTAATAATTATTTTGTTTTTCCATAGATTTATCTTTCTTTTAAACTTACTTGAAACACATTTGCAGATTTTGCATATGTCACATAAACATTCATTGCACACAATTAAAAGCAATAGTATAATAATATTACAATAATTAAACATAATTTGAGATTTGATTTCACAGACTACGTATCAATAGTTGCTTATTCAGTCACAGCAGAGGATATAACTATACCAATACCTTATACCAATTCTATCCATATGATAATATATCTGATAAGTATGTTTATCTGATAATGTATTACTCATCTTGTTGTGAGAAATAGGTATGACAAATTTAAGGCCAACTTATAATTTATATTGTATAATATTTATATTATAATATTAATTTATATAATATTTATGGAATATCTTATAGCAAATCTCAAATTATGATATATATATGATAACAATTTTTACATATCTTTTTATATATATTTATATTGTTTTTTGAATTTATATTCATTTTAGAGGTATTTTCTGTATTAAAAATGCAGCATTTTTTATGTAAAAAATTTTTTATTATTGAATAATATTTAAAAACTTTGTCATTAATTTTAAACAAAATTTCTCTAGTGATTAATAAGTCAACTAATTTACAAACAGTTAGCAAAAGCTTGATGATAATCAAATATGAATACAAAAAATTTTTAAATATTGCATTACACAAATATCTAATATTGTATATCACTTATAATTACTAATGTTGTATATAATGTTTATTGTATAATGTTTAATTATATTTTATTATCTATATCAAAATAAATAATTTATAATATGATATTGATAAGATAAATGAATATTTATGAATTAATTGGACTTTAAAATAAGAATGAATCTAAGACTTCTTAAAAAAATCAGTCAGTGTAGATTGCTTTTTTTTCACTTTCTCCACTTTTGCTTCTACTTTCTTTGCCTCCCTCCTCTCTTCCTCTTTTTTCTCTTCTTCATCTTCAGAACAGCTTACATAAACATGTTCTTTCTTTGTCACAATATATTCGCCTTCCTTATAAGTCTTATTGACTAATTTTAGCACTTTTCTTTTACCATTTTCACATTTTACTTTTGGTGGAGAGGGACTTTTAGATCTTGCAACAGCTTCAGGTTCTGGGGTTTCAGGAACTAATTCTTCCATCTCTATATCACTTTGTATTTCTGAATCACTGGAATCACTCTGGACAACAATTCTCTTCCGTTTCTTAATAGTTTCATCTATTTCTTTGCTTCTATTACGCTTCTTTCCACGTAAATTTTTCTTCTCTTTAGTTTTTTCTTTTTCCATAACTTCTTCCTTTTTAACATTATCATTTTTCTTTTCTATTAATATAGTTTCTGTAGACTTTGAAGGAGATGTAAGCTTTCCAAAAAAATTATCTAAACTTCCTTTCTTTATAGAATTGCTCTTTGGAGACACTTTTTTAGCAGTAGAATTGACAGAGCCTTTATTCTTCTCTATTGAATTTTTATTTTTCTGCAAAGAACTTTTATTTTTAGAAGAATCTTTATCTTTTTGTACAGAATCTTTATTATTTTCCATAGAATCTTTTTCCTTTTCTGCTGACTCTTTAACTTCCTTTCTTAAAGTTTCATCTTTCTCCAATGAATCTTTATCCTTTTTTGTCAAATCATTTTCCTCCAAAAAGTTTTTATCATTTTTTGTTGAACATTTATCCTGTTCCTGAAAGGATTTTAATTTTTCAGAACTCTTTGATTTTCCAGTCATACTAAACAAATTATTAAATCCATTTTTCTTTGCTGTTACTGAATTCTTTTCTTTTTTTGATGGATTTGTAGAATCTATAGAATCTAATACAATTTTTGAATTTGCTTTATTTTCTGTTGTAATTTTCTTTGCAGCAGTACCCCAACGTAACAGCTGCATTTCTTCATCACTTCTCTCTTTACAAGCATCACATTTTATTGCGCTGTAATTTACATTTCCAGAGCCAGAAGTAGCGAGTAATTCTAATTCCGCAAGAGGTTTGTGGACACTATAAAGATGCTCCGAAATTATTTTACTAAATTTTTCCTTAGCTTTAGATACAGCAGATTCCTTTACTATTTCTACACGCATTCCATTATCCTTCAAGAGACCAATTAATAAATATGTACATTCAACATTGTTGTTTTTGTATTTTTGGTAGAATTCCCATAAGATTTGTTTTGCTATATTAACATGAACATGCAGTTCATTACTTAGCCATTTGTAAGTAACCTAGAAATATTAATTACCAGTTAATTATATTTATATATACAATATAAACATTGTACACATAAACGCGTTAGCGATAATTACCAACTTATCGCTATCGAAAACATGGCCTGCCAAAATTTCCAAATATTCATTTGCAGAAAGAGACTTGAGAGAGGCCATTTCGCCTTTTTTTTTTCTTTTTTTTTTTTTAAGCAATAGAATTCCTCAAGTAAGGCTAGAAGATCTCTCTCTCTTTCTCTCTCTCTCTTCCTCAAGTAAGAGTTAGGACACCGCGTGATGATTTCTGATTGGTCGCGCCATTTATAGGGAAGGAGTGAGACAGAATAAGAAAGAGACAGAAAAGAAGAAGACAAAGCTATTCGAGACATGTTACGTTACGTAAATAATGTACAAATATGTATTAAAAATAATTTAAGTATAACAAAGAATTAATTTTTATATCTATTTTATTTCATATAACGATTATTAAGTGATATTTATTAATAAAAAAACGTTTATTTTAATGTTACTGTAATATGAATATTTATTTAATGCTTATTAAATGTTTATTTTATTAATATTTAATTAATATTTTATTAATGAAATATTAAATATTTAATAAATGTTAATTAAATATTTATATTACGTTAACGTTAAAATTTGCTACTTAGAATATATTACAGAATAATTTTTTATTATTTATTGACATAAATGAAATATAAATCTCTATTTAATAGAATGTACACTGCACGACAACGATTCGTTCCGCGGTCTCTCTCGCGAGGCAAGGGGAGCGTAGCCTCTAACCAATCAGCCATTTCCACGCTGCCAGCTGATTGGTCACTTCTACGTTCCCCTTGCCTCGCGAGAGGGACCGCGGAACGAATCGTTGTCGCACAGTGTACATGATAGAATAGAATAAAGCTTGCAAATTGCGCGCGCTATAGTTCCCTATTAATGGCGGACGTTGTGCCAACTCCTTGTCATTGTCAGGTGATTGGATATGAAAGTCGTTGTCAGTCATTGTTTTGCGAGTTTTCTGTCAGTGCTAACAATAAAAATAGTTTTGTGTCAGGTCTCAGAGAAAGACGATTCTGTAAAATATATATTTTCATATCAGTAACATTACACGTGGTTCGCACAAGCATCCCTTTCTCTTTGACCTTAAAAGTGTGATTAATAAAGAGATCAGACATCAACTAAGCCTATACTTACGACTAAAGATTTTTCTATCTGACGCTTGCAACGTCGTTAATTTATGCTTTTTTTGCAATATATTGTGCGTTCCTTTTATAGTAAGATGTCTTTAATTAACTGCTTACTGATTTCTCATTGCTTATTACTTCTCTTTTATTCCATTCTACTTATCATTGGCTATTTTGATACTTTTGCATATGATCAAATATTAAAGCGAGAAAAAAGACTCACTTTAGTTCATGCACATATAATTGGAGTAATTAGTATGGATCGAGGGAAAAAGGCTAAAATATTTGATTTTGATAAAAAATAAAGAAAATCGAAGATGACATAAATTTCAAGAATTATAATTCTGTTTAAAAATTTGAATCGTGAAAATTTAAACTCTAAAACATTGATATATCAGAAAAATTAGATAAAAGGTAGTTTAAATCAGAATTTTAAGCAGTGTATATATAATTCCCAAGAAACATTATATAATTTATCTGCATTATAAGTAAAATAATGCTCTATATTATAATCATTTTATCTACAGTGCAGATAAATTATAATATATAATGTTTCTTTGAGGAATAATTTATAATGCTTGAATGCATTCACACTAAAGAGATGATATTTTTATAGAGTTTAAAGTTATAGAGATTATAATTTTAAGCAAATAATCATTATTATTTGCAATTGCATTTATGTTAAGTTCTGTATTCAATTATATATATATATATATATATATATATATATATATATATATATATATATATATATTTGCACAGTCGCAACTTGTTTTTTTCATATTTATATATTATATTATTCACATTTATATTTATCAAAAAATCTCAGAAAAATTATAATTTACTTATTAAATATGTGAAAGAGAGAAATTATATTTACAAACATACATAGATCACACATTCTAATAAAAATTTTTTTTCTTTATTTCTCTTTTGCTTTCTCCTTTCTTGTAATATTCTTTTTAATAAGTTCCAGTATTGATGCGTCCTACAAAATAAATAATAAGCATGATAAATTCTTTCAAAAAATAGTAATAAGAATATATATATATATATATATATATATATATATATATATATATTTTTTTACTGTTTACTAAAAATATAGAAAATATTAATATCGATATTGATAATATTCTAAGGCCGATATTACATTTGTCATATGATAATTGTACTATCAGTCTAAAAATGTGTAATAAATATATATTAATAAATAATTATATATACAATTATATATACATAGATGTAATTCGTTATATTTATATATTAAAAAACAATAAAATAATTTACCGTAACTGCAATAAGTAGTGCACAATCGTTCGTGTGTATATATCGAATAGTGTAAATGCTATTATCGTCGGAATTATAGTTGTCTTTTGTCGCTTTATTATGAAAATCATCGTCGTTAATCGATTCTGTCAAGTGGATAGGCACATTCCAGATTCTGCTCGCTCCTTTAATTAGGTTTATATTTTCCAAATAGAAGTCATAATCATGCACGTTATTGACCAAGATATTAACTGTACAAAAACAAACAGACTTTTTGTCATATATCACTTAACATTTCATTATTTCTATTTGTCTATATTTATAATATATGTGTGTGTGTGTGTGTGTGTGTGTGTGTGTGTTTTATATTAGATATGAATTTTCGTAATAGATCTGACTAAAAATTTAAATTATTTAGATGATTTTTGCTAATTACCAGAACCCACCTTCTGGATTTGACTTCTTGCTCACATTTGCCATACAGCTTCTGATAACATCTATCACATTCAAAAGCTTGCACATTTCTTTCTCTAATACCACGTCTCTAAAATTCTCGAACTATTAAAACAAATAAAAAAATTAATCATATAAATTATCTAATTTATATAATAATGTTCAAAAAAGAAATGCGTGAGAGAGAGGTGAGGAAAGAACAAAAATTGTGTATATATTAGAAAAAATTAATAATATAACAATTATTAATATATAGCTTATATATACATGCACATACCTCATATGACATGGGATAGGATGTCTCCAGCAATGAAGAAACAGATTGAAATCCCGGCAAATTCTTTTTAGCGAGTCTTGTATATAGATCGTCCGATAAGTAAGGAGTAATGGGTGCGAGAAGGCGTAGCGATACTTCCAAACATTTTGTAAGAGTATCGAAATGTCCAGCTGCATTGCCACTTTTAAATCCGAATTTTGTACCTTCCTGTATTAAAAGATATATATATATATATATATATATATATATATATATATATATATATATATGTATAGATTCATTTTTTTTTCAAGAGAAGAAATTAAAATTAATTAAGATGCAAACTACATTATCACTATTATAATGGTCAATATTTTTAACATTCTTATATATTTCATAAAATATTGTATTATATTGTACCACATAAAAATCGCAGAATTCATAATGCAAAAATTGACGAATTGCAGCAATCGCTTTATGAAAGTTTCGTTCGGCGAACGCACTGTTCACTCTGTCTACCATCCATGACAATCGACTCAGGATCCATTGATCCAAAGTATTTAGATATTTCTTTCCTTTCTCTTCATGTTTTTGATCTTCTTTGATCTCCTCACCATTTTTTGCCATCAATAATATGTATTTACTTGCTTGCCAAATTTTATTACAGAAATATTTGTTCATGCGACAATCATCCATGTCGAAACTGATGGTACGATCTATAATAAAAATTTCTCTTATGATTCTTAAGATATAAAAATTTTTTTGAAATTCTTTTAACTTTTAAATAATTTCTTCAGGCTCTTCATTTTCAGGTTCTTAATTTTAATTAACTTACTCTTAATATTACGTGCGCACAACGATAATCTTAAAGCATCTGCGCCACAGTCTGGTATTCCTGCAGAATACGATTTCGCGTTGACACGCAGTGTTCGCTGCAACTCGTCAGCACTAAGAATGCCCACTGCATTATTTTGCTTTGCTTGAGCGTTTAGTTCCTATTGCATTTTAATCTTTATAATATAATTTTGATTATATATATATATATATATATATATATATATATATATATATAACAACTTCAGAAAATACTCACTTCAAAGCTACAACCATTCATAATATTTTCTGGTAAAATGACATTGCCAGAGCTCTTGGACATTTTTTTATTATTAGCATCACATAAGACACCATGGAGCAAAACTTCCTATACATGTATATAATTATCAATTTAAGTACATTTACACTAAAGAGATATTTTTATAGTATACATAAAATTTTAACAGAAAAATTATATTGTTTGAAAAAAGGCAATATTATGTTTCAATAACAAATAGTATAGAATTTTATTTTAATAGTACTCAATTGTGAATTGATTAATATAATTTATTGTGTTTATTGAAAGACTTATTATATTAAAATTGTAGAATAAAAAGTTATTATATATTTATTAAATATATATATATATATATATATATATATATATATATATGTATATATAAAATATAAATACTTGATTATGCATATATAATTGTATACCTTGAATGGCAAATTTTGTGTCATTTCTAGACTTAGCATCACCATCCTCGCCACCCAGAAAATAAAAATATCATGACCAGTTTCCATCAGTGTTAATGGATAATACTTTGCCATGTCCTTTGTCTGCAACAATAGATATAATAAAAATGCAAATATAATAAAAATAAAGTAACAAATATAATAATGTAAATTAAAATACAATAATAAAAATAAATAATAACAAAAAAATAATAACAATGATAATACATTAAAATAAAATTATAGTAATAATAAAAACTAACATGTTTCGGCCAACCGAGTGTGACAAACGGTATAATTGCCGAAGAGAACCACGTGTCGAGGACATCAGGATCTTGATGTATCCTCACTGTATCCCCATATTTTTCCCGTGCTTGCGAATATGCCTCTTCTTCAGATCGTGCGATTATCCATGAAATGTTGTTAGTACTACTAGAAGAAAAGAAATTGTCACCACTATCATTATTATTGTCACCATGATTTACGGAATATGCTGGAATGCGATGACCCCACCACAATTGTCTTGACACACACCAATCCCTGAAGAAAAGAAAAAAATTTTTTTTCTAAAAATCTATTTATTTACATGTGTGTGTATATGATTAAAGTTATTTATGTATTCATATATTCCATTCATTTACTTATTTATTCGTTTCTTTCATTTATTCACTTCTTTATTTATTTCTTTGTTTACTTATTTTTTTATTCAATGATTTATTGATTTAACTTATTTATCTATATTAATTTAATAATTACAATCATATATAATAAATTTTACCTAGTATTTTCAAGCCAGTCATACCACAATTGTTCGTGAATACCATCGTCGCTCGAATCAATTTTTAATTCACCATTCTTTACAGCTTCGTACGCTCGTTTAGCCATTGCCGCGCATCGCACAAACCATTGTTCTTTAGGCAGATACTCAATTACATCGTGCGTGCGCGAACATCGTGGTAGTATCATTTGGTGATGATCTTCTACGCTCCTCACGATACCTCGCGCCGACAACTCGTTTACGAGTCTCTCCCGTGTGACAAACCTTGACAAGCCCTAAAATTATACAACAATACAACAATAATAAATAAGAAAACAAATCGATAAGTAATAAATATGGTAATATATTTAACCAATATTCTCTAAAAATATATTAAATAAAAACAAAAAATTGAATATAAATATGTTATATGAGAATAAAAAGATATTAAATATGTTCATTTAAAAGAAAAATATCTCGAGTCTAGAATAGAAAAAAAGAGTTTCTTCTACGAGATTATACCTTAAATTCCTTGCATTCGTCCGTCATATTGCCAGCTTCATCGATAATGCTAATAACTGGTAAACAGTGCCTTTTGGCAATGCTATAATCCGAACGATCATGCGCCGGTGTGATTTTTACCACACCTGCGAGAAAGACATATGTATAATTAGTTCAACAATTATAATAATAAAAAAAGTTTTACTCAAAATTTATTAATCTATTTTCTCTCTCTTTTTCTATACACATTTTTCGACATATGTATAAATTTATTTTTTATAAAATATAAATATTTTTTTTACCTGTGCCAAAATCTCTTTTGACCGAGGAATCGGCTATGACAGGTATGAATGTCTCTTTTATAGGGTGTAAAACTTGCCGGCCAATGTACTTCGAATATCTTTCATCATCTGGATGTACAGCAATTGCCACATCTCCAAAAATTGTTTCCAGCCTAGTTGTTGCAACTATCAATTCTTCTTCTGCAAAATTAAATGGATTAAAATTGACATATTAAAATCAATTTTAATTAATATTTATTTTTATACTTACTCGAATCTTTGATCGGATATGCCAGCTTAATTAATTGGCCAACAGTGACTTTACCGTCATGTCCAGGTAATCGGAGCTGCGTTTTGCCGTTTATTATGAAATCTTCGACCTCGATCTCTGAGATTGTACTGCGCAGCGCCGGCGACCAATTGACAAGATCTCTTTCTCTGTACAATAGATTTCTTTCATTTAGCCGTACGAATGTTTCTGTCACTGCTGTGCTATGTCTCTATAAGATCACAGATACGTATAAACATTCGATGTCATAATAATCTAGTAATAATTACTTTTTGTAACATAAATATATAATTTATATATAATAAAAAATATATACATTACTTCATCAATAGTAAAATATTCTCTGTTCCAGTCAAGTGTAGCACCAAGCGCTTTCAATTGTTGATTGATAATCGTGGCCTTCTCTGTCTTCCACTGCCAGAGCAATTGCTCGAATTCGATACGATCCATATCACGCCGTGTGATGTTTCGTGTGTGCTGCAATACACGCTCCACCACCGCCTGCGTTGCAATTCCTGCATGATCCAGACCTGGTATCCACAACACTGGATGGCCTTTCATTCTATGCCTGTATGTATGTGTGCACAGTAGAGAAAAATCTATAATATAACGGTAAATTTACCTATTGTAAATAAATGTATGAATGTAAAAATATGATATAATAATAACAAAATTATTAATAATATTATGGTCATTTCTATATATAAGTTTATATAGTAATAAAAAAGTTCAAATGTAATATATGAATGTAATATATTATATATATTGTATAATATTTGAATATATTGTATAATTATAATATATAACTATATTATATGATTATAATGTAATAATTTGACTCTTGATTTATAATATTATTATATGTTACTATTATATTATATGTTACTATTATATTATACTATTTTTCTACTATCTTTACCAATACTAACCATCTTGCTAGAACATCCTGAATTGTAACAGTGAGCGCATGGCCTAGATGCAATACCCCTGTAATATTAGGTGGTGGTAAGATCATACTAAAAGGTTCTTTGTTCTCTTTTTCCTCATGTTTATCTCTTGTTCTCACTAATCTAGAGGCTGTGAAGTAATTGTTGTGCTGCCAGATATCATACCATCCTTGCTCCACATCTTTTGGTTTAAATGTCGCTGGAAAATCTGCATTTACAAATTTAAAATAAGTATTATATTTCTCTTATTCATCTATTCGATTCTAATTAATTTTTTTTCTGGAATTTTAGAATCAAAGTTTTATTTCTTATAATTTCTTACCAATGTATAAAAATTAAAGTTATTCCTTTTTTTTGGAGGAAATTCTTTGCAAATTACAAAAATTGAATACATATGTAAATTCAAGTACAGAAACATATACATGTATATATAGTATTAATACTAAAGATAAATAAGATATAATAAATGCACCTGTTAATCTTTTATTATTGCATAATTCTGCATTTGCAGTTGAAGTGCAATAACGTAATCTTCGACAGAAAAATGAATAATCGCTCAATGTACGTTGCATCATTGATAATTTTACTCGCGAAAATACGACAAACGATAACTCGTGTCGTGGAACAAATTTATTTATTAATTCAATTAGTTACATTCGTCATATTTTTTATATAAAAACATACGTATCTTGACATAACCGCTGCACATAAATCACATTACAAAATCAAATCTCAAATTTCAGACTGCAAATAAATTTCTATGTTGCATGTACATACAGCGTGTTTTATGTAGCTTATTAGACTTTGTACGCATTGAAGATTTAGATCCGACCAATCGATGTGGGTATCCTTCGCTCTTTTTGCTCTGATTGGTCAAATTCTAATCTCCAATATGGAGTGTATGTACGTATGTATACCATAGATGCTATATTTATAGTACGCTACCAAACACAACACAATGGATCTGTTCGTTTTAGCTGCACTGCTGCACTAGTGCAATAAGTTAGAAAGAGACCAACATACTTTCTTTCACTCTAATTGCACTAGTGAAGTAGTGCAGCTAAAACGAACAGACTCAAAATCTTATATAAAAATACATAATTTATACATGAATTATAGATACATATGCAAGTTATGTTATATAAGATAGCCTTATAAAAAATAGTAGTGTATTAATCTGTAAATGTATCAAAAAATTAAACCAAATGTTATTTATGTATAGATACAAAATATAGATAAAAAAAATCTAAGTTAAAAAATAACATTCATATTTGTTCATAATAGAAAAAATAATCGTTTGTAATAAAAAATTAAATTAATAATTATTATAAGTATCCTAAACAAAATATTTGGCAAAATACTTGGCTCTGATTTAGCAATAACTTCTTCATATATAATAATGATATAATAATAATCTAATTAATTCTGTAATGTTTTCTCATTTCTTATATGTTGTTCTGAATAAAGATGACTACGTAATTCCAACAGACCGAGTGTCTCTATTTCACACAGCTTACAGAAAATGGTCACGTTCTTCATCTTATGTACATCTCTAAAAAATAAAATGTTTATATTTGTATGCACATGTGTGTATGTTAAAAATAAAATATATAAATATAAATATATATATATATATATATATATATATATTTATATGTATGTGTGTATATGCTAAAAATGTTTACATACTCGTAAGCAAAACGTTGCAATTCCAAAAGATGCTCTATCATTTCCTCCTTTTTCTTATTTATCTCCCGTAGTTCTAATGCTTTATGCAACGGATAAATATCGCATTGTCTCGTTGTTTCTCGAACGGATGGTAAAAAATATAATTTATTATAATAATTCCATTTATTAGAACAATCATCGATCTCGTCGTTCACTAAATTTCGTAATTTTCTTTGTTTGTCTCTTAGTTCAAGCAAAATATGTTTAATTTTATTCTGACAGTTTATAATATGCTCACAATTGGAAGTTTTATCTATTTGCATTCCTGCATTTATCCAATAACGTAATTTATTTATCTGTAAGAAAGAATCGTGATGTAAAAATTAACTATTAATATTATTATTTTGTTATTATTAATGAAAGATAATAAAAGAAAAATAATATTAATAAATTATTTAAATAGGAATACAAAAAGAGACACAGAATAAAATAAATAGAACATTTTTGTAATCTGTTAATAAAATTAATAAATTATGTAACAAATAGCAGAAGTGGAAATAATTTTTGAATAATTAAGTGTAATACATGGATGTGTCACATATGATAAATTATGTGTAAAACAATTGTAAAATATAATAGGATATATAAAATATAAAAAAACAAGAGATATTAATAAGAAATTTCCTTCAATCTAAAATCTAAAAAGTTTAAAATCCCAAATTCTAGACAAATTAATTTTTTTTATAGTTTATCTTATTAAATTATCAATTTATTATTTTAACCATCAATATACCTCTTTAATATCGTCAATCGTGATTTCCACATCAAACTTAATTTCCATATCATGATCAGGGAACACAGCCTGTTCAGAGCAATTATCCATCGATCCCAAACCACATAAAGCTCCTATGTAATGAGTCCTTCGTGAATTACATCTCAATTCCATGCGCGGTGCGAAACTTAGCGCAAACAATGCTGCAAGTCCAGGAATATTTGGTAGGAAAGTGGTATTTCTCAAAATTAATTCTCCATTATTTGAATTTTGATTGACAATCTGAGCGACCAAAAGACGTCCCAATGATTGATCGTGATCGTCATCCAAAAGGACACTATTCACAGAATTCGATTCTATATATATTTTTTTAAATTTCCCGACTGATGTCAATTGGGTCAACTCCATTTCTAAGGGAGAGTACGGACCTTGAAGTTTTATGCTGAAATTGCACTCTTCTTCTTTAGGTGGATCAGGATACTAAAACCATATACATATAAAACCACATATACATTATACACACACACATTTTTTATAAATTAACATTAGTTATATATGTTAATTTTTTTCAAATATTATTATTATTATTATTATTATTATCATCATCATTATTATCATCATCATATGCTATAATTTCTTATTCTGCCTTCTTTTATTGTTTTTATAAAAAACTATACAAAGCAGAAAAAAGCATAAAAAATATAAAAATATGCAAGTATAAAAATTACTTACATACTTCATTATTTTAGTCAAAATAATAATGAAAATTATATAAATATATATCAAAAATATCAATAAATAAGAACAAATTTAAAATGTAAAAATTTATATTACATTATTACTAAATTAAATCTTCATCTTAAAACCAACCATTTTACTTACTTTTAATAAATGATCCTTATTATACTGTTCCTCTTCATAAAATTTCTTTTCCTCCTTTGATATTGTTTTAAAGTTGTTTATACTCACTCTCAATTCATGATTATATGTCGATAAATAATTTTCCTCTTTTCTTCTAGCATATTCTTTCTCTATCATATCGTCATTAATATTAAATTCTTCTCCTTTTTTATTAATAGCAATCAATTCCAAATTAACGATATTATCAACAACTGAATAAATCTTTCCAAAAATCTTACTCATTTTCTTAATTTGCATTTCAAAATAATTTTTCGAAATTTTTGACCAACGACCATGAAAATTAGCTTGATTTGAAGGTCGCAGAAAAGCTAAATTACACTGGAATGCTAAAGGAGGTATTTCCAAAATTTGGACATCATTAATTTCTCTTAGATCACTATATCGAACTCGAGAGGAGTGACCGTTGTCAATGAAAAAAACGTCAACTAGTTGTCCAAGTCCTAAAGTGAAGTCTTCAATTATAGCACGATGATAAATTAAAGAATCTTTTCTTTCCATAGGAGCGGCGATTATAGTTGAAATTTTTGGAGGTAAAGAAAGTTCTTTTAATGGGCGATTATTCAAAATCTTTTCAATAATTCGTAACTTAAAATGGGTGTCATTATTATTGAGAATCGCCCAGAAACAGCCAGGGCTAATAATCTAAAAATATTGATTGGCATATATTAATATAGAATGTGCATAAATAAAATTAGACAAATAATTCATCCAGTAATAATTTCATCAATCAATGAACAGATATAATAATTTCATCGAACAATAATTTAATGAACTTAATATAATAATTATTATATAATTTATAAATATTATAAATGTTTCTTTCTTATTTATAAATATTATAAATGTTTCTTTATAACAACAAACATTTTTTTATAATTCTAATTTTTATCTTTTATTAATTTACAAAATAAAAGAAAACTTACAGTTTGTATAAATAGAGGTATAAAAGTGACATCAAGTCCTGGCAATTTGGGCTTGATTTTATAACTATCGCTCTCTATCTTCCTTAAATCCTTATGAAAGAAAAGAGTTCGTTCAAATTGATGAATGTCATGATATTCTGCCCTTTTAAGTGCTTCTCCTATGTTCAACAAATTTATCTTGATTGGCACATTACAATGCCTCATCTTGATAGCCTGATAAATTAATAATGAATATATATATAATGTTACATAATCATCAATTATTAATGTTACATAATTATAATGTTTTATAATAAACATTCTATCAGTTCTTTCATATTTTTTATATTTTATATAAATCTGTGCATGTATATTATTATTATTTATTATATATAAATTATATATTATTAAATTACACATATATATTTGTCGCATGCGCGCGCATACACACACACACACACACACTCACACACAAAATATAAATAATAAATTAATAATTACCTGATACACAAAATTTGATATATTGTAAAAATTATCATTAATAGGCATTTTCTCGCGAAATTGCACATAAACACGTTTTGATTTATCAAAAAACACTACTATTTGATTTTCTAGAATTCCTTGATGCTTAGCAAAAATCTCTTGGAATTTTTTAGCATACAAATATCCAGGTTGATCTATTGGCCATCCTCTTAGATAAACTGTCTTCATGGGATCTAAGATACCTACGCTCTTTATAATATTTTCTTTATGAACTTCCAAATTTTGTATACGTTTGACAAAGTAATTAGGATAGAATGCTCCTGCGAGAATGACTTGAAGTACAAAATCACGATCAGTATCTGAAAATAATTATTAAAAAAAATAAAACGAATTGTAGATGTATTATAATTGAAAAATAATCTAAAATATTATAAAATAAAAAAATAAATAAAAAGTTAAAAAATAATTGTGAAACAAAGTGTAAATTTAAAAGGAACATAAAATTTGCTTTAGAAAATATATACATAATTCAGAAATCAAATTAAAACTAAAAATAATAATGAAAGCTAATAAAAGATAACTGTAAAATAATAATTTAGAAATTTATCAAAAAAAAATCAAAGAATAGAACAATAAAAAATATTAAAAATGATTTTAAAACGATTACTAAAAAATTAACTATGTTTAAAGCACAATTAAATAATTACAACAAAAGGAATATTTATACCTTGCCAGATGCTTTTATTAGTTCCAATACTCTCCTCAATTCCAAACTTCATCAATCTCTGAGTGATCTCATTTATCAGAACATGTAATTCGCGTAGAGTTTTTAGTTGGACTCCATTTCTCTCGGCCCATTGTCTTTCAGCTTGACAAGTAGCTAATCGACGATTCGCTTTTTCATTTTGCCACATTTTGTAAACATTTAAAATAGCGATGCAATCGCTGTCAGAATCGTAAGCCCATTTTCTACGAGTGGCATAAGAAGAAACATTACAGTGCCATTGTGTGTTAAAAACATCCTTGATGGTCATACTGGCCCCCAAAATAATAGCGTCCCGTAAAACTCCAAAAACGTGACCTAGCATAATTAATTTCGTAATTTGTATATCAAGTGGAAGAAATGCCATTATTCTGCCGAGATCAGTTAATTTCCCATCAAAAGGTTGAAAGGAATCATCTTCATTTACTAATCCTCCGACCTCCTTTAGAGTCAGGATAGTGGCTGCTAAATTAGAGACAGAAGGTGGATCCAGAGAAAGAGAGAGAAGGGCACGTGGTTCATCAAGGTCGAAAATCTTGGCACGAAGAACAATATTGGCGAGTGGAGCGCGGAGTATTTCCGGAGTGCTCTCGTTATTAAAAATATTCTGTAAATTTCGTAAATTTCAAAGATTTTATGATCCATTTTAATCTCTTATATATTTATAGAAACTCTTCTTAAAGTATACAGATTATGAAAGTACTAAATATAAATAAACTTATAAGCATTACTTACATCATAAAATGATTTTGGCACTAATCTGTATACTCTGCCATTCATTACACGACCTGTACGACCAGCTCGTTGTATACAATTCGCTTTACTTGCCCAACAAAGTTTTAAACTTTGATAATGAGTAATGGGATCAACTTCCATTACTTTTACAAGACAAAAATCTATCACTATAAATTATAAACATTTATTAAATTAATTATTAATTATAAGTAATATTTAATTGCATTTATTTGTTCATTTTTTGGCATTTCTTTTCTCTTCAATAATTAATTGTTATTAGAAATTATATGTATGCGCGCGCGTATGCGCGTGTACAATTTTTTATGGAAATATTATAAAATAACTATATATTTATATTACTTTAATATCTCTATATACTTTTTCGCAAATATTTTTTGTTTTAATATTTTTTTTTTCTGAAGAATAATTGTATAATTTATAAGAATTTTATTTACCATATTTTATATCTGGTACAGTAATACTGCTTTCAGCAACATTTGTGGAAAGTATAATGCGCCTGTAACCTTCCGGAGGTTTATAAAAAACCCGTTGCTGTTCATTACTAGAAATCCATGAATGCAAAATCACCAAGTCCCACAATTTATTCATATGATGAGCTAATAAATAATTATACATTTCTTCAATTTCATAAATTCCAGGTAAAAATATGAGAACGGCGTGTCTCTGAAGTGAATCTGAATCTTCATTATCATTTATATCAATTAGATCCAAAGCATTGATGATAAGGAAGCAAACATTAATCATATTTTTAGTGACTTTTGGTTCTACAGACACTTCTGGTATCTATAAAATTCAAACTTATTATTATATACTTATAATTACAAACTTAACAAAGTTAAGATGTATTAGAAAACCATATTATATAAATTATTTATTAACTATTACATTATTAAAATATGTATAGACTTTACAAAAAAATATTGCATAATTATTGTGAAATAAGATATGCAATATGTTTATTATTATGTTGTTATATATAGTAATAAATAATAATTTTAATGTATTATATAGAATTATATACAAGATTGATTAAATTTTGAATAATTATTATTACTCATACTTACTGTTTCCAGATTTTCTATCTCATCCAGATAATATGTACAAATCTTAAAATTTCTTTTTTCTGGAATCTTGATAATTGGTGGTGGCACTAGTTCATTTCCTATTTTGGTAGAAAAATACTCTGCGAATTTTACTACATTAATCGTTGCCGACATAAGAATAATTTTGACTTGTCTAGAATTTGTTTGCAACAATTTTTTAACAATTAGTAGGAGAAAATCCAATTCTTGATCCCGTTCATGAATTTCATCTAATATAATATGTGTATATCTTAACATATGTTTTTCACGTATCAAGATATTGAGGAGGATTTCAGTAGTGCAATATGTTAAACGGGTTTCATGTGAATTTTCCACCTGCATGCCAACTTTGTAACCTATGAGACTACCAAGAGTCCATCCGCTTTCTTGGCTAACTCTTTTAGCAACATTTATTGCAGCAATTCGTCTTGGTTGTGTAACTAAAAAATATGAAATATGTAACATATAAAAATATTAAAAATTATAAAATAATTATAAACTCTAACAGAAATTTATAAATATCATATTATAAATATCAAGATTTATATACTTTACTATCAAAAGAGATGTTTTGTATATTTTATATATATATATATATATAATACAAATATGTAATGAAAATTATATTCAAAAATGTACCTATAATATTACAGGAAAGCTTCTTCTTGATATTAGCATCAAGAATAAATTGGGGAATCTGAGTGGTCTTTCCACAACCAGTTGGTCCTTGAATAATAACTACAGAATTCGTCTCAATTATTGATAATAATCTATCTTTCATAGAAACAATTGGCAAATTACATTTTGGATTATAAGTAAAATTACACTCTTGATAATCTTTTGCTAAATCTTCCACATAGAGCTTTTGCACATTATCTTCCAATTTTTCAAGTAATGTATTGAATTCAGATTTCTTTGTATTGGTATCTCTACTGTTTACAAACTAAAATATAGAAAATATAGCTACTATTTTTCTTCCATAAAAATATACATATACATAAGTAAATATCTTCTTAAAGATATTATTATTATTGTATGATTGTATAAAAATATAAAACGAATTATCCTACCCTTAGACACTCTTCAACTTCTGCTTCTGTGTAATCTTTCACATAACTTTTTTCCATCAATTCCTTTTCAACAGGATAACTATGTTTTTTACTTAATGAATCCATAGTTTTTGTCTCACTTTATGTAGTCATTCATGAAATACTAATTTAGTTCCAAGTGAAGAATATAAAAAAATATTGAGATTGTAAACTATTATTAATCTCTCGTCAATCGTTGATTAATTAATATTTCCACATCATGTTTTCAATCACAAATATAATAATATGCTGGCAACTAATTTTTCAAAGATGTATATATATATATAACTTATTGTATATATATAACTTACTTGTGTTATTTATTTTATTTCAATTTTCTAACCTATATAAAAGTGTATACAATATTTATATAAACAGAGTGCGTACAATAAAAAATATTAAGGTAATTACACTAAATTACTTGTGGGAAATTTTAACAATACCAGCAACTAAAGATTATTAATTTTATGTCGACAAAAAACTACCTTTTGCTCGATAAATCACAATGATTTCAATCGTTCTTCTTCTTCTTTCTATTTTTTATGGCCATATTTGATCCAATCAGCGATGAATATACTCAGGCCAGCAACTGGTATTTCAATCGTTATTTAACAGAAAAGACCCGCCAAATCTCATATTCAACATTATGCGATATCTTGTAAATTCGATGAGCTATTGGTCACACCATGTTCATTCGAGAAGATAATAACAACATGGCGTAGCTAATCAGATTTACTTTTAATTTCAGATCAACCAATCAGATCCGTTTGCAAAGAAAGCACTTGAAGTACACTTATTTAATATCATAAACTTTAATATTATATATATAACTTTAATATATATTGGATCAGTGCAAAAGTTCGTGCCCGATTCGTACATATGGCACTGTTGAAGTTGCCTAGCAACTCTGTTGTTGTTTACATATGCATAATATATATTATTGGAAAAATAACAGTCATACGTGTCATTTGAGCATTAGAAATTGCTTGGTTTGGTTAAATTTAAGTCGTGAAAAAATCATTGAAGATGGACAAGGAAAAGTTGCATTTTCGACATGTGATGCTTTACGAGTTTCGGAAAGGAATAACTGTTGGCGCTGCGACAAAAAATATTCAGGAGGTTTATTTGAACCGTGCACCAGCACTTCGAACGGTGAAGAAGTGGTTTGCTAAATTTCGTCGTGGTGATTTTGACCTCGGAGACGAACCTCGTTCTGGGCGTCCTTCCGACATCGATGACGATGTTCTGCGCGCATTAATAGCAAACAACACACGCATTTCGACGGAAGAGATTGCTGAGGTCTTAAACATTGATCGATCAACCGTGTTTCGGCGTTTAAAGAAGATGGGACTCACTTTAAAGCTCGACACTTGGATACCGCATTCGTTGTCCGAAAAAAACAAGTTGGACCGCATCTCCACAGCCGTTTCTTTGCTCGGACGATTGGAAAAAGAGGTTTTTTTGGATCGTTTGGTGACTGGCGATGAAAAATGGGTGTTGTATACCAACGTCAAACGCAAGCGTACTTGGAAGGAAGCAAATAAACCGGCAGATTCAATTGCCAAAGCTGAGTTGCATCCAAAGAAGGTCTTGCTCTCTGTTTGGTGGGATTGCCAAGGTGTTATATATTTTGAGCTGCTTCCTGTTGGTCAAACGATTGATTCAATCAAGTACTGCCAACAACTAACCAAATTAGACGCAGCAATGAAAGAAAAACGCCCGAGCTTGGTTAATCGTAAAGGCGTTATTTTCCACCATGACAACGCCAGACCACACACATCGAAAATGACTCTGGACAAATTGAAACAATTAAAATGGGAAATCTTATTGCATCCACCATATTCTCCGGACATCGCACCCTCCCATTACCATTTGTTTCGATCATTACAAAACGATTTAAATGGCAAGAATTTTGATTCTGTGGAGGCTATCAAAAATCACATCACCGCGTTCTTTGACGCAAAACCACGTGATTTTTTCAAACGTGGTATCCATACATTGGTTAAACGTTGGAAAATGATTGTCGAGAACGGTGGCGAATATATTATTGATTAATAAAAGCGGTTTTATAACAATAACAACTGTTTGATTTTTATTTACAAATCGGGCACGAACTTTTGCACTGATCCAATATATATATTTAATATATATTAATATATATTTAATATATTTTATATATTTAATATATATTTTATATATTTTATATATTTAATATATATTTTATATATTTTATATATTTTATATATTTTATATATTAATTATATATTAAATATATTTAATATATTAATATATTTAATATTATATATATAACTTTAATATTATATATATTTAATATTATAAACTTTCACTTTTTTAATCGACCAATCAAAATAAGGAGATCCGTTCATCTTTCTCAATAGAATTTTGAATCGTTTAATTATCCAATCAGGACGAGTCTCTGCACTGATTGGTCCATCTAACGCTTCGAAACTTTCAATAGCGTCAAACGAAACGCGTCTCCAGTTTCATTTTGAGAAGTACAGAGAAAGCAGAAGTACAGAGAACGCGAGTGCAGAAGTGCAGAGAACGCGAGTGCAGAAGTGCAGAGAACGCGAGTGCAGCACAAATACAAAAGGAACAAACCCACATTTGTGTCTTCTCGAACGCAGTTCAATGGACAATTTTCAATGGCCGTTCTCACTTGATTCTAGCACGGTACGTAATACGTGTATCGGAGGAGTCTCGTTGCATCTCGTCGTATTTTGAGCTTTTTTAATCGAACGATTCATATTACCGTTTCGTCGCGATCGCATAATAATTATTGATTATCAATTCAGCCATCGATATTCATTCCCCTGTATCGTCGCCACGCTATCTCGCAAAGTTGCAAACGGTCATCCTCGCAAGTACAATGGCCGATATGGAAGGCAAGAAGCTGACCGAGCTTCGGGTTATAGATCTTAAGACCGAGCTGGAACGTCGCGGACTCGACAAGTCCGGCAACAAAGCGGCGCTTCTCGAGCGGCTGTCAAAGGTATAAGTAATGTCGCTTTGTCGCTTCCACACTAATTCTTCCGAAATTTAGGATTCACCCTCCAATGACTTCGCGCCATATTAACCCTATTGATTTAGCAGCAGGCTTATTTGCGTCAATCGAAATAAAGGCTATCGAATAATCGTCGAAGGTGTGATCAATCCTCGATTTGATTTATTACGCGTGCCATTTACTACGCGCTTTAACTTGGTTTACATGATGTTTTTTTTTATCAGCTACTTTTATAAGCTAGCATATGATGTAATAAGAGGGACGTTTTATTGTACGTAATTGATGTACGTTGAATGAACAGAAATTGTTCTTAAATATTTTTCTTATCACATCATACACTAGGGTGTTAGTCAAAAAGCATTGTGTAAATCATACAAGCGTGATTAAAAATTTTGCTTTTGCGAATTATCAATATTATTTAAATGCATGCTATATATATTAATATATATTAATATATATCCTTGTAACTCATAAAGTTGGAATAGTTTGACTAACATGCTAGCGAGAGAAGGAAAAGTAAAATTTGCAGCTAATTTGCTAGTATTTTAAAATACATGATAATTGTTTTACTATTAGCGCCTTAGTGCTTTTGTGCTAATTGTTGGTAAAAAGAGCGTTGCATGAACTATGCTGTAGATACAATTTTACAGTTAGTTGCTATACAAGAGAAAAGATATAAGATCAAAATGATTAATTACTTGTAAACTTGATAAATCAGATAGTGATTATCATTAAATAAAAAAATGAAATAATTATATTTTTAGGCTATATCGGATGATGGAGACAATCCTGAAGAATATCTCATCGTGCCATCTGGTGGACCAAGTAAAGTCATTCCAAGAAAAAATAGTGGTACATTTATATTCACTACAATTAAAATAATTCATTATGTTTATATTTAAATATAATGTAATGTAAATATAAATTTATATTTTAAATATATTATAATATATTATATATATTAAGATTAGAGATTTCATTATTAATTAAATCTCTTCATCTATCTTCTTGTTACAGGAACCTTGAATCAAGAAGAATCTACTGAATGTTCTGATAATCAGAAAGAAGAAAATATTGATAAACAAGAAAATGTGGAAAAATCCAAAGGAGAAATAAAAACTATGGCAGAAGAAAATATTGAAAAAGAAGTTTCTATTAAAAAAGAAATTTCTATTAAAAAAGAGGTAAATAATAAACGCTTGTTATTAATATGAAATATTTAAATTAATGAAATCAAAATATTTTATATTTACAACTGATGATTTATTTTGTATTATATTGTATTATATTCTGATTTATTTTGTATTATTTTGTATTATATTTTGATTTTTTTTTAAATTTAGGAATTTCAATCTGAAGTCAAGAATAATACTAGTAAGGAAGAAAATTTTAAACAGGAAATCAAAATTCAAGGAGTGAAAGTTGAAGGTGTACAGAGTAATGACAAGAATGAATCAGACAAAAATAATACTGCAAACCAATCCTTAACCGCATCATCTGCTACTGTCGAGGCTAACGGAATTGACAACGAGGACTCCATTAATTTGACTATTGGAGAAGATGAAGAAAATCTCCTTGCTGAGGAGGTAAGAGAAAAGAAGATAACTTTTCAAAATTATATGTAGTAATTCCTTAAAAGTTTTTAGAATCAAAAATTGTCTTCAAATCACTTCTAATAAATAACTTTTTCATTACAGACAGAATCTCACGACAGACACAAGGGTAAGTTCTTCACTATTTATTATTTTTTAACTTAGATGTAAGATTCCAAGAATATGAAGGGTAGCGATATTTGTATCTGCGGCATTCCTCAAGTAAATTAGCAAAAGTGTCAGCATCAAGAGCAAGCGTGTTCAAGTCAACAAATATGAGAACAGAACAGCACAACTATCTGGAACAAGGGCAATGTCTTCCACAATAACTTCCTTCTCGTCCTACGAGCTTCAATCTTTAAGAGCCTCGTCCTCGTCAACTTCATTTCAACATCTGGACGCAACGTAGCCAACCGTAGCATGATCATTGAAGCGCATACTACCCGGCTACTGATAAGGTGTTTCGACCGGGATGAACGCATGGTGATTGATAAGGTTTTTGGGATAAAGTGTACATCTCCCGACATCTTCCTAGGCGCTGCTATTGGCAGCAAAAAAATCATATCCCATAGTCTTTAAGTTAGTTAACGCTAGAATTTGATATACACAATTACATTAATTATACCTACTACATAGAGCATCGCTGGATCTCTATCATCAAGTCACATGGATAAAGGAAGATTCAAGTGTACATCAGCGAATATATTTCTCACAGAATATAAATTAACACAACATGTTGTTTATCACATAAGAGACCAATATTGTGTGCCTCGACGAGTCACATGTAACATATTAAAGCACGTTTTTCGCGCGCGCGAAAATTAATCTATTGCAGAAATTATTTTCTTGACATAAAATGATGCAAATTCTTGAAAACAAAAACATATGCTTTTTGCACAGCTATTTTTTTTCTAATTCATCGTTTAAAACCCTTATAAATCGGAGTTTCGTATATATAAAGATACAAAATATTGTTTTGGTAGCTTTACGCGCGCACAACGTATATAAAAAAAAAACCGGCGAAACGGGTTTAAGTTCTCTGCGTTGATTCTAAGATCGAAGATATCGATATTTCGATATTTCGAAGATCGGGGGCTTGCAATATCGTGCAAGCCTTACATCGTTGCTCACTGTGTGAATTTCTTAGTGACTTGCCCAAAATTCCTGACTGGAAATACAAGCCACTAAAGGAGAATGTTAGGCGGGAGGGAGAAGAGTCTGAGGCTTTGCAGAAAGTGACTATGCTACCTTGGTTGTCCCTGCAGATGGTGGAGAGAAGAAGAAAATAGAAGAGAACAGCAAGAAGGGAGACTCTAAAGGCGGTGGTAGAGCGGAAGCTGGTGCCGGCGGCAAGGAAGGGACGACGTCCGGTGCAAACGTTGGGACGAAGAACAAGCAGGACGGTGGAGATGGAGGAAGCAAGAGGTTGGTCTCTCATAGAGCTAAGAAGTACGGTTCGCGGTACTGTGGTACAGCAAACTGGAAATGTCTCACTCACTCACGACTCTACTAGTGATGTTCTACTGCTGCATAACCGTATCATCGGGACGATCTCTCTAACTCTCTCTCTCTGTACCGTGGGACAAAATGTGGATTTCCAAGATGAGATCACTCACACGTCACATGCAAGATTACCTTTATTCCATTTTCTTAAATCGAGAATCTTGGAAGTTACTCTTCCAATCTCGTGTGCTCTAGGCTATAATTCTTAACTCTGGCAAATATGTTAAGTAGTCGAGAACTTGGCTAGCAAACTTAAATGAGTCTCAAATGTGGCATATTGTATTTCTCTTCATATATCTAGTAAAAGGTGATTATATATACTCTACGACGTCAAAAAAAAACCGGATGAATCCCGTGTGCTGTGTTTCTTACAGGACATTTGTTTCATTGAGAGACGACAATTCCATCCTGCGTCATTGTGCACATAAAGGACATTAAATATCTTATGCTAAAAATTACATTTGGCAGAACGTGCTTAAATCCTCGTACTGTCAAGAAGCAATCCTATTGCTTATTGAAGAAATACTACTACCCTAATAAATAATAAAAAAAAAATAATAAACGCGTAAGCGTTTTTAAAAAATTATCCCGACAAGAAGTAATTTCAGTCGGAAGAACTATGCAGCTGATTTCCCTTTTGTGGATGCTTAGAGCTGATAAGTGTTGCCACATGGATGCCATTTCTCCTTATACACGAGTGACGAAAATGGATGAACCGAAAATACAGACAATGAATACATATTCAATTATCTATCTAGAACTGATACTAATATACAATGGTGTACAAGTGAATTCTAAAGAAAAAAATCTAGGTCACATATACCGCCTAAAAATATACAAGTTGCTAGCCAAATTTGTGTCCTTAACATAGTTCCAGAGATACTTATTAAGCCTCGCAAATTATATAGTCCTAATTAATTCGTTATTTGTAATCGAATATTATATTGCAATCCTCAATTTTCTGATACAATAATGATATTTATCTCTTTCAGTGCGGAGTCTAGCAATAAAAGCCAGAAGAGAGACGAAAAGGGTAAGCTAATATATTTATTTTATTTATTTTTTGAATGCGTATTATTATTTAAATCTGTAATCATTAACAAATATGATGGTTAGTTCTATCGATTTTTACGGAATTTTGTATATGTGTCTTGTATAACCATTCATAATGTTTTGCAGATAAAAAGATATCTCAGGTCAGTCCAACCAGTGCGAGCAGTCGCAATCTATGGGTCTCCGGTTTGTCGTCCAGTACACGCGCAACCGATTTGAAACAGATCTTCTCCAAATATGGCAAAGTTATAGGCGCGAAAGTAGTCACCAATGCGAGAACTCCTGGGGCAAGATGTTATGGTTACGTTACTATGTCTTCAAGCGAAGATGCAGCAAAATGTATACAACACTTACACAGAACCGAGCTTCATGGACGCGTCATATCTGTCGAAAAGGTAAGATTTCGCAGGTAAAACAAAAAGTTGTTTAATAAATGTTATTTTGTAAACTTAGATTCGCTCACTGTTACACACGTACATTTTTTCAAAACAAAATATAATATCGCTAGCGCTTTACAAGCAAGCTTATTCTTATTATAAACTGTCATCAGGCAAAAGGTGATACACAGCAAAGTCATATACGTAAACGAGATACTGTTAATGGTAAATCAGAGAAAAAAGACGAAAAAGAAAAGCCAAAGGATCATGACGTAAATGAAAGAAAGGAAAAGGAAGTAAAAAAAGAGATTGAAGAGAAGGGATTAGATGCTGGTAAATATTATTTCTTTATGATAATAATTAAAAATGGAGCAACAAGCAAATTATATTTTTTGTAAATAATTTTTACTCTAATTTCTACTAGTATAAATAATCAACAATTATTACATTTGTTTAGCAAAAAAATCTGATGACAAAAATGAAAATATTGAATCTAAGAAGATAGAGTTGCAAGATAAGAAGGAAGATCTGTCTAAAGAATCCGATTCCCGATCGACGAAATCCACCAGTAAAAAGCCGGAGAGCGAGAGGGGAAGACGAGAAGAAAAACGGATTCGTACTTGGGACAGAGATCATCGAAGTCACAGTCGATCTAGAAGCCGCGAAAGACGGAGGCGCGATGACGTTCTCACATTTGCAAAGATAAGAGTAAATATCTTCATTGAAGATAAAATTATTATCAGTACAGCAAGAAAAAAAATATAAAAGGCAAAAAATCTGAAATTTTTAGGAAGAACGTGAGCGGCAAAGATTTCGTGAAAGAGAACGGATTCTAAGGGAAGAAGAGCGGCGAAGGAGAGAAGACATAGAGCGTCAGCGAGAGATAGAACGTAGACAACGAGAAGAAGCCGCGCGCTTGGAGAGAGAAAGAGAGAAGTTGAGGCGAGAGAGGGAGCGGATCGAACAGGAAAAGGCCGAATTGTTGCGACTCGAGCGCGAACGGCAGAAGCTTGAAAGGGAGAAACTTGAGCGCGAAAGATTGGAATTAAAAAGACAGCAGATGCGTCTGGAGGAGAGCAGACGTGCACCACCGCCGCCTTCTCTAAAAAGAACATCTACTGACAGAAGAGATCCACGGGATTTGTACGTGGAACCTGACAGGAAACGAATGAGTACAGAGCATAGCCGTAGACATAGTCCGGACAGAGTAGCCGACAGACGAAACGATATGTTAGATCGAGTATCGGATAGACGATTAGATCCTTCGCCACCTTCTCGATACGAATCCAGCAGGTAAACTTTTCTCGCTTTCTTTATCACTTAATTATTATTAATTATTACATCATTTATCACTTAATATTTCTTTTAATATGCAATAAGATAATGCGAATAATGAAATTCGTTTTCAGATCCGCTCAAGACATGGGATTAAAGAAGGAGTTTAAGCGAAGTAGCGATTTCTCTTCGAGAAGCAGTCGATCGGATAGCTTTTCTGATGTTTCTCGCGGAAGAGAGGTCATTGTACGTCGAGAAAGTCTGTCCACTGCATCTTCGTCCATAGATCCTCGACAAGTTAAGGAAAGGTACATGTCGTATTATTGTATAAAATTATCGCGATTGAATCTCTTATCAGTTTAATCGAGTTCTTTTATTTTGGACTTCATAGATACGATCGTCCAAGTACTACATCCTATACTCGCGAACGCGAAGTACGACGATCCGAGCCTGAGACGCATCGAACCTCTAGAGACAGTCATACGCGATACAGCGATAGTTTTAAACCGCCAGGATCTAATACGCCACGTAAGTATGAGAAACTGCATACATACGAAAGATGGTATTAACATCCAGTATTTAAGATTTTGTTACAAGACTTTTAGTTTTATAATCTTGCATCTTATTATAAAATTTCTTGATTTCATAGTATTTTACTTTATATTAAACTATTTCTAGATTATTTTTCTTTTTGATTATTTAGATTAAATTTTTAATTGAATTTTTTTAGATTATTCTTTTCTTTTGTGTACAAGATATTAATATCTTAAATAATAGTATAACAGAAAATATTTTCATGAAATATTTCTAGTAGATGAGAGATACGTATAAGTTGATGCTGTAAGATAAACTCAAATTTATTTTTATATATTTTATCTATTTATATCCCCGATTTGAAAAATTCTTGGATAGTATATGATTAATAATGTGCAAATGAGATTACATATACATGGTGCTAGATCACATTCTAATTTATGGAACATAATACGCACAAAAGATGAAAGA
This sequence comes from Camponotus floridanus, assembly GCF_003227725.1. NCBI lineage: Eukaryota > Metazoa > Arthropoda > Insecta > Hymenoptera > Formicidae > Camponotus > Camponotus floridanus. The sequence goes on from NW_020229414.1 coordinate 2,214,776, forward strand.
TTAACAAAGTTTTAAAAGTTTACAAACACTAATTTTATGTTGAACTTAATAAGCAAAATTGTTATATGAATATAAAATTGGATACAATAGTAAAGAAATTTCCTTATTTTTATAATTTGTGTCTTTCGCACATAAGCAATCTGATGGCATTTTTATTATAAATAATAATAAAAAATAATAAATAATGTCTCTTATAAGATATTAAAAAAATATATAAAAATATATATGTATATGTAAAAAAATGGAAGAGATATATAAAGTGTAATTACAAGTGCCAAACATGCGTGCGCGTTTTTAAAATATATATAACGATGTTTTTTATAAAAAAATTTATTATCTCAGTTTAAATCCAATTTGTATTCTCTTTTACAAATGTGTATGCTTCGTAATAAAAATTTATACGATTTCTCAATTTTGCTTGACTTTCATTGTAGTTAGTTGAACCTACTATCAGAGAGTTTAATAAAGAAGATATGAAAATATTATTTGTATACAAATTTGTTTAGCCTTATAAATATTATACGATATTTAACATTAATGTCAAATGTGCTTTCGGTATCACATAGTTTTTATTATAAAGCATACCAAGCAATTCAAAAGACAATATTCATTAAATGATGAAATTACATTTATAAAAAGACTAAGTTTTACGATCATCTTAATATTCTTTAATAAACATTATAATGATTTTTTGCATCCTATGCGAAAAAGAGAAATACACATATTATTAGTTATAATAAATTATTAAAAATAAAAAATATATGTATGTATGTATGTATGTATGCGTCTTCATTCATTTTCGGTATACACGCTATTGTTGTATCTCAATGCAGGTGAAAGTCGTTACGTAGAAAGCAATCGTACACCGAGTGGATGGCATTCGGGACCTACATCCTCAAAGTCGTTTAATTCCGTGACGAGTAGCGGATCTCGCGATCCCCGTAGTGAACCTTCTAGCTGGAGTTCTAGGTCGTCTGACAGTGTCAATAGGTAATTCATACTGAAGCGTATAATTTTCAACGAGCGTAATTCGTGAACGTACTTTTTTTTTTATCCAATGCGATCGCTCAATAAGCATAAAGACACAATTAGCGTGATAATTAAAATACAAATATGCGACGCATTTATAGATGGAGCAACTCTAGTAGCATGGGAAATACATTGCGACATCCGATTCCACCGACGTATCAGAGCGGACCGATGCAATCTATGGGATTGACAGCACCAGGAACGGCGCCATCGTACGAACGGTTTGATGCGTATAAATCGTCCATGCCTATGAGAAAATATTGATTATCTAGACATGCGAGTTTTCGCGTATATCTTATTCGAATAATATCAGAACGTTTGCGACAGATTCGTAAGACGTTCTTTGATAAGTGTAAATTACACTTTTAATGTGCACGTTTAATGTGCAAATTTATGTAATCGCGTTTATTAAATTACAACAGATTATAAATTATTGTTGTGCGAGTTCTTTGCAATCTTGAAAATGGAAGAATTTTTCAATTATTGAAAGACTTTTCGCACAAATATCATACCGATAATCTTAAAATATTGTATTTGGTTCATATATTGATTATGCACATATATTGACATACATTCTATCGATATCAATATTTTTTATCGCAATCCGTAAAATATTTGAATTTCTACAAAGTCCACATCTCGTGTATAATAACGTCAGAGAAGAGTATTTGTCTTATAATCTGTAATTAGACGCGCTCCTTGTCATCGGTTCTTTATTTTATGTATCCATTCGGCATACAACACAACATTTCTAACAATTTTTAACGTGTCTAACGGACTTTTGTACATGTGTTAATAGATCCATTGTGTCCTCACAAAACAAAATATGATTTATTTTTTTTTTGTCAATTTGTAAATGATTATTTGGTTTACGGATATTGATCCTCGATCAGTGTTGTTTTCACTCAAAGAGCGATCGATATTAATGAGAGACATTAAAATTATAAGTGCATCTGTTTATCTTAAACTAGTGCGTCCTAATAGAATAAAATGAATGAGTAATATACTAAAGGAGCAATCTATCGCATAATTGTATTCTTAAGAAAAATGCGTACTCTCTTTCTCTTTCGGAATATATTGGCGATCTGTATATTGAATTCCATCACAGAGGATAAATTATATGGTAAATAATGTGGTATATATAGCGACGCTTACTTTATACAACAGAACACTCGATGTAGCAGGAATTATCACAACGTAAATAAATTTAGATAATACTACGACTCGCATACGTTCGGTTCACTTTCTCTCTCTTTTAGTCTAAAAAGAAAAAGAAACGAGGCTTTGCTATCCCGAAGATACATCAGAAATTCCTCGGACAATATCAAGCGGGATCGAAGAAATAACAGCGATTACATCCGGCGCACACACCTGTTGAAGACTCGCCGGCTTCGAGTCATTCCTACGTGATCGAATCGTCATCGAAAGACGGAGCAACGAGTAGTAGAGGGAGCACCACTTTCCCTTGAAGACCTGGGAAGACGGCGCCTCGGAGAAAGAAGGAGAAAGAACGGGAGAGAGTGAGCGAGCGAGCGAGCCGATAGGTCGCGGTCCACCGTCGAGAGTAAAGTGTGTCGAGGTCTTTTCACGGACAGTAGTTCGTCGTTGCCCTGGGTCTGTCCCGTGCAACCGATTGTACGCTTCCGTCTCTCGCGCGATCATTTTTCTTTTATTTCCTTCTTTCTTCTCTTACCGCTCTGGTGTCATATCTTCTTCCGTCTCCCCGCCGATTGTCACTCTCATTCTCTCTCTTTCTTCTTCCGCCCCTCTCGACACACTATGCATAACTCGCCGGTGCTCTCGCGCTGATCACGCAAAGCGACATTCTTAGTTAGAATAGTTCGACGTCGCGTCCCTCGGGTATCGTGCAGACGCGTTGCACAAACACTGGGGATGTCCCCGGGATAACAAGTTTTCCTTTTTTTCCTAACGAGATGTCTTCGCCAATGGTCCTGAGTAAGTGAAATCCTCTTTTGCATCTGCGAGTATGCTGAAAGATTATCGAAATTATACATAGAGAGTTGCGGAAGGCAATGTTTTGATGTTGATGATACACTATGTGCTTGATAACCGTCCCCAGTGAATTGATAATTGGCGGACGACACGCGCAATAGTGACAGCGAATTGTTGATAGGCCCGTGATTGGTGGTACTCGAATTAATTTTCAAAAGTGAAAACTATGTTGAAACTGGTATGTTAGTGCACCAAAGACTGGAATAAGAAAGCGATCCACATTTGCATGCTTTTTCAGTAATATGCATCTTTAGGATCGCTTTCTCTATACATTATAAATTTCTTATTTTCGGTTTAAGAATCTACATGTGGAAATTCACGTGAATATGAAAAAGTGTAATATAATATATTAAAAATATTAATATCAGATTATGAAATATAATTTCTCTCTTCTAACTCTTCTAACATAAAAACAAATCAACAAGTAACAAAAAGAAAGAAAAGAATAAGTTTTTAAATATTTAGAAATATTTTTCGAAACTCGATTGTTGTGGATTTAGTTTAACTTGAGCGCATTTAGCTTGAAGATGACCTCAATTATACGTTTATAAATTCTTTATGCAAATTCTTACTTTCTCATATTAGTTTATCATAACTTTTTTTTTATTATATACATACTTATAAGATCATAATCGCGACGATTGATTGATAACGTCCAAGCATTGTGATTCGTCATATCTCGCAAGTTAATTGTCATTTAAGAAAGAATTACCTCGCTTTTATTAAATTCCTATCAAATCTTAACACGTAGAATTCATATATAAATTTTTTTAAATCTAAATTTCTAATAATAATGCGTGCACTTCTTTATGACTTCTCATTAATTTGTAATGTAATTTACATATCTAAAACAGTAGAATTATACACACAAAATTTCACTATGCATTGTTTTAATTGTTATAAATTGATTAATTCTCAGCTTGCTTTTTTCTTTCTTTCTTTCTTTTCTTCCGAGAAAAAAAGAGCAATACAACTCTGTGTTAAAGTTTTTATGAAATTTACATAAATAAATTTTATACAATTTAAGTAAATTTTCAATTAAGATCACTTTAAAATACATAACATACATTTTAATTTAAAATAAAGTTATCATATGTAAAAAAATTTATATAATTCTTTCATTTATACATATGTGTATCGGTGTATATGTAATATCTTCATACATAATGTAACTTTTTGTAGAATTAAAGATGCGCATGTTTGTTTCTGGAAGTAGATTGCCTGAATTTAAGTACCGTAAAATGTTATATTAAGATCTCGAGAGGTTTTAGTTGGAGATTTAAGTATTATAAAATGATGCTTCGGATGTGTTCTGCTTTTTTTCTTTTCCATCGATGTGTCGAGAATAAAGTTGCGGATAGCGCAGGTATATGCACACACGACGTCCAGTATATGTATCTGGGTTACTGCGTGGGTATATACTACTGTATTCACATATACGTACACACGCAACGCACTATGGGACACAAAGAGATTCAAACTTAGAAAAGAGACGCACCTTTCCTCGTCTCGAAATCTTAAATGAAACATGTCTAAAAGTGACAGAATAATGAAAGAACCTTTATACACCTTTATAATTAACGTGCCTATTTATAAAAACGTCTGTATAGAATCCTTTGATCTATTTCAGATAAGGATAATTATTCCTTGGCGAAAATGAAATATGATCATTTAAATATATCTCACTAATTTTTAATTTTACATATCTTTGTAAAAATCAAATTTCTCTTTAAATTAAAATTCCTAAAGTATTGAAAATTAAATATAATTTGATCATTTGTCATGATTGTGTTTTATATATCATTTTTTTTCGACGTTTTATACATTTCACATTTTATTAATAATAATAAATAATTTTATTGGATAAATTAAAATTAAAATTAATATTGTTTAGTCACACAATTATAATGTAATCTCCACGAAAGATGAATGCAATTGCAAGTTTCAAACATTATTCAACCCGCATGTTCTGCGAGAGTTATCGAATAATTTCGATACACATGCTATTAGAGAAGGTCCTTGTAACACTTGAAGCTGGGTTTCCCCCTATCATCGCGCAACGTAAATTATCCTAAGAACGTGCTTTTACTATCCCCGTTCCTCCGAAGAATAAATCGTCCTCGTCGTTCCTCGACATATCACGGCAACGTGAATCAGTGAACGGAAGAAGAAAGGCACACTTTCACGCCGGGCAACTTTCACCGTCGATGAGAAGAGCCTGACGCGCGTTCGTAACCAGTTTCCGAAGAATCTTACTTCCACGCGATCGGAACACGTAATTTTCTAATTATACATTTTACTCGAGCCCCCCGATCCCGGACCTCGAGGGTCGAGGAAATATATGTATATGATTTTTGAAGAACACATATGTGATCTGTATCTTGAAAAAAAAAAAGAATCATTCGCCTTTCTTGCAACTGGGTCACGCGCGATTGTTACAAAACTGACTGTACTTCTTTTTTAGAGACCTCTAATATAACCAGCTATTATAGTTTTTCTTTTTCTTCAACAAGAACAGATCTAACTTTTATTTACTTTGGAATTAATTGAAAACAAGTCGAAATTTTCACTATATTTGCATCGTATTATATCGATCAATGAATCGTAAATCAATGAATCGAGTTTCAAGAACCTGATTTAGATCCTGATTCTGATAGGAGTTATTCGACGATGATGATCTCAGACTCGAAACATTTCCCAAGGCGAATTAGTATCTTTTTCTTATTGCGGTTCCGGAAGGTTTGACGATGTTTAACGCTCGACTTAATTTCACCTAATTAACAAGAGAACGGCCGGTGAAACAAGGTCGAAATGAAACGCGTTGCGAATCGATATCCTTTCTAAGATAAACTCTAATCACAAAATATCTCGCATACATAATTGTGTGATATTGATTAGAAAGATCTGCGAAGATCGATATTCTTGCTGTCGGTGAAATTTTCTCCCATTCGCATCAATCATGTAGTTTTAATTGCGTTTAATGAGCCTTCTATCTCTTACAATAAGCGCAATCATGTTTGTCAAATTATTATATATATGTATATTATACATTTTTATAAAATGTTTTTTTCCTTCCTTCATTTTAGAAAGTTTTTGTTAAATCTGCGCGCGCGTCTAGATTCCTCTCTCATGTTTATTTGGAATGGCATCTCTATTTGAAATTTCGACAAATTCTGAGAAAATCAGAAAGTCGGATGTGCTTTTTCATGTTGCATAACGCGTCCGTTTATTATGGACGACATGTGTTAAACGGCAACGGTATTTCCGATGACAGATGATTGCGAATGACTCCGTAATTCTCATAAATAAACATGAACATCATTTTGACACGTTCGCAGCATCGGGGCGTCTGAATTTGTGTATCAATTTGAAACCTGATAGAAATATGAAAAAAAATATTAATAACTTAATTATTAAAAATTAGTTACTTACACCTAAATTATTTTTATATTAAACCAAACTCTTTGAACATAATTAATATTAATGATAATAAATAAATAAACAATAAATTATTTAAAATAATACGAGTGAATGGTAAATGATTGCTATTTATGCGAAAATTGAAAGCTAATAATCTGCAAAATAATTTCGCGAATTGTATGCATTCGTTTCATTCATACTAAATTGTACAATGGAATGATATATTTGTGAAATTATATAGAACCATGCTTAATTCATGTTTTAATAACGTATTCATGTTTCAGGCTTGTGCATAATATGGAGTCTATTTGTCGGCTCCATCTCGTACACCGAAGAAGTCGTACATTACCATTCTTACCGTAAGTAATTTTCGTCCCGACAAGTAGTTTTCGAAAAGTAAACATCATTCGCAATATATACAATCGTCTCGACGAATCGTGTTCATCAGTTATTTAAATCCACTTGGAGCGTTCTGAGACTTCTGTGAATGAAAGTGGAGCACGAATGAGATTGTGATTTATCGGAATAATCGCGATTATATCACGCCAAGTGATATACTCGCGATTCTGTAAGAAACATCATTATGCAATCTTACGAGATTTCTCATATACAAGTATATCACTTGTGTGCGATTATGACTGAATGACGACTGAAGAATCAAGAATAAAGCACTTTTTTATCTTCGTCGCGTTCTTATCATTTACTTTTATTTCTTATTATATTACCTTTATTATTATAATGATTCTACTCGCTTCTGATTCATATGAGGCAATGTCGCAATGCAGCGTACGAATATAGAAACTCGTACATCTCGCCGACGAGAGGATGGCCGCACTCTTGGGACCGAGCCGAACCAAGCAGATCGGACAGACCGATATATCGTAGAGACACGCGAGTGCGCCCCTATACGCAGCTGGTAAAGGTTGAGCAAGAGCAGAGCGATCCTTTGATGACCATCAGCGAGACCTTGGGCGCCTTAAATACTGTGGGCAACTATATCGTCAATATGACGAGAGGCGTCGAGATCTCGAATTATCCACCGAAGGAACTGCCCTCGGCATTGTATACCATCTCCAAGAATATTCTAGGTAATATAAGAAAAAATCAATATATATTAAATTATATAGAATATGTTATTTTTATTTATCTGTATAGAATGTTTTTTTCTTATATTAATAACGAATTATATACTTATAAAGAAAAATTATGAAACATTTTTTAAAATTATAAACTTATGAAGAATATGAATTCTTGACACTTATCCTTTTTTTCAGGCCGTAATGTAACAGACAGCATCGCTCCTTTGGTACGCGGTGTAGCATTGCCATTGAGACAAACAGTCACGACCTCAACACATGGACCGCCAGTCCAAGAGCAGCAGCAGCAAACTGCAGAGAAATTGTCAAATAGAGATAAGGAGTCCACTCTATCTGCATGCACGACAGCCGAGGGTGGACCGGGAAAGTGCCAGGATCTTAGCAATTGTCCGCAATTGTTACTTGATCTTACTAAATTGAGGCAGTCGTTGTGCTTTAAGAGTCTGTTCGTGCCAGGGGTTTGCTGTCCGTTAGATAAAACCGACAATCTCTCTATTCCCATGTAAATGGAAATTCATGTTATTAACTGTGAATGATTACATTCATCTCACACATATTTTACAAGAAAATTTGTCGAAATATTAAAATATCTTATACATATGTTTATTGTCTTAAAAAGATAAAACCTAAGCAAGTGACTGTTGTAGCAACATTGGTGGAGATACGTTCTCCGGAAGTGACAGCGGTGGACATTTCCCACGACCACCGATTCGACCCACAAAACCCCTCACACCACGTCCGATACCTTTGTATCCGGTAACATCTTCAACTATAAGACCTACGACGCACATCGTTCCATCGCCAGACTTATTGGGCAATAATACGAATGGCTTCGAGACAATCGGGACGGTCGACAACAATTTTATTCAGGATGATGACGGTATTTCAGCATTTTCTTGTGTTGTGAAAAATAGTTGCAGACTTAGAAAGAAATGAATTTGTCAGATTTTCTTCATACTGTCATCACTCGCATTTTTGCCAATAAATAGCTAGAATTTGGAAAAAAATTTGTTCCTCGAAAACAAGAGTTATAAAGAATTTTTAATTTTCTGTTTAGAATGCGGAGTAAGAAATTCAGGCAAATACCGTGTGGTCGGAGGCGAAGAAGCGTTGCCTGGTCGTTGGCCTTGGATGGCGGCAATCTATCTTCACGGTTCCCGACGAACGGAGTTCTGGTGCGGAGGGTCTCTGGTAGGATCGCACCATATCCTTACTGCTGCTCATTGCACGCGAGATCAACGACAACGGCCGTAAGGAACGTTCCAATAATGCATTGATCCATAACTTTAATCAGAAAGATAAAAATTAAAAATGTGTATACATTCTCGGGAGAATTATTGTTCTTTTTTTTTACAAAATGACTTACAAAAAAGTTCTTGAAACGAATTTCTTATGGAAAGTCTTTTCTACAATGTATATAAAATCTAATATTTCTAATATATTTCTAATATATATTTCTTAACATTATAACTAATATATATTTCTTAACAGCTTTGCTGCTCGCCAATTCACTGTGCGTCTCGGCGACATCGATCTGGAAAGGGATGATGAACCCTCGTCACCAGAGACTTACGCGGTCAAGGAGATTCACGCGCATCCGAAGTTCTCTCGCGTCGGATTTTACAACGACATTGCCGTCCTCGAGCTCACCAGACCCGTAAGAAGGTCACCGTATGTAATACCCATTTGTTTGCCGCAGGCACGATTTCGCGGGCAACCGTTTGTCGGCGCCAGACCAACAGTGGTTGGTTGGGGCACCACTTATTATGGTGATTATCTCTCTTCTCTAGCGATTAAATATTTGTCATAGTATAATTTAAATTCTTCTCATACTAATTCAGATCCAAGCGTTGAGAATTGATCTTGCAATTAAAATACGAAAAATTAAATAAGAATTAAAATATAAGAAAAATAAGAGATTCATAATACATACTTTAAAAAACGAGTATAGTCTTTCATCTTCTAAATATATACATTCAAAATTAGATTAAAAATAGATAAAATAGAAAAATATACATCCTGTGAAGAGTTATAAGTTTTTAAATCTGAAGCTTATCAAGTTTCTCGTTTCTTCTTTTCTTCTCTTTTCTCTATACATTCTTAGTTGATAAATGTCGTAACGAAAATGATGTAACAGGAGGAAAGGAAAGCACCATTCAACGACAAGCGGTCCTGCCGGTGTGGAGGAATGAAGACTGCAACACGGCTTACTTTCAACCAATCACCAGCAATTTTTTATGCGCCGGTTATAGCCAAGGTGGCAAGGACGCGTGTCAAGGTGATTCGGGTGGACCGCTGATGCTGCGAGTCGAGGGTCGATGGACGCAGATCGGCATAGTTTCTTTCGGCAACAAGTGCGGCGAGCCCGGTTATCCTGGCGTTTATACGCGTGTCTCTGAGTATACCGATTGGATTAAAAATAATATGAAGTGATAACATAACGTGAAGTCATGTAGGGAAAAAACAATATCTTCATAAATATATTTCCATACAAATCTGTAAAAAAATTAAAATATGTATTAGAATGTATTGCAATGCTAATTTTCAGGAATCAGAAATCAGCATTCTATTTCAATTACTACATATCAAGATGCTTTGACATATGTAACAAATTTAACATAACTAAATGTGCCTTTGTCTTTTTTATAATTTAAAAAATTCTATATTAGTTAATATTAAGTAACGTAAAAGAAAAACTTCCATTTAACGGTAATAAAATATCTATGAGGATTTATGAGAAAATACCTCTTAGGAAATATCAAATTATAACGTATATATATTATATACAAATTATAACGTATATATATTATACTGTCAAATTATAATGTGTGTATATTATATTTATTGTGCCGTCTTTTTTACAAGCATTCTTATTATTTATAAATGTACAGCTCTCCCATTATATTTTTTAAATGTATATGCACACAAGTAGAGAAATATCCATTGAGGCATCCATATTTTTGTGAGAACATACAAATGTGCTATATGAATATATATACATATTCGTTAAGTAATTTATAATTAATTTATTATTTTTATATATTTATGTATAGTATAATGTATGATTAAAATTCTAAACACATAAGAAATATGCTTTATAAATCTATTTCTTTTATTTATCTAATTAATTTAATATATATAATAAAAATACAAAAAGTTGAAGTAATACTTGTATCCTATTATGTGGCAAATTATCTAAATTATTATATTATCTATTTATATTAAAAGGACAAAATTATTTTAATAAATGAATCTTTTTATATATACATGCATCGATAAATTCGTATTGAAAAACCTTATAAGACTTCTGAAAATCAAAAACACATAATTTAGTAATAATATCACGTCCAATCTGAAAATAAAAGTCCAACATTATCCAGAAAAAAGGAAAAACTAAAAAGAAATTGGAAAGCAATATTACTAAACAACATAACAAGGAACAAAATAAAGGGTTATTATATAATAAGAATTTTCGATTTTTTCTCAAAAAATTATAAACATTTGTAATTTAATATTTATTTCATTTTCTCCATAATAGAAAATGGACCAAATAAATAAAGAGAAAATTATCCTTCGAATTTTGGGAAGGAAAAAATCTGATGTATAGAAAACTGCCGAAAGAAACAAAGAAAGAGAAACAACAATTACAGAAAAAAAACTAAATTGAATGTAAGAAAACTTCTCAGGAAGTATATTTTCATTTTTATCATTCAGTTTTATTAATTCTCATGTGTCCAAAATTCCTCTAATATTATTATTTATATTTTTAAATATACCCCTCTATAATTCCCCTTAATTATATAACTCCTGCAATAATTCCTCTTAATCTTCAGATATATGCTAAATAATAAAAGAAAAAAAAATCCAACAAAGAAAGGAGTTGAAACAGTTACAAATGATATAATGAATGAATATGGAAATTCTACAAAACAAAACAATGAGAGATTACCAATAACTAAGCGTTTCACGTTTGGAAAAGACAGAAGGATAAATTGAAAGAATTGAAGTTAATGATGATACAAATGCAAATATATTCCGTACGTACGGAATGTCATTTCTATATATTAGCAGAACGTATATACATATATTCGCATAGGGAAAATGCATCTTATCATCGATTAAAAATATCGGTGGGACCAACAATTCTTAGAGCGACCAAGTACGCAATTCGAATTTCGTGCTTAGATTAATTGGATAGTGTCTTGCGCAAAAGATATTTGTCGAAACGTCATTACTTAGTTACCATCATTCAATATGTATTATGACGTTGTAGCTACATGTTATGTGTAAATGATATGTCAAATTAATTATTACAACAAACGTTGTATAATAAATTGTCTTTTATCATTTAATAAAATTATCTCTATCAAAATTTTGAAATTACTATATATGTTAACTGCAAATTTAACAAGAATATTAAGTAGCACTTAATATTTTTATGCTAACATTTGTAGTAATTTATTCTTTATAAAGTTGAGTTTGTGTGTTGTTCTTAAACAGATATGATTTTTGGAGAGAGATTAAATTTTTTTGCAAAGATTGATGTGCTTCAATGAAGCATGTAGCAGCTTCTACTTACAGAACCACGTTATATATATTATATTATATAGGCAGGCACGTTCACATATTTCTTCGTATATCAAGCATTTCTAATTTCATATCTTCTGTTTATCATTATCCTTCAGATTATTTAACGCTTTTTGAACTAATACTCCCAAGTTCTTTGGAAGACTCATTTGTATCGACTGCAATTGTTGCATAACTTGACTCTCAGAAGAGCTACACTGTACACTATTTTTGTTTGTTATAATACTGTTTTCCTCAATATTATCTATATTACAATTAGTTGTATGATCTAAATCATTATCACCTGTAAAGAATTTAAATGTAATGATGATGTATTGTATATTATATGTTAAAATTGTATATGTTTATACTTACATCTTAAATCAACATTGGCGCTTGTGTAACCCTCTAAAAGTTTCATGGTTGGTGATTGCACTGCACTGTCCAATTCACAAATTCTCAATGCCAGTATTCTATATAAACAACATATATGAATATATATTCTGTTATATATTCTATATAACAATATATATGAATTATTTTATGTAGAAACTCAAGTTAAATACAATTTTAAATACAATTAAGTTTAAATACAATATGAAACTATTTACTTATTCGCTTTCTTCTGATGGGCTAGAGCCAAGGTTTTGTCATTTAAAGCTTCTAACAAAGCAGTACAAAGACACCGTAAGTCAGTAACAGCAGCAACAGATTTTTGAGGTGGTATATAAGAACTTTCCTGAAGAAGTTGTTCAACTAAAAAAAAAATAAACTGTCTTTATGTACATACATACTCATAAATATGTGTAATTTACCTTGTTTGTGAGTCATTACTGTTCCAGCTGCAGAATTTACTCCCAATTTAATATTTCCTTTAGTCCTTTTACTATCCAACATACTCTAGAAAAAATCAATTATATTTAATTATATTTAATATCAAAAATAATCACAAATTAATGCTACACAATGATTTTTTGTTTAAGTCAATCTTATACCTTATATTTAGACAGAGATTGGCGTGTAAGTTCCTTCTCTTCAAGCAATTGCTGCAGTCTTTCTTGTAGATATCTAAGAACAAAAATAACATAAATAACATAAATAAAATTCAGATATTTATCTTTTGATATAATTATTCATTATTAATTACCTATTTTCATTGATAAGAGCATCCAGATCAACTGGTTTGGAAGCACTCAAAGCTTTAGACAGCTCATGATTCAAACGATGTGCCTTACACTTGAAAGCATCTCTTTCCATCTCCAGTTCATGTTTTTCATCCAATACTATTTGTAAATCTGTTTGTAACTGTGAACACTATGATAGAAACCAATGTTATTGATTGAATAACAATATATTATGGATATATATGTTTGATAAATCATAACAAATAATTAATAATTAATAAATAGTGCTTTCTTATGCAATACTTACTTTTAAATTTAACTTTTCTAATTGCTCTATCATTTCCTCCCTTTGATGCATTGTTGGTGCAAGTTGAGCTTCTTGTTGCTGAACTGATGTACGATTACTATTTGTACGTAATGCCTTAATATCACCTTCGGCATCTGCTAGCTTCTGTCTTAATGTTTCAACTTGTAGCCTAAGACATTTATTTTGTTCTCGTGCTTCTGTCAATAAATCCAAAGTTCTAAAATCATCATTTGAACTGTAGCATCTGCAAAAATATTTATTTGCTTAAATTAAGAAAAAATTTGAAATAGAATATTAAGATAATATATCATTCTGTTTAAAATTATTTACCTATTTGATTCTTTAGTTTCACACATCTGCTTTCTCAATTGCAGAAATCTTTCTTGAATTTGTTCTGCTATTAATTTAAACTGATCTCGTTGAATCCTACATTGATCCAACTCCTGACTCAACAACAGGAGAGCTTCTGATTTCATTTGCATCTTCCTCCTTAATATTTCCTACAAATACATACATGTAGAATGTCACAATAATCAAGTATTTAAGATCTTTCAAACAAATATGTAACCTACTTTGGATTCTATTTCAGAATCGTCGCTATTTTTTAGTATATCGTCAGATTTATTTTCCATTGTATAGTTTTTAATCAGATAGCTATATTACAAGACATAAAATAAGCATTTTGACACATTTGACAGGTGCCCAGATATTTTCCTCTTTTTTTATTAAAGTGTTTTCAAGAAAATTATTTACATCTGGACTTCTTCTTCTTCTTCTTTAATTTTTTATGGCCGTCTTTGATCTGATCAACGATCAATATACTCAGGCCAGCAACTGGTTTAAATAAAAGGATAAAATATGTAATAATCAGATTTGAAAGTTACAAGATTTAAGGAAGGAAAGCAGTACGTGGATAACTTCGGTGAAGGATTTGCTCAGAATGTCTTGGATCTTGTAGGACTGCGTTAAATTCTTAAACCTGGATAACTGTGATAGAAGTCCTTTGTATGTGTAGAGAGGGCAGCTTCAAAATATGTGGTCCGCGTCCTGCATGGGATAATCACATGGACAAGAAGAGTCTGTAATCAAATTGCAGTGGTATAAACTAAGGTTGAGAGCATAGTGGTTGCTTCTTAGTCTACAGCAGGTGACTATGTTTTCTCGATTCAGTTTAAGTTTATGGAACCAGGGTTTAAGCGTGATTTCTTCGAAAGAATTAAAGTATTTGGATCCTTTGTATCTACCTTGTGCTTTAAGCAGCCAGGTACATCTGGACTTGTCATATAACAAATGCACACAAATTTAAACTTAAGATGTACACCGATTTGATAGATCTATCAAATTATTTTGCAAAATAATCTAGAATTTCTCTCCATTCTTTTTCTCACTCTCTCTCTCTCTCTTGTTCTCTCTGTCTGTCTGTCTGTCTGTCTGTCTCTCTCTCTCTCTCTTTCTCTCTACTGTTATGGAAGATTTAGGCCGGGTCTACAATAGATAATTTAAACCCTAAGCTTTAAGAAATTGACCAATCACAATCGAGTATTCTCTTCATACTTGACTGATTGGTCAATCTCTTAAAGGTGCAATTTCATTGAAGCGGCAATCAGCGGCAAATTAAAATCACTAGACTTTCTCTAGATTTGGCGTCAATAAAATAAAGTTCAAACAGTTTCAACTTTTTCAGTGTGTAAAACGGCCTTTTCATTGACGTTATTTTTTAGCGTCAATGAAATTGCACCTTAACAGTTGGCAGCCCTACGAGATAGGCTGTGCAGCACTGCGCGTATATAAAATAAATTTGAAATCGCTTCTAGCCTAACCATCTTCACGCGATCGACTTTATTTGAATTGCACGGCATCGCATCGAATTATGATGCGGCACCGATTTGTTCGAACGTAATTCGGGACATCGCGATGCTGTATAAGCGTCGAATGAGCACGAATTGTCACGCAAATATGATAAATCACATCTACTCACCGTTCACCGGCTGTTCCACAGGCCGCTCCACTCGCTCGCCTCGGGACGTTTCATTCCGATCTTGATGCACACGATATCATCAACGCGAACGCGCGATACTTTATTCGGCACTCCCGATATTCGCTCGCATCCGATAATCATCATCAAGGGCGCAAATAACGCGACGCGACTTCGCTCCATTTCCGCGATTGCGCTATCACTGAATTGTCGAAAACGGCTATCGCGCACTTTCACTAACATATTATGAAAGTCGCGCGATCATCTTTGGACACTTTCGACGCTCTTTCACTCGCGATATTCGTTTAAAAACGGTTAAAAGACGCGAAAAATGCGGACGTACAACGATGCGTGTAACTGCGTATGACTCCGAGTCACGTATGACGCGTATGACGTAGCGATCACGCGTATGACGTAACAGTCACGCGCTAACATGGCGGCCGAACCAGTGCGCAGAAACGAATGCGCACTGGTTCGGCCGCCATGTTAGCGCGTGATCGCTACGTCATACGCGTCATTGCTACGTCATACGCGTCACTGCTACGTCATACGCGTCATACGTGAATCGGAGTCATACGCAGTTACACGGATCGTCGTACGTCCGCATTTTTCGCGTCTTTTAACCGTTTTTAAACGAATATCGCGAGTGAAAGAACGTCGAAAGTGTCCAAGGATGATCGCGCGATTTTCATAATATGTCGGTGAAAGTGCGCGACAGCTATTTTTCACAGTTCAGTGATAGCGCGATCGCGAAGATGGAGCGAAGTCGCGTCGCGTTATTTGCGCCCTTGATGATGATTATCGGATGCGAGCGAATATCGGGAGTGCCGAATAAAGTGTCGCGCGTTCGCGTTGATGATATCGTGTGCATCAAGATCGGAATGGAACGTCCCGAGGCGAGCGAGTGGAGCGGTCTGTGGAACAGCGATGAACGGTGAGTAGATGTGATTTATCATATTTGCGTGACAATTCGTGCTCATTCGACGCTTATACAGCATCGCGATGTTCCGAATTACGTTCGAACAAATCGGCGCCGCATCATAATTCGATGCGATGCCGTGCAATTCAAATAAAGTCGATCGCGTGAAGATGGTTAGACTAGAAGCGATTTCAAATTTATTTTATATACGCGCAGTGCTGCACAGCCTATCTCGTAGGGCTGCCAACTGTTAAACGATAAATTTTTTCGATCTAACCTAACCTAACCTAACCTCTCAGTGCTTTGGATGTCGAATGTAAACACAAGTGTATGCTGTCTGGATTTTATCATGCTTTCAAAAATAATATTTAATTATTTCATTAGTGTATTACATTTTATTACGTAGTATATTAATCGTATTAAATGTGCGACGTACAGTTTTACACATTTTAATGAGAAGCATATAATATAATTGGTTAGGTTAGATTAAATTAAAACAAGTTGCTATGATTCATTTAACGTAATAGGATTAATTTGACGAATGTGCAGCTGTTGAAGTTACATGATATTTGTGGACACTATTTTAAAGTAATCATGAGTGTCTTATCTCATCTTGATTATATGAAATTAAAATATAAAATATTTATGTATTCCACATTAACGTTATTCATTACAAGTACTATATTACTTTTCTTATATCTCAATCATATTTCATCGATGAAGCTTTTCATATATCGCAGACAATATGATACTGTGTGTGGAATTTTACACAGGTAATACATGGCACAAAAATAATTTGTTCTCAAGTATTGTGCGTATTTCTCAAAAATAAATCAAATTAAATTATTTTAAGTAGGACCCAAAAATCACTACATTGCCAGGATCGTATCTTATTATAACTGCGATATTATCACCTTTTAATATGTGTGCGCAGTATTACATACATAAAATATATAAATTTATTTGAAACGTACGGAAATCTTTATCTTATTTATAATATTTATGATATAAAAGAAAATTGCAACTCTAATGAAACAGAGCGGTGGAATAATTGGTTGATACTTATCCTGGTCTACAATATTTATCCTTTTTTCATCATTAGATTTTTGGTGCTTTTTTTATTATACAGATGTTATCTGTAAATATAGTACTTGTAATGTTGCTTCTGTATCACTGTAAGCACACAAAGTGATAGCATTTGCAGGTAATTATGTTATACTTATATATCATAAGAAAGAGAAAATAAAATTAAAGTTGAATACTGAATGTGCTCTAAAGTAAATCTCATCCAAATAAATAAATGCATAAATGTGCGCCCCACATTCCTCATGAAAAAAATACATAATATTAATTTTTATGTATTATTATTTTTAGATTTTTATTCTTTTAAATTCTCTAGATGCACTTTTCATTTCTCCTCTCTTTCTTTCCAACTACTAAATATAGATCTATCATTTTTAATATAGATCTGTCATTTTTAGTGTACATTATTGCAGTAAGTGGAATAAAGAGCAAATCTTTTGGCGCATTTAAAATGTTAAACAGGAAAGTTTTATCTGATGCGTTTTTTTCAATAGAAATATCTGAAAAAAATGCATACGTCTTTTTTAATCTTAGTCTTTCTAAATAAAAATTAGAATAATAAATTTGCAAAATAATTTGCTTTAATATATTTTTATTGCAAACATATGAAGCAAAGTGCTCAAGGTGCATCACTATGAAAACATCGATAGAATAAAAAATAGATCGCATACAAAAAAATTAAAATATTTACATTACATATTTAATATTTCTGCAAATATTTCCATTATTTTGAGATTGATTTGTTTCATGATATATTGCAATAATTAAAGTATGATTTCTGATATAATCTGCCATGAGACTGCAGAGAAAGCCAGCTTTAATTCTTTATTTTGTTCAATATTTTTAATAATATAATAATTAAATTAAAGTTCTATGAAAATATGCTTGAAATACTAAATAAAAAAGATTGTTTTTTATGTACAACTTTATACCTTATAGTTTAAGTAAAACTATTTTACTTAATTTTTGTATACAAAAATTATTGTTAATAATATACTAATAATAATAATAATAATATATAATAATATAGTTAATAATAATATAGTTAATAATAATATATAATAGTTAATAATAATATAGTTAATAATAATATATAAATTGATAATTAAATAAAACAATTAATTAATTAATCGACACAATCCACGTTTTTTTTTTAGCTTTATGTCTAACATATATATATATATATATATATATATATATATATATATATATATGTATATATATATTTTTATAAATAAAAAATGTTTCTTACTAATATAAATTAAATAAAAAGTATAATATGCCTTTAAATACTTTATATACATACCTGTTGCAATAAACCAATAAAGAATGCTTTTACATTCCTCCTTGTACTTTGGCATACATATCCTTTATGCCAATTATCTCGCAACACGCTTTTATCGCATGATGACAAACAAGCCCATTATCCTTCATGAATTTTCTTTACAAATATTTTTATATTCTCAAACTGTGTAAAGAAATCATGTAACACTGAAAAATACAAAGTGATATTAAAAGAGAAGAAATAAATTTTATATTATATAGTATTGACAATTATTTTCTTACCAGTGTATTCCTTATATGTAGGAATATACATTAGTCTTTGACCAGCCCTATTTTTAACCGTCTTTAGGGATACTTTGGCTTTTGATAACGCAAATCCAGCTAATCCATTTCCATTTCCAGTTACTATAAATGAACTGATTCTAGTCTTACGTGCTAAATTACCGGTCATACAAGTTATCATTTTGTTTTCCAAAATCCAGGTTTCAAAACTTTCAAATGTATCTACAGAAAACAAAGATATTAATTATATAAGATTTTAATATTTAGAACTGAAACATAAAAAAAAATTGAAAATAGACATCGTATCACATGATTTTTGTATGTGTGTGATTTAACCATTATAATCCAATAATAGCATAAATATTAACCTTTTTCAATAAGATCTGATTCAATGCTTCTGCCATCCATTGTAACACTCGTCCATACATTCCAATGGCGATAATTTTATTTGCATTGGTCTGGTTTGACTATTTCCATAAGTTTTTGCTTTCTTTCAAGATTTACAAGCAGTTTTTGCTGTTGAATTAATTCTTTTCCTCTAAACACAGGAGTATTTAGACCAGGAAATTGTATCGGAATTTTTCCCATGCCAATAATTTGCTCCTTATTTAGGAGCTTTCTCTTTTCACTACTCTTCTTGCTCTATCTCTGCGTCTTCCTGCATTACTGATACTTGTCACACCCTTTCATAATTCATCTTCAGGTCCTATAGAACAAAAGCACAGTGAAATACAAATTATTTTCTACTGTAAATATAAACTATTATCAAAATGCTATATCCATAAAAGTTCTACTTACTATTCGCAAAAAATATAGAGTTTCTCACATTATTTAATAAAGACTATTTTTAATAAATGTGAATGACTGACAAGCAATAAATTAAACAATATTAAACAATAATATGTACCTGAAAAAAATTTCATAATTTTATTGGAGTTAAATTGATAAATTAATTTTAAATACACATTATATGTTAATTACATATAATGATTTAGAGACAATGATATATTTCATTTGCGTTACCATTGTTTATAGATTGAACATTTTTTATCAAATTATTTACAACTCTAAATATGTAGCATACGACAAGCCATTTTTAAAATCTATAAAACAAACAACAAAGTTGTTCATAGTTTTCACTCTTTTTTGTCATAGTCTGCTCTTAGGCGATCTTAAAGTCACTAGATTAACAAAGTATCCGGCTTTAGATTATCCCTGAAAGGACGATGCGTCCTCTATAAACATAAAAATATGAACTTAAGGTGCAATTTCATTGACGCTAAAAAGTAGCGTCAATGAAATTGCACCTTAAGGCTTATGGCTTAAATTACCTATTGTAGACCCGGCCTTACATTACAATTTAATATAAAGGCGCATTCACACCTTGGCAGAAAAGCAGAAGCCAATCAGAACTCGTGCTGGTAGTTCACAATTTCTACTTTTTGCCTATCTGGGCATTTATCTATAGTATATGTAACGCAAACTATAAATAATGCGCGCATATGTGTGAAACGGAACGCAGCCCTAATGTATCATTTATACACTGTTTATTACATTGCGGTACTATGTATTTATATATCTAGTAACTCTAATATGTCAAAGTGAGGGGATCGTTCTCGGGTTTCTCTCTGTTATATGGAAACGACATAATCGTAAACACGTGGAAACATATTTATGGAACAATATAAATAATTGTAATAATGGAGAAAGAAGGTATAATATATTGACATAATGATATATTAAATATCACAAAAGATCTCTCAGTAATGTAATTTTTAAATATTTTTACAGAGATTTGTCGATACTTTAATGGAATTATTAAAAATGAAAAGGATGTATCTGCTGGCATGGCTACTATTCGTACTTTATTAAAAGTATTGGAACATTCAAAATGTAAATGTTTACAATATTCTAAATTATATAATATACATATATTTTATAACACTCTATATATATATATTTATCTTTCAATATATATGTAGAGATTTATCTAACAGTAAAATACATATATATTGTATTTAACAAATTTATTAATTATTAATTACAATAAAGGATAAAAAATATAATATTTTTAATTCAATATAGTTTGATTTTTCATATATTATTACAGCAGAAACAGTTCAAGAGCTCCGAATTTGCTTACAACATGCAATTGATGCTATGCGTTCTACAGAAACTCCAGTTACTGCAATTGCATCAGGAAGCGAATTGTTCCTACGTTTTATCACATTAGCAACATTAGATACTCCTGTAAGAATATAAATTTTATTTATATATTTATATATTAAAGATGTAAAGAGCACATTAATACTTATTAATATTTAGAATATTAATACTTAGATTTTTGGTGCTCCTTACATCTTTAATATATAAATCTATTATATATTAACAATAAATTTTAGAATACATTTATCTTTTAATATTTATTTTTATGATGAGAATATATCTACTTTATTGATGTCTATATTTTAATCAGTCATTTGCAGAATGCAAAAAAATTATGTTGGACAGAGGCAAAGTATTCTATGAAAAATTAGTTGCAGCACGAGGAAAAGTAGCTAAAGTAGCTGCACATTTTATCACTGATGGTTCGGTAAGAATAAATATTCACAAGAACATATAAGAAAAAATATTTTTTCAATTACTCTCTATTGCCTTACATTTTATCAGACAATACTTACACATTCAAAATCAAGAGTAGTACTGCAAGCAATGAAGGAAGCTGCTGCAAGTAATAAAATATTTGAAGTATATGTCACATCATCATCTCCTGATAATAATGGGTATGTACAAATCTCTTTAATCTACATAAGATATATTTTTTTTATTGCAACTGTAAGTTTTAATATGCATTTTATTTTTATTTTTCAAGCAGAAAAGAGATGTGCCAAAGTTTAACAAAATTAGGAATATCATGTACAGTGATACTGGATTCTGCAGTGGGATATGTGATGGAGCAAGTAGACATGGTAATGGTTGGAGCAGAGGGTGTTGCAGAAAGTGGTGGCGTAATTAATAAGGTAATGATATAAAATAATATAATGTAATTAATAAGATAATAAATTAAATATATATAATAAATATTTTAAATATATATAACTTTTATAAAAATATTTCTTACTCTTTGTAGATAGGTACATATACAATGGCAATGTGTGCAAAAGAAGTAAAGAAACCATTTTATGTACTGACAGAAAGCTTTAAATTTGCGAGAATTTATCCTTTGAACCAAGTAGATTTACCTGATGAATTTAAGGTAAAATATATTGTATATTTGTATTGATTTAATTTAAAAGAAATGCAAGAGAATTATGTTTTCTTTAAAAAATATATAATATTATTATTATAGTATACATCCAGTACTCTCAATAATAATTTGAAGAAGGAACATCCCTTAGTGGATTATACTCCGCCTCACTACATTAGCTTGTTATTTACTGACTTGGGAATTTTAACGCCTTCGGCTGTTAGCGACGAACTTATTAAATTATACTTGTAACTTTAAAAGTTTTTTTATAGAAATTGTAAGTTCTAAATTTTGCAATTTTTGTGACATGAAACAGAAATATTATGTATGTATGTTTTATTGGAAGAGTTTATTATTTTTTCCAAAAAAAATGTAAAGATTAAGTTGACTGAAAATATATACTTTTGTAAAGACCAATATGTGTACAGTCTTTATTAATTTATTATTATTATTACAGCAACATTGAGTATTTGTATATGGAAACAAGATGTCTTTTGTTAAATTGCACACATTGTGATAACAAATAATAAACTGTGTATATACGTGAATTATATTGAAATTATATTAGTTGTAACATTAGACTGGATCTCTTCATATTATAGTATCTTATAGCTAATCATAAGGACTGTTCATTACTATGCGTGCAATGTATAACATTATCATTTAAATAAAAGTGAGAGAAATAGAGCATCTAAATTACAAAAATATCAACTTATATTAACAAAAATATCAACTTACATTAACATTAGAAGAGTGTTGAATATTATAACATTTTAAACTTTTCTTTAAATTTAATACAAATGATATACATACACGCATTTACGTTTTATTTTCAGCTCAATTGTATATTGCACAATAATGTAATATAAAATTACTTATTGGAAGAGAATTCTTTATAATTAAGATACTATATTATAAATTGCTTAATTCTAGTTTTTCTCTCTATTCAACTGTTTATATAAAATTAAAATATTTTGACTTAAATCAATAACAAGTAATCTTTTTACATTTCCGCATATTTCTTTTTCAATGAAATTTCATATTATAAATTTAATATTTATCCGCCATTTAATTTTTATACATTTATACATGAGAAAAGTTTAGTTGAAAATGATATGCATATTCAACTTTTTGATTATGTTTGACTATTTGATATTGTCAATACATTTGTTGAACGGAATTTACATATAAATATTATAATTTTATACATAATTAAACAAACATACATTGAACAAGATGTATTACATATGCAACATTATATATTGCTATTTAAAAATATAATTAAATATGATAAAACTTTCATATTAGTGAAAATTACAAGAAATATATATAGAATCACAAGAATTGTATATTTTATATATACATGATCTATGTTTTCTCGCTATGATTTTAATGAAAAACAACAAATTTACAATAACAAATGTAAATATGTATCCCATGTATGCACATCTGCAAAATTTAATGCACATATAACATTCATTGTATGTATATCAAAGGAATATTATAAAATCATTAAAGAGAATATACATAAATGATAATAGAATAAATAAAATTAATGTTTTACATCATTGTCATGAATAAAAATACATACATAAATTCAATTATACTATAGAAAAATGACAATACATCTACTTGATGTAAGATGAGCTGAATTATTATATGTGTGGACGGAGAAATATATAATAATTTATAAAATATACTAATTAAATATATATTGCAAAAAACATATTTAATGGCATTCATATCGACATGCAATTTCGTATGCAATGACGTAATAATGGCAATTTAATAATAATTTTTATGCTAGTATATCCATATCATGGATATGTCATATAGTATATCCATAATACATATACTTACA
This sequence comes from Camponotus floridanus, assembly GCF_003227725.1. Taxonomy (NCBI): domain Eukaryota; kingdom Metazoa; phylum Arthropoda; class Insecta; order Hymenoptera; family Formicidae; genus Camponotus; species Camponotus floridanus. Next base: position 2,238,983 of record NW_020229414.1, read on the forward strand.
GATAAAGTATAGTTTGGTTGTGAGCATTTTTACTTTTACTGTATCTAGATATCAACTTGAATTTCGTATAATTCATAAATTATACAAAATAAATGTCAAAACACTATAGCACCAATTTATACTTCTTATTTGTTTATATCCACGTAAAATACTTTTAATATAATACTCATAGATATGCTTGAGATAGCGTCTCAACCACGGTGTATATTTGATCGAAATGCGGACGTTTCTCTGGTTCATATTCCCAACATCGCAGCATCAATCGATAGATCTCGTCGGGTGTTCCATCCGGTGCTGGCATTCGATATCCTAATTAATCAGTTAATATAAATTGTCACAATAATCAAATTAAGAATATAAAAAATATAATACAAATATAATGATATATTAATATCTATAATTTATCGATTTTTATTATTCTTTCTCTTACCTGTATTTATCTTGTCGCGTGCATCCGAGTTAGACATACCGCTATATGGATTGCCACCTTTAGAAAATATTTCCCATATTAGAATCCCATAACTCCATACATCGCAAAGTGATGTGTATTTACCTGAAACAGTAATTTCAGAGCAACAGTAAAATTAATAACATAAAATTAATGATTATCAAGATATTTAGAAAAGTCTTACCGAAATTCATGGCCTCTGGTGCAGTCCACTTAATGGGAATTTGTTTCATACCATCCGAAACTGTATATTCTTCCTCTTCCCTCGACATCCCAAAGTCGGAGATTTTGACTATACATTCGTACCCTAAAAAAAATTTCGTATTTGATATTATATTTTTATTGATGTTATATATCAAATTTGTCAGGTTCAATAGAATTCTTGATAATTGAAAAATATAATTTTTATTTACCTACGAGGCAATTGCGAGCAGCTAAATCTCTATGAATGCAATACTTAGATTCCAAATAGCTCATACCAGCTGCAGCATCCTTACACATATGCAATTGCTCCCGCTGTGTTATTGTACTAGCATTCTTCCGTAAATGCGTAAGTAATGAACCACCTAAAGTTAGTGCTAATATTAGTAGTAGCATATAGATATACTGCAAATTTTTAATACAATAACACGATATTTATGTTAATATAGTAATAAAGTTTAATAACAACAATATTATTAGTTTACCAGGTACTAGTTCCATCACGATCATAATCGGTTGCTTTTGAACACAGATACCAATCAATTTGACTATGTTCGGATGATCATATTGTTTCAATATTCTCCCCTCTTGCAAAAATTTGCGTTTCTGTTCGTCCGGTAATGTTATTTTGCATGTTTTCACGGCTACATCAGTCTTACAGGTCTTCAATTGTGCCTTATAAACATCCCCGAAATTTCCCTATAAATCAGTCGCATCATATCGTAATGTATAATTGGAACTACACCTACGTCACTCTATGTAAAATATAGCTATTGTACCAAGCTACTCACTCGACCTATTTTGTCCAATAGGATGACATCATCGTTATTAAGCTCCCATCGTTCGCGCAAAATTGGCATTTTAAGAATAGCACCAGATCGACTAGTCACTGGTAAGCCAGATAGCCACTGATGCCTGATTAATTCTTGAATAGATGGAAATGTGGGTCCTTCAAATCTATAGTGACCCTACAATTAATGTACTTTTATGTAATCTACTTTTTTTCGAGCGTTTATAATAATAAATAATTCTAATTTATATATATATATATATATATATATATATATATATATATATATATATCAGATTTAAGTTTATTATATTTAAATGTTATATGTTATACTTATGTTAATTACTAATAATACTATGTTAATTTATACATTTATACTATATTTGCTTTCACCTCTGTAGTTTGTACGATAAAATGCTTGTGCCCGTCCCAACAAACAGATAAAACTATCTGACATTCATCGTTTCTTATTGTTTCGCGTACTAAAAAGTCTCCTTCATTGACAAGTAGTCTTACGACTTCTTCTCTCGGTAATACTCCGTGAAACCATTCCTCCTCCATAAGTCCGCCATTTCCATTACTTTTTTGATTGTTAGTTAAATGCGATGGTACCTATAAATAAGTTTAATTTTCCAAAATAAATATTAATAATAAAATATAAGCGATATAATTTTGTTTGCAATTTTCACTACATATATATTTTTATCTTTACAACATATTTCTATATATAAATATAAATGTTCACAAATATTAGTGTAAAAACATTCTTTTTCATGCAGGAAATTCTCATGCTTTACTCATAAAAAAGGATAATAATTAATTGCATACAAATAATATTCATATTATGCTTATATTAATGCAACACTTTTTAATTATAATAAATCATGTAAATAATTTCAAATAATATATAAAATATGCAAAACAATCATCTTTATATGCGCTTTAAATTAATTCTTGTAATGATAAAAAAAATATCAAATTGTAATATTTAAATCAATATTTAAATTTTGATACTATCTGTTTGCATGATAGTACATCATTATACAAAGATTTATTATAAAATCAAAATTGGAAAAAATGTGTTATATTGTTATGGAAAGTCTATATTTTATATACTGCATAACGATATGAAAGATATCAAGCTTCTTATCGTTTTGTGCGATTGGACGCAGGAAATATACACGCGAATACTCAGATATCACACAAATAAAGTGTAACACATACAACAGGGGGAATATTATTTTCTGCTTTGACTGTAGGCCCTTCGCTATTTGCCCTAATTAGTCCGTTTTTCGAATCATTAATTGCTGGCAAAGATTTGAAAGGTGATTTTAAAATTGTCATAAATCGTTGATTTCTCCTTAATGTGAACAGACCATTATCTATCACTTTCTTTCTCTGTAAAGTATCAAATCTAACTAACTTATAAGTTTAGACAATTTAGTGTTCAATGAAAAAACTAATTAAATCTAATAATATTCTTCTACATTAATTATTATAGATACAAAATAATTTTCCAACTTTTGATCCGAGATCTGATTATAATAAAAATTTTTAGCATGTTGATATCAAGAATTAAATTACAGGAAAATTATTTATTTTATATATTATAATTTTCAATTATAATTATCATTATCAAAATTGTTCTTTTTCTTGTTAATTAATGAAGAGAAAAAATTACTCACTTTACTAATTGTAGATGAATCAGTGAAAGAACCTTCCATCGAGAGATCGCAACCCGAAGGTAATTCTTCACAGCCTAATTCATTAAGCGCACCCTTAATGACTTCTATCTGTCTTTGTAATTTTTTCTCCTGACAACGTAATTTCAACTCTTCTCTTTCGCGAGAATAGTCTAAGATTAAAATTCTAGCACAGAATATATAAAAACGCTCTTAAATGAATTAGAAAAAAAATTTAATGACAAAAATTGACATTAATATATTATAAAAAATTATGTAGTTTACATACCTAGAATCGCTATTATTTTCTTGTAGAAATTGTGGTCGTTGTCGATTTTGTTGTGTAGTTTTGAGAGAAGTTTCGAGTTCCGTAAGACGACTTCTCAACCAATCTATAGTTAGATTATCTACAGTCAACTTATTTGGCAATAATTTCCCTGAGGTATCATCCACAAGATTCTCATCAAATGTGAATCTGATTGGAGATGCTGGCCTAGTTCTACATTGACATTATGTAATATTCTAATATAGTATACGCATATTTTGGCATTGAAGATAGTTAAGATAAAGTTAGATATGTACTTATGCTTTCCAATAAAATCCCTGTACTCTTCGATAGGCTTAATACTGTCAACTATTTTTTGCACTCGTACATGGATGTCTAAAAACTTCTCTGTTGAAAAATCCGAGTATTTTACAATATCTTGAAGGATTCCCCTCCTGAAAAAATATAAAAGTTATTTTAAACATTACATATACAAAAGTATAATTTCTCATTTATAATAAAATCTTTACCTTCTCCATTTCTAATTGTATGCGAATAGAAAAGTCAAGAAAAAGTATTAAAACCTCACTTGTAAACAAGAATAGAAATAAGATACTTTGTTAGTGTCCCAATTCATGCAAAGATTATATTGTATAAAATACAACTCACCATGAAGTTATAAATTCTTGATGAATAGCTTGTTGCCGATGAAGCAAACTTGGCAAATAACAAGTTCTTAAATCATGTTCACATTCTGTCACAGCACCTAGTAATAGTACATATTCATTGTGTGTTAAATGAAGTTTTCTGCATGCCTTTTGATATTTTTCCCTTACTTCATCTAATTTGCGACCACCTCGACCAGCTAAAAAGTTGTATCAAAGTATTATATCTTTTTTACACAAATATAACTGTTTAAATAATTTAGGGCAATATTGAATATAAAACTTACATTTGACATAATATTCTTCAAATCGCGACCTCATTAATTTATACGTATCTAGGTTCTTCTGATATTCAAATTTTTTCTTAGTTACATCATCTGTCAACTTGAAAATGACACATAACATAAGAGAAAAATATTAAACAATATAAACCAAATAATAAATTACAATAGAAACGTATAAGTAAAAGAGCATCATATCAAAATTTACTTAAATTTCTCTTAATTGTATTTTATTGTTGCACAGTTTGAATCTTTTATTTACCTGTTGAAACTGATTAGTCAGCCAGGTCTGTTCCTCTTGATAAAGCTTCCTGGCCCTTCTCCTTTCTGTATATAATGTATTCAACTGATCCGCAACATTTTCAATAGAGTCTGCCTGTTGTTTAATCAATTTAGCAGTCTGATCGATAGAGTCCATAATGTCTTTCCAGCTCTATAAAACACGATATTTCTACAGATACCAGATGTCCAATGACTGACACCAATTAAGTTACAAATACACAAACAAACAATTACCTGCACTATGAGACTACCAACGAGATCCTCGCTGCGCTCGATTTTTTTTCCTTGGACGCTCAAGGAGGAAACCGTAGAAGCGTATTCCCGATCGCACTTGACCTTCATCGTGAGGCATCTTCGCATCGTCTCTAGAAGCTTGATCTCGGCGTCCTGGCGAGCCAGCAACGCCTCGTGCGCGGCCTGGCCCTGCAGACTCGTGGAAAAGCCCATCTTTGCGGACGTTACGAACAAACGTGTGACAATTATCAGGAATGCGGTGCGTTTAACGACGATGCATTCTTAGCTTCGCCAGAGAACGGGATACTCCGAATCCGGCCAGCTGATATTCCGACATTTAGATACTCTGCCTCGGCGCTCCCTGGACCACCTGGTGTCCGGGATCGATTACATGACCGCCAGCAACGACGTGCTACCGTCACACGGCCGCGTCCTCGCGCAGCTCTGAGATCAACATTTATATTTATACCAGTCTCCCGAAACCGTGCGGAAAAATTCACCTTTAGCAGAGTAACAAAATACCGCCATTGGATACGTCGCACGATGATGTCGATCAAGGAAGTCCGCGATGGACAGACGGAGACGGGATGGGGATAGATCGCGCTCTCGTTTCGTCAAACCTCATCCCTCGTTCGCAACGCGCGACGCGACACGTCCAGCCAATCACGTGTCAGTCGCGTAGAGCGAGCGGCAACGATTCTGCCCTGGACGGGGCAAGGGGAGCGTAGAACCGGCCAATCGGCCGGCAGCACGGCAGTGGCTGATTGGCCGGTTCTACGCTCTCCTTGCCCCGCCCAGGACAGAAACGTCGGTCGCATTCAGCGGACTCAACCGCTAAGTAGCAATCGAATATGATTGGTCTCTACTTTCAGGTCCGACCAATCAGCGTCGAGTTACATCGGAAAATCTAGTAATGTTGCCCAACTGTTGAGTCCGCTGAATGTGGCCGTTGTCGCGCAGTGTACGTCGAATGTATTGTAAAATCGAAGAATCGATTTATAGATCGAGGAACTTCCTATACACTTGGATGAAAAAAAATTTCTCAGCATATATAACATAATAAAAGTGTACATAGTTTTGTTTTTTTTAATTTTCTTCGCACGACGATTGTTTTTTCGACGGACTTTAATCGCGTTTAAAGACTCGTGTTCCAGTGGAATCTCGCTCAAGCGAATAGACTTCGAACTTCAACGCGTTTTGAATTTAATTTTAAACAAATTAATAAATAAAATTAACAAATTAATACTTTGTAATTGTAATTAAAAAATTAACAATTTAAACAAATTAATAAATAGATAAAGAATTTAATTTTAAACACCATTCCACACGTCACACTTGACGCGCCAACTGCGACGATTTTCGACGCCTTTCGTTGCGCAAACGCCAAATAGATATCAGCCCTACGCTGCTCCGTATTGCGAAAAAAAATTTAGTGCGAAAAGGGGTTCGTCTGTTTCGTTCAAGGGCACGGATCTTCGATACCGCAACAATGAAGATGCAGGGGACGACTATGACCAGCTTGAAGAAGAATCCAGCTGTGAGACACGACACGATAAACAGACGCACAATTTATCGTGTATTCGTTATATTATCTTCTTCTTTTTCTCTTCTCATTCCAGCTATTTCCACTGTACCTTTGCATAGCTGTAGGAGGAGCTGGCGCATTGTTTTACACGTTACGTTTAGCACTTCGCAATCCTGACGTCTCCTGGCTCAATAAGAAGGAGGCCGAGCCATGGAATTACTATAAAGATAAACATTACAAGGTAACGAGAGTGATCATCTTAATTTGTTTCGATTGTAGCAATTACGACCTTAAGTTGCTCAGGCCAAAGCTTCTGTGAATACTCATGTTTATCTTCCTTTTTTCTTTACAGTTTTACGCTTCGAGCCAGGAAGTGAAAGACCTTAAAAGTCCAGCACCTGAATATTGAGATGCAACATGTAAACTAGTATTTGTTGTAGGAATAAATTGTTATAAAATACTACCTCTAACTACCTTATCTTTAAGCTATGTTCTTGCGACAGAATGATAAGAGCGCAGCAATTTTAAGTTATTTCTTGCGAAGAAGAATTCATTCTTATTAAATGTACATTATGTAATGTTATTTTAAATATAGATTGGAGGAATATTTAATAAAAGAGTAATCTTTGCATATCTTGATGTTAGTGAAAACAAATCAGCTTTACTTTGTATACATCTTATTTTGGGAAAATAATTTTCTCACGATAAAAATATCCCAATAGAGTATTATTTTACATATTTCATTTAATCTATTTTAGTAAAATGTCTATATGTAAATTTAAACAAAATGGAAATTTTACATATATTGTATATAAAATGCTATTTTTCCCTTTTTCTGTCTCTTATTCTACTAAACACATATTTGAAGTAAAAGTAACAATATATTATTAATTTTATATGTTATGTCTCATTTCAATTCTTTATTATGAAAGTTAGTGATAATGACAGATCATGTCACTAATTAATTATTCATGTTTCTATAGAATGAGTTGCTAGAAAGAAAAGAGAGACGTTGCAACTGAAATATCAGAGAGTTGCATTTATCTTACACAAGTATATATTAAGATTCCCATTTATTTTAAGGTACTTATGTAATTGATATTTACAAAGTTCAATTGACGATCGAAATTAAACAGAAAATTGATCTTTTACTGATACCGTGATTTGTTTCTAACCATGGTATCTCTGCGCGCGCGTGTTATGTATTTTTCTTTCTCTTTATTAATTCTCTTTATTAATTCATATTCATCTATGGATCAAAGTTGTTTCATCTTTGAATAAAATTATAATTTGCAGAAATATAATATTATTGTTAGCAACAAATAATCAGTGTATGATGACTTTGATACAAGGTTAAGGGAAAGAAAGCAAGTTTTTATTATGCAATACATGTTATATAATATATAACATTTATTATATAAATTTTTTTTTTTTTTATTTTTTATAAGATTTTATTATTTTTCGTTCATGCAGCAAATCTGTTAATTGGTATAATATTTACAATGGTTACGTGGAGACTTTTATGCGAAGCATCCACCTCCTCAAGATTTGGAGCAGAATGAAATGCTCTGAAGAATTTACAAAAAAGCATTTAGATGAGGCAATAAAGTAGTACTAATAAGGTGAGAGTGTAAATTTAATGTTACTACAATTAATAAGACATTTTTTTGACTTTGAATGATTTACAAAGTCAATGACGATCGAAATTAAACAGAAAATTGATCTTTTACTGATACGTGATTTGTTTCTAACCATGGTATCTCTGCGCGGCTGTTATGTATTTTTCTTTCTCTTTATTAATTCTCTTATTAATCATATTCATACAAAATTTTTATAAGATTATTATTCGTTCATGCAGAAATCTGTTAAATTGGTATAAATATTTACAATGGTGTCAGCGTGGGAAGACTTTTATGCGAAGCATCCACCTCCTCAAGATTTGGAGCAGAATGAAACTGCTCTGAAGGAATTTACAAAAAAGCATTTAGATGAGGGCAATAAAGTAGTACTAATAACGGTGAGAGTGTAAAATTTAATGTTACTCAATTAATAGCAAATTTTCTCTGACTCTTGAATGTTACAGAGCGGAGGTACAACTGTACCCTTAGAACATAACACTGTAAGATTTGTGGACAATTTTAGTGCAGGCACAAGAGGCTCTGTTTCGGCAGAATATTTCTTAGAGCATGGATATGCAGTTATCTTTATGTATAGGTAGTAGATATTATATAATACAAATTAATATAAGTAATATTATAATATATAAAAACATCTATATATTTACAGAGTCAAATCCTTGGAACCATTTTCAAGACATTTCATTGGACAAAAGTTTTTAGATTTGCTTCAAATATCGGATAATAATAATGAGACTCCTGTTATCACAGGTAAACTATATACATCTAAAAATCAATTATAAGTAATCATACATAATTATTCTGATATAATTAATAAACAATACATTTATGTTTGCAGTTTCACCTGAATATACCCAGAAGGTGGCAATAGTACTGCGAAAATATAGAGAAGCGTTTGATCAAAAGAAACTGCTACAACTCACTTTCACAACTCTTCCTGAATATTTCTGGCTGCTCCGATCTGCTTGTCAAGCATTAGCACCTTTAGAAAACAAAGCTATTCTATATTTAGCAGCAGCAGTCTCAGATTTTTACATTCCTTCTAATGAAATGGTGATAAACAAATTTTTTCACATTTTTTTAAAATATAATTTATTCTATTATAATAGTTATAATTCTCTTTTTAGTCAGTCCATAAAATTCACTCAACTGGACCGCCAACTATATCTCTTCAATTAGTACCAAAGATATTAGCCCCATTAGTTAGTTTATGGGTACCAAAAGCATTTGTAGTCTCCTTTAAATTGGAAACTGATGAAAGCTTGCTAATTTCCAAAGCAAGAGCTGCTCTCAATAAATATCATCACAATGTAAGTAATTATTATGTACATACACATAATTAAAAGTTTTTTTCCAAATTCTGCAAGATACATTTAAATTTTGGACATTTTTTTCAGCTTGTAATAGCAAACATGTTGCAAACTAGAAAGCAACAAGTGGTAATTGTAAGCAAAGAAACTGATTATAGCCTGTCTCTTACAAATGAGCAATTAAATGATGGTGATGAGATTGAACAATTAATTGTAAATGATATTAGTGAAAAACATACAAAGTTCATACGGTCTGGAGAAATTAATTGATGAATAGTTTTAGATTAAAAAATATTTAGATTTTAAATAGTGATGTAATATTAGATAGTTAGATTATATATATATATATATATATATATATATATATATATATATATATATATATAATTTATACATGCATTTTAAAAATCTTATAATTAAATAAGTTTTAATAATGATATACTTAGATATTTTCAGATATTTTATGTACATACATACATATGTATGAATATATACATCATGTACAAATGTATTTACATGTACAAATCAGTTACAAATATGGATATTTTGTATAACAAGTATTTTATATTCATATTTTTGTACAGATTATAACAGGATGAGTACAAGATGAGTACAGGCATGAGTAAAGATTTACATTGATATTGATTAAAATGAGATATAATGTAATAGATATTATTTTTTTAAATAACTATATAACTTTACCTATTTTACTACTTTTTTTATCTTATTGATTTATATAAATTATCTTATGGATAATGTTTATTGACATATGGAAATATTTTACATTGTATGTTTATCATTTGAATTATATATATACACACACATACACATATACACATACATAAAAAAAATTCAAATGGCATAATATAAATGCATGTAAAAGTTATAATACACAACAAAAAAATTTTAATTTTTAAGACTAGCTAGATACATGTTGATCTTATCTACTAATTGCCTGTCTGTCAAACTACATTGCGCCAACACAAATGTAAGACCTGAAGCGTCTTTTTGATCAAACGCTGTCTTTGCTGCTTCGCTCAGCATACTGCACAGAATAGCAATATATTTATTATGTATATATATTTAACTTTAAAAAAGGTATAACTCTTTCATATACTTACTTTAATTTTACTAGATACTTCACTTTAAGATCATCTTTAATTTTCATTAAATATTTTCTTGCTTCTAATTTTTCATTATACTTGAGACATTCATCTATAAATGGCTGCAAAAGGATTAAAATAGTTTGTTACAATCAATAAATATAAATAAATATATAGAATTATATAAAAATGATACACAAGTTTGCAATACTTGTTACCTCATAGCCAATGGGGGACTTTTTAGTTTTGGAGAATTTTTCCAAATCATTCCATAGACCTTGTTCTGCTAAACATTGTATCTTTAACCACCAATATCTGTCAAAATATACCATTTAATATAAGACGAAATATAAAAAAATTTGCTTAAAGTTATAAAAGTTGATATACCTCCGATCTGGTATTTTATATTCGGACCGTAATTTATCCGCTAATTTCAACTCATTACGCAATAATAATATTTTTACAGTATCATGTAGAGGCTTTCCAACGACTGACTCGTGTAGCGTATCCTCTAAAGATCTCTGATATTTTAAGAGCTTTATCTGTTCTTCTGTTAATGAAGCATTTGTATCATTACGAGCCAATCTAAAATTTTCTTGTGCAGATTGTAGCAATGCATCTTTCGACATGGTGTTCTAAAAATGTGTCATATACCTTTACTTATTCAATATATTGTGATAAAAATATAAATGTGTAAAATTTTTCATGTACAATTTTACTAACTTTTCGTTGATAACTCTCAGTGATAAACCACACTGCTTGTGAATGAAAGTCATCATATTGATTATAAATATCGCGTAATGTCTCTCTATTATGACTTTGACAATATTTAATATATAATGCCATTGCCAAAGGACAATGCATTATAGACATCTGTATAAATGAATGATAGATTAATTAGAAAAGTGAATCTTATATATTTGCACTTAGAACACGTTATTTTCCTTACTTGAAAATCCCCGAGAGTCATATTTTCTCTGAGATGAAGAATGACAGTGTAGACTAAATCCGTATTACCACTCTCTACAGCTTTATGCAGAGCGGCTCGCTCTTCGCCAAGCGTCAACAGCAGGGGTACTTGCTGATGCGCACGCGGTTCATAGTCGATTAACTAAAATAAATACAAATATATAATTATTTATAATGTAAAAAATATAATGCTTTATATATTTATAATTAGTAGATTTACTTTAATAGCCAATTGTTTTCGCCCACAATCAGCTGCCCTTTTCGCAATTTCGCTGTATGAAACACCAGGAGCATATCCTAATTTATCAGCTATCTCCTCTGCTATTTGTTCTTTATCTAATTGCGTTTGTTTTACCTAGATAAAAATATGTATATATTTCTTGAGATATTTTTAATATTTTATCTTTTATCACATTTATTTCACCTTGTAGCAAGCCCAATGTGCCAATATTCTACTTTCCCCATCAATTTCAGGTAATTGTAAATGGCGTGCTATTTGTATACCTAAGTAATAATGTCTTCGAACTACTAATCTGTCCAGTAGCACTTGATTTGTAAGAACATTAAATCTGGCATTAATAAGGATTTAGATAGATTTTTAAGCATCACAAAAGAATATAGAGGAGAATTCTATACAAAAGGATACTGTGTATATGTTAGTGGAATGCCCACAGCAGGATGTCTTACTGCGTTCAAAACTCTCAAAATCCTGCACATTTGAACGTAATATTCAGAATCCATTCTTTTGCTGAATCCTTTTCCAAACTTGGCAGCCTAATAAGATTGATAATTATTATCACAATTTCTGTTTCGATAAAATGTACTTATCAAACTTACACGCATCAAAATCTTTTGCGTTTCAAAATCGAATTCATGACTCGCTCCATCGATGCAAGCCTTTATCGCCGAATCCAATTTATCTTTCACTAGATCTATATAACTGTCAGCTTTATGACTCTTTTTCTGAAACTGCTTAGAAGCCTCTAAGAGATACGATGCAGGATCCGTAGAGTTGATTCTAAATATTCTTTGCACGACATTCGGTACTTTCTGTATCATTTCGTGGGAGCAACTCGAAAGTACACGTACTCCATCAATTTCTGTAATCAAGTGTACCGGACCATCGTAATTGTACACTATATTCTCAGCTGTACGTCCTACTACCATTATTGCACTGTTCCAGCTGCATACCACGGCTTCCGTACCACACCTGCCCGAAAATATTTAAAAAATCCTATTAAATCTACTTGTGGTTTCTCGAAAATTAATTTCTATCAACATTATAATTATATAATTCTTCATTTACCAGGCTATATTTGCCAAAGGTTCCTTCATATTTGTATAGCATTCACAATATTTCTCTCTAAAGTCTATTGAACCAATATATAAATGTCCAGTGTCAGCATAGAGTGCAATGTGCCGATAATTGCCAGATACAGCCATTGCTATCACATTATTGATTTTATTGCTGAAGAGATTGTTCTAAAAGTGAGATAAAGTTTATTATATCAAATATCGATTTTCGTGTAAGATGTAAAGTTAAGAAAATTAAGAAATATATAATATAATTATATAACGACATTATAAATTAACAATATACTATAATAATATATTATATTTACAAATGGAAATGTGTTTTGGTGGGACTGATGAATTACAACGATTCCTTCTCTATTTGACAAAATCACCTCTGTCTCCCTATCATAATGTATCACGCACCAACAATCAATTGGTCCACCATATCCTAAAAGCAATAGTTAATAATGACAGTAATCCAGGAAATATACAGATATATTATATTGTATTATACTTGCTTGGCATATCGGTAACTGGTCGGACTTTAGGCTCGGATACATTGTTTACTAGAAATATGCGATTAGTAGATGTTAAAACAGCTATCCCAGTGCTGTTGGATGTCGCAAAGAACTTTGCGTCAATAACTTTAGTATCCTTAGCTACCTTAAAGAATGAGAAGATTAATGTATATGGAGAAGTTTCATTGATAATAGAAAGATATCTTGTGTGTAGATGGCTTACATCTTTTCCCATACTAAAAGTATGTTGATAAGTTCCAAACATGTCATATATCAGAACCATGCCATCATCTTGTACGCATAACAATTCTTCCTGTTGAGACCAGCCAAATGATATCAATTGTCCACTGCTCCACTGAAAAAATATCAAATAAAGATGTTACTTGCAGGAATATTTAGTTACATAATGATTTAAATGATTTAACGCGTAATAATTTTTGTGTTTCAGTTGCAAATTAATGCCTGATAAATAAATTCTTTGAAGAATGTCTTTGCATTAAAGTAATCTTACTTGCAATCTGGCTGTCAATTTTCCTGATGATGTATATAACAATATTAAGGGCTTATTAGCTCCTTGAACTTTGACAAGTTTCTTGGGATTTCTCGTTACAGCGATAGAACCTCCATAAGGAGCTGCCACAAGTAAATTGTTAAAGGAAACTTCCTGCTGGAAGGATATCGGATACAGCTCAAATTTGCTGCAATTATAAAATGTTGTTAATATTAGCACATTGTATAATTTCAATTTTTTTTCATCGTATGAATTTATGTCATAAGAATATAAATTTCAGATATTTACCGAAAGTATATATCTCGTCCTAGAGGAAACCAATCGGCAGTCAACATAGCCGACATTTTTTTGAAAGAATATTGTAATCGATGTGATTCGCGAAATAATTATTCTATACAAGTCACGTCTGACAATTACACGTTTTGACAGATTACACACTGATCGTAGGCGTCCATTTTGAATTTTCTTGAGCATGCGCATTGTAAGGCTAGGTCTACAATAGTCCCGATCTGCAATAGGTAATTTAAGTCCTAAGAAATTGACCAATCACAGTCGAATATTCTCTTCATACTTGACTGTGATTGGTCAATCTCTTAAGTCTTAAGGCTTAAATTACCTATTGTAGACTCGACCATAGGCAACTTCAGCCCTTAAGAAATTGACCAATCACAGTCAAGTATGAAGAGAATGCTCGACTGTGATTGGTTAATTTCTTAAGGCTTAGAGCTTAAATTACCTATTGCAGATCAGGACTAACATTTTCGCGCTCTCTCTATTTTACTGTCATTTCTGAAACGCATGCGTGAAAAAAGCGTCTTTAACCTTCAAACTTTGAACAACAAGTTGTTACAAAAACAAAGTAATGGAGTAGTGCCACGACGCGCGATTGAACTCATTTTGTAATGTTTTATACCTTAAAAGGGACGGAAATCGAAAAAGAGAAGAAAAAATGGAACAAAGAAATGGCGAGCATCGTCTTCGTCAATCCCTTAATGTACTTCCAACTGTCCATTTCGATGATGTGGATGCAATGCCCGATACTCGCGTAAAACAACTGGACATTTTCCTACTAGGTTGTTCCATAATTATGCATGTTGTGGATATGTGTTTCGATTATAACATCGCTATTCAATACCTTTTGAATGGCAAAGAGACGTATTTTATTTGGACGATATGCTTTATCCTGATTCCTTCTCTGATAAATGTTTTAGTCAGTGAAAGGATGCAACATCAAGATAGAGAAGTGAAGTAGAATATATTCGTTTTATTCGGATTATCCCAGCTGATTGAATCACATTAATTAGATATGCTTTTTGTAATTCGCCTAATTGGAATAATTCTTGTTACAGAAGAATCCCAGCATGGATATGCTAGATGATCATAAAACAACGCGTTTAATGATCAAAAATAAATTATTTTTTGTGCTTGCTATTCCCCTGCAATTAGCGCCAGTTGTGCATTATTGGGAAACTTTGAAATATGCATTAAAAGCGCGCAAATGTGAGAAATCTGGAGACCGTGTAGGTGAAAGAAGATATTATTTGAGAATGCTCAAAGAAGATCAAGATGTTGCATTGTTAAGGGTATTTGAATGTTACCTGGAAGCTGCGCCGCAACATATTCTGCAACTCACTCTGATACTAAAGCATTATGATAATAGGATTAATCTTGAATGTACTTATATCTTGAGTATTAATAAGTTTTAATGTTTCTGTCTTTAATGAATTACATGAAATAATGAGTGAAATAATTAGTAATATTTATTAGACAGAAAAAATGTCCATGTCAAAGATACTACTTATAATTTTTTAGATAATACTTATAGTTTTTTATGTAAATGGACAAATGACATAGCATTAGATATTTTATTATTACAAATTTCAAAAAAATTATTAAATACATATAATTGGTTATATATACATATACATTTAT
The DNA here is from genome assembly GCF_003227725.1 of Camponotus floridanus. Taxonomy (NCBI): domain Eukaryota; kingdom Metazoa; phylum Arthropoda; class Insecta; order Hymenoptera; family Formicidae; genus Camponotus; species Camponotus floridanus. Next base: position 2,254,632 of record NW_020229414.1, read on the forward strand.
ATATAATTGATTATATACAGGGTGTCCCATTTTAATGCCCCACCCCAAATAACTTTCTTATTTTTAATTTTAGAAAAAGATGTTTCAGACAAAAGTTGTATGGTTTCGAGGGGGACATAAGATGGTACCATTAATTTGATCTTGAAGAGTCACATGAAGGTTACGTGAAGATCATTTTCAATTTCTTAAATGGAACACCCTATATATTTTTGCATATTCTTGTAGCTTATCTCGAGAGCTTTCCAAAACACTATAAATAAACATTTTTTCATCAAGTACGTTTCGAGTAATGAGGCTTGAAATCATTTCTTAATTTTACATAAACCATAAAATATCTTGTAAAATATTCATTTTTTGATTATCTTACCTTAATACTTTTATGTACAAAATAATGAGGGAAATCCATTGGTGCAAAGAAAACATACAGTTGTTTTTAAGAAAAAAATATGTAATTTGCAATTAACAATTCCATATTTTTCTTAAAAACAACTGTATGTTTTCTTTGCACCAATGGATTTCTCTCATTATTTTGTACATAAAAGTATTAAGGTAAGATAATCAAAAAATGAATATTTTACAAGATATTTTATGGTTTATGTAAAATTAAGAAATGATTTCAAGCCTCATTACTCGAAACGTACTTGATGAAAAAATGTTTATTTATAGTGTTTTGGAAAGCTCTCGAGATAAGCTACAAGAATATGCAAAAATATATAGGGTGTTCCATTTAAGAAATTGAAAATGATCTTCACGTAACCTTCATGTGACTCTTCAAGATCAAATTAATGGTACCATCTTATGTCCCCCTCGAAACCATACAACTTTTGTCTGAAACATCTTTTTCTAAAATTAAAAATAAGAAAGTTATTTGGGGTGGGGCATTAAAATGGGACACCCTGTATATATATATATATATATATATATATATATACATATATGTATATATATATATATATATATATACATACAGATATTTATACTTTTTTTAATTTGCTTTTATATTATTTTTCAGTTATACATCAAGCAGCTAGTGTTGTCAGCTCGCTTGTGAGCATGGGTTGGGCAATGGCTAGTTATCATCGTAGTATTCGATTAGCTCAACAGGATAAATCAAATATTGGTACTATAGGAATAATTTTACAATTTTTATGGCACTTTTTCATTACAGGTATGTAATTAATGTATGAAAATGAATATTTTAGCTATGCTATGAAAATATTTAGAAAAAAATTCATGAAAATTATTATTATGATTGTAGTGGCAAGGATTTTATCACTCAGTATCATTGCAAGCATCTGGTCTACATATACTATAATATGTTGCATAATACATTGGATAGGTATGATAATATGGATTTTAGTTGATTCCAAAGGAATATTAGAATTTTGTCGGACTTATAGTCTTCCACCACATATGCAGCCTTCGATTAAGGAACGCATTTATTCTGTATTATTTGCCTCAGTTATTGGCATAGTTCACATTTTCATATATCTCAATATTGTGGATGGCAATACGTTTTGGAAACATTTATGCTTTTACAGTCTGTGTCTTTTGGAAAATATCACATCAAATTTCTTGTGGAAATATACTTGTCCTCCTGCCGTTCAAGATGCTTGGTACTTTAATGTATTATTTATTATTTGTATTTTCTCCTTTTTTCTGGGAATTTCAGCAATGCTTCTATATTATACTGTTTTTCATCCTTCAAAAAAGCATCATACTTCAAATGCAGTTCAAGTGACATAACTTTATCTATTTCTTATTCAAAAGAGTCACAAAAGATGAACAATTTGTAACTGTTCCTATATTTTTATAAGGTTATATGATAATTTTACAATGAACAGAATCTCTATTATACAATAGTCCAATTGTACAGCTCACTTTTCAAAGATTTTGCAAAATGAACAAAGTCATTTTGATTATACTTACAGCATTTGTAGATTATAATTTGAAAAAGACTGTGCACAAAATTATTTGTGCAAGACTGACTGTATATATGTTACAATTGCCAGGGGCCAACTATATATAGTTTTTTATACTGAAACTTTAACAGGAATATTTTCACTTAAGAAGTGTAAGAAAATATTTCTCAGGAATATTCAAATAACGTGTATAAACTCAGAATATTATAATAAGATAATATATATGTATAAAATTTACTTATGTGATATTATTTAATAATATCAATACTCAAAAAAAATGTATGCTCTCAAAATATTTCAATAATTTATAATAAATGTAAAATATAAACAAAAATAAATATTTGATATTTTAACAATAGAAATATTTTTCTTTCTATTTTTAATTACGAATTTCATATGAGTTTATATTAGAATATAATGGCATTAAAATAACTAAAACAATTTTATAATATAGTGTATGTTTATTTATTTTGTAAATATATGAATTTATGTAATTTTATTTTTTCTTTAGTCAATAAGTTTTTGCTACCTCAATTTATATATATTTTATATTGCAAAATCATTTTATTTGCAATCTGACTGTCAATTTTCCTGATGCTTTATATAGTAATATAAAATATAATAAGTAATATAATAATATAAAAAGCTAGCTCCTTGAACTCTGACAACTTTGAGGTTTCTCATTACAGCAATAGAATCTTCCTAAGGAGAAATAAATTGTTAACAGAAACTTCCTATTGAAAGGACTCTGCAATTGTAAAATGTTAATGCTCTTGCACATTTATAACTTAAATTTCATAGTATGAATTTATGTATGTGCCACATAAAAAGAATAAATTTCAGATATTTATCAAGCTTATTTTTTCAGAAAATGTATATTTTGTCCTAAAGGAAATCAATGAACAATCAACATTCTTATGAAGGAATATTAATCGATGCGATTCGCGAAATAATGATTCTGTATATATATCGCAGCTGACAAATTAGGTATTTTGACAGATTACATACTGATCGTAAATATTCATTTTGAATCTTTTCGAGCATGCGCATTAATACTTTCGCGTTCACCGCCTTTTGAAACACGTGCGTGAAAAAAGCGTTTTTGTTTTTTTTTTAACATACCGTTAACCTTGTCTTTCATGGTCATAAAATCAGTGTTTTTTTAGCCATTCTTTGTAAACAGTCATCTAATAATTTAAAAGAAAAAGTTTTTTTTAAAGCGTCCTTATATATATAAACAACATAAGTTACAGAAAGACTGGAATAGCATGGAAAGTGTCACAACGTACAAGTAAAATTTTGTGGTGTTTTATATTTTAAAAGGAGTGGATACCAGAAAAAAGAAGAAAACCATGTCTAGCACTCATGTGGTAAAACAATACGAAATTTTCTGTCTGCATTTTACGATAGTTGTGCTAATTCTAGATACATATTCAGATTATAAGGTCGCTATTCAATACCTTTTGAATGGCGAAACCACAAGTTTTATTTCGATAATTTGCCTTATGCTGATTTCTTCTCTGATAAATGTTTTAATCAGTAGACAGATGCAACAACGAGGAGATGAAGAAGTGAAGTAGATATATTCATTTTTAATTCGATAAACTTCTGCTAATTCAATTATATTAGTTACATTATATGTACTTTTTATAACTTGTCTGATTAAAATAATGTTTCTTCATACAGTACAATTCCACAGATGATTATTGTAAAATATTGCATTTAATAACCAAGAATAGATTATTTCTTGTGATTGCTATTCCTTTGAAATTAGCACCAATTGTTAATTATTGGAAAACTTCAAAATATGCTATAAAAGCGTTAAAATATAAAAAATCTGGAGACGTTATAAATGAAAGTCGGTATCATAAAATGATGCTCAAAAAATATCGAGATGCTTCATTGCTTAGGGTACTTGAATGTTACTTGGATGCTGCACCCCAACAGATTCTACAACTAACTCTAATGCTAAATTCTTATGATAAGATTAATTTTGAATGTACTTATATATTATTTTGAATATTAATAAATTTTAATGGTTCTGTATCTTATAAATCATAAAAAAAGAAAAAATGAAATAAAAATAAAGTATAGAGTAATTAGTAATATCTAATATACAGAAAAAAATTTTTGTATCAAGGATATTTTTGGTATTATTATTTTTATTATTATTAGTTTACTGTCATTTAAATAATGTATATCTCCAAGTTTATTACCATATATATAGGTTCTTTTGTAAATTAAATGATATAGAATTAGATATTACAACATATTACAAATTCAAAAAAATTATTAAATATTTTATATAATTATACACACATATTCATATGTAGGCATTTCTGTAATCTTAATTTTCTTAATTTGCTTCTATATTATTTTCCAGTATTCAGTGATCAAGTATTCAGTACTTTCTTGGCATTTATATACATGGGTGCGTCAATGGCTGAGTATAATAAAGTTATTCGATTCGCTCAAGAAGATAAATTGAATATTGGTGGCATAGCAGAGATTTTACAATTGTTGTGGCACTTTTGCATAACAGGTATATAATTAATATATTGAATTTTTAGCCATATAAAAATATTTGTAAAATATATTTTTAAAAAAATTTATCGAAATTATCATAATTGTAGCGGCAAGGATTTTATCGCTCGGTATCATTGCAAGCATCTGGCCTATATCTGTCATAATTTGTTGTATAATACATTGGATAGGTATGACAATATGGATTTGGATTGATCCAAATCCAAACAAAATATCAGATCATTTTTGTCGAACTTATGACCATTCACATATGCAGCCTTCATTTAAAAAACATATTTATTCTGTATTATTTGCCTCAGTTTTTGGCATTGTTTACATTTTCATATACATCAATACTGCAGAAAGTAATACAGTTTGGAGATATGTGAGCTTTTACATTCTGTGTTTTCTGGAAAATACCATATCAAATTTATTGTGGGCAAATTATTGCCCTCCTGCAATTAGAAATGTTTGGTATTTTAATAAATTTCATATTATTAGTTTTGTCTTTTTTGGTCTGGGAATTATAGTAATGGTTCTGTATTATAAGGTCTTTCATCCTTCTAAAAAGAATAATATAAATAGAGTCTCTCCAAATGTACCAAATGAAATGATAGAATTAGAAACAACAAGATTTTAACTTTATCTATTTCTTATTCAAAAGAACAAAAGAAATTAACTATACAAAATATGTGACTGATCTTATATTGTGATTTTCATAAAGTCTTATGATAATTTTATAATAAAAAGAATAACTCACTATTATGTACAATAGTTTTAGTACAGCTGGATTTTCAAAGATTTTGCAAAATCAAAGCTATTTTAATTATACAACATTTTTAGATTATAATTTTAAGATGACTGTGTACATAATATTTGTACAAGACTGCATGTATGTATGTCGTAACTGACAGGAATCAACCACACATAATTTTTTATACTGAAATTTTAACAAGAATATTTTCATTTAGAAGATATAAAGAAATATAACATTTCTCAGGAAATATTTAAATAATGTGTATAAGTTCAGAATACTATAATGGCATAATATATATAGTTTAATACATACATTGTACTATACTGTAATATATATACTATATACATATATAAATATATATATTTAATAATAATTTATAAATATATATATTTAAATATATATATATATAAACTATATAAACTATAGGATAGTATATATTCTATACTCTATATATATAAACTAGGATACTCATGCTAGGGCTCACTATATATATAAAATAGGATAGTATAAGATTATATATAATATATATACATATGTAACATATAAATATTATATATATATATATATATATATATATATATATATATATAACATGCACATTATATATAATCTTATACTATCCTATGCTATACTATTATGAACAAAAAGAGGTAAAGCTCTCTGTAAATTAAAAATTAAAGTGGTCAAATAGGCGTAGAGAGCTAAATATCAAATTAATAATGTAGGTAAATAATCAGAAAATATATATTAATGATTTATAATACAAGCTCAAAAACAAAACCGATATAATATATATAAGAATTAAAGGTGTGTGCGGACGTTTCGACTTATCTTCAAGTCATCTTCAGCGCAATTTTAGTAATAACGTTAGAGTAATAACATTTTATAAAACGGTTCGTAGAGAAAGAAAGCGGTGATTATTAAATACAGAAAGAATATAAGCTAAAATTAATTTTAAAAAATTTTTTAATTTTTTCAAAAAGGAGATACAACTCCGATCGCAACGGTTGTTCATATTCAATAGTACACAGCTTACAAATCTTAAAGGAAATGTATCTCCAGACGCAACGATTGTTCATGGTAAAACGTAAATGGCTTCCAATTGTTTCCATAAGTGAAACCACTCTCGTTTTTTTTTTTTTATACTATTATGTATCTGTTGACATTTATTTATGATATTATTTATTAATGTTAATATACTTAGAAATGTATCTCAGAATTTTTGAAGAATTTAGAATAAATGAAAAAAAATAGTAAACAAAAATAAATATTTGATATTATTTTATCTGATATATTTTTTTTAAGAATTACATTAAAATATCATAAATGATTTTGAAAGAACAAATAATAATTTTATGTACTGTATGCTTATTTATATATAACTATCATATATTTCTTCATCTTTAGTCAATAAATTTTGTTACCTCAATCCATATATACGTATATTTTATATTGCAAAATAATCTTATTTTTAATCTGCCTGTCAATTTTCCTGATGCTGTAGATAGTAATATAAAAGGCTAATTCCTTGAACTTTGATAAATTTTGGGATTTTTCATTACAGCAATAGAACCTTCCTAAGGAGAGAATAAATTGTTAACGAAAACTTCCTGTTGAAAAGATATTGGATACTCAAATTTACTACAGTTGTAAAATGTTATTGCTCTTGCTCATTATATAACTTAAATTTGCTTTTCACCGTATGAATTTATGTATGTGCAAAAAAAAGAATATAAATTTCAGATATTTATCAAGTTTATTTTTCAGATATTTCAGAAAGTACATTTTGTCCTAAAGAAGATCAATGAACAGTCAACATTCTTATGAAGGAATATTATAATTGATGCGATTTGCGAAATAATTATTCTGTATATATCGCAGCTGACAAATAACGTATTTTGACAGATTACATATTATATAGATAGATATTTATTTTGTATTTTTCCGAGCATGCGCATTAATAATTTCGCGTATCCCTTTATTTCACCGTCTTTTGTGAAACACGTGCATGAAAAAACGTCCTTCAAAACAACATAAGTTAAGTTACAAAGAAAACTAGAATAGCATAGAAAGTGTCACAACGCACAAGTAAAATTTTGTGGTGTTTTATATTTTAAGAGAAATGGATACCAGAAGAAACAAGAAAATTTGCATAAAACAATTGGACATTTTCTTTCTGCGTTTTTCGCTAGTTATGTAAATTATAAATATGTGTTTCGATTATAACATCGCTATTCGATACCTTTTGAATGGCAAAATCACAAGTTTCAATTTACTTTATCCTAATTCCTTCTCTGATAACTGTTTTAGTTAATAGACGGATGCAAAAACAAGATAAAGAAGTGAAGTAGAATAAATTCGTTTGTAATTCGATTAACTTTAGCTAATTCAATTATATTAGTTACATTATAAATATATAATCATGTTCCTTGACAGAAGAATCCCTGGCTACAAGTGATGATTGTTGTAAGAGATTGAATTTAATAATCAAAAAGGCATTATTTTTTATGATTGCTATTCCTTTGAAATTAGTACCAGTTGTTTATTATTGGGAAACTTCAAAGGATGCATTAAGAGTGCATAAATGTAAGAAAGATGGGGACGATGCAGATGAAAAACGGTATTATTCAGAGATGCTCAGAAAATATCAAGATATTGTATTCCTAAGGATACTTGAATGTTACTTGGAAGCTGCACCTCAACAAATTTTGCAACTAATTCTAATATTAATGTCTTATAATAAGTCTGATAACGAGATTAATCTTGAATGTACTTATATATTATCTTGAGTATTAATAAATTTTAATGTTTCTGTATCTTATAAATCACAAAGTATAGAGTAATTAGTAATATCTAATATAGAGAAAAAAAATTCTTGTGTCAAGAATATTTTTGATATTATTTCTACTAGTTTACTGCCATTTATATAATGTTATATTTCCAAGTTTACTGCTACATATAGGTTCTCGTGTAAATTGAGAAATGATATAGAATTAGACATTACCACATATTACAAATTCAAAAAAATTATTAAATATTTTATATAATTGTTTACATACGCACATATTCATACATATGTATAATTTATATAATTTTTTATTTAATTTTTTTAATTTGCTTTTATATTATTTTCCAGTTCATCAAGCAGCTAGTGTTGTCAGTTCACTTGTGAGCATGTGTTGGGCAATGGCTAGTTATATCATCGTAGCATTCGATTAACTTGAGAAAATAATATGAATATGAAAATTTTTTTACAATTTTTATGAGTCTTTTGCATTACAGATATATAATTAATATATTAAATTTTTGGCTATACTATAAAAATATTAAAAAAAAAAATTTATAGAAATTATCATTATAATTGTAGTGGCAAGAATTTTATCGCTCAGTGTTCTTGCAAGCCTCTGGCCTATATATGTCATAATTTGTTGCATAATATATTGTATAGCTATGACAATAGGGATTTTGTCTGATTTCACAGGAATATTAGAATTTTGTCGAATTTACAACCTTTCACCTCATATGAAACCTTCAATGCCAAAAGAACGCATTTATTCTGTATTATTTGCCTCAATTATTGGTATGGTTTATTATTTCATATATTTCAATAATGCGAACAATGATGCAATTTTCGAATATTGATGTTTCTACTTTTTGTCCTTTTTGAAAAGTTTCGTATCAAGTTTCTTGTGTATAATTAATTGTCTTCTTGCAGTTAGTGATTGGTATTTTTATATATTGGTTATTATTTATATTGTCTCTTTTTTTCTGGGAATGGTGGCAATGTTTCTGTATTATTTCTGTATTACTATTAAGGAGCTTAATATCTCTCCAAATATCAATTCAATTATCTATACATACAATAATAAATACTGAAGAGACACCATTGTAGATGATGTAATTTTTACCTATTTCTTATTCAAAAGGTCAGAAAATAATGAACTATACAATGTGTGACTGATCTTGTATTGTGATTTTTATAAAGTCTTATGATAATTTTATAATGAAAGGAATATCTCACTATTATGTATAATAGTTTTAGTACAGCTGAATTTTCAAAGATTTTACAAAATGAACAAAGCCATTTTAATCATACAGCATTTTTAGACTGTAATTTTAAGAAGACTGTGCACAAAATATTTGTGCAGGACTGCATGTATATATGTTGCAAAGGACATATAACATTTCTGAGGAAACATTCTTCAACAAATAATGTATATAAACTCAGAATATTATACTAGCATAATATATGTAATATAATATATTGTACTATTCTGTAATATATATACTATATATACTATATACATATACATATATATATATATATATATATATATATGTATATGTTTATGTGTATATATACAGGATGAGGCATCTAAAACAGGCCACCTGAATAACTCTGTTGGTAAGCCGAATACAAAAAAATTGTTCAGACGAAAGTTGTATGGTTTCAAGGGGGACATATGATGATGTCATTAGTTTAATCTTGAAGAGCCACCCGAAGATCACGTGAAGGTCAGCTCCAACTTTTTAAATGGGACACTTTATATGCTTTTGCATATTCTTGTAGCTCATCTCAAGAGCTTTCCAAAACACTACAATTATGTTAGTTTTCATTAAATACTTTCCAAGTTATGAGGCTTGAAATCATTTTTTAATTTTACATAAACCGTAAAATATCTTGTAAAATATTCATTTTTCGATTATTTTACCTTAATACTTTTATGTACAAAATAATGAGAAGAATCAATTGGTGTAAAGAAAACACATAATTGCTTCGAACAAAAAAATGTAATTGTTAATTGCAAATTACATTTTTTTGTTCGAAGCAATTATGTGTTTTCTTTACACCAATTGATTCTTCTCATTATTTTGTACATAAAAGTATTAAGGTAAAATAATCGAAAAATGAATATTTTACAAGATATTTTACGGTTTATGTAAAATTAAAAAATAATTTCAAGCCTCATAACTTGGAAAGTATTTAATGAAAACTAACATAATTGTAGTGTTTTGGAAAGCTCTTGAGATGAGCTACAAGAATATGCAAAAGCATATAAGGTGTCCCATTTAAAAAGTTGGAGCTAAACTTCACGTGACCTTCGGGTGGCTCTTCAAGATTAAACTAATGACACCATCATATGTCCCCCTTGAAATCATACAACTTTTGTCTGAACAATTTTTTTGTATTCGGCTTACCAACGGAGTTATTCAGGTGGCCTGTTTTAGATGCCTCACCCTGTATATATATTAGGTGTAGTAAAAAGAAATCCATTATTTTTCCAATAGATGGCTTTAGTAATCTGTATCTCGCGTTGTATAAATGCGATCGGGTTACACTACATGGCGTTAGAAAAATAAGATTTCGTACTAAAAAAAACTTCTGAGACAGTTTTGTGATTGCTTGACTCAGTATTGTTTAAGCGCGTGGGACAAAGATGGACATCAGCAAAGAGAAAATACGCCATATTTTACAGTTTTTCTTCGATAAAGGCGAAAACGCAAGCCAGGCGACTGAAAATGTAAATAGTGTTTATGGTCCTGATACTGTAACAGCCAATCACGCGCAATTTTGGTTTCGTCGATTCCGTTCCGGTAATTTTGATGTCAAAGATGCACCACGCTCTGGAAGGCCAATTGTCGAAAATGTCGATAAAATAATGGAAATCGTCGAGTCCGACCGTCATGTAAGCACTGTTTCGATTGCCCAGGAACTAAACATTGCACAAAAAACCGTTTGGAACCACTTAAATAAGGCTGGATACAAAAAGAAGTTCGATGTATGGGTGCCACACGAGTTAACGCAAAAAAACCTTATGGACCGAATTTCCATCTGCGAATCGCTGCTGAATCGCAATAAAATCGACCCATTTCTGAAGCGGATGGTTACTGGTGATGAAAAGTGGGTCACTTACGACAACGTCAAGCGAAAACGGTCGTGGTCGAATCGCGGTGAGCCGGCGCAAACGGTGGCCAAGCCAGGATTGACGGTCAGGAAGGTTTTACTGTGTGTTTGGTGGGATTGGCAGGGAATCATCTACTATGAGCTGCTCCCCTACGGTCAAACTCTTAATTCGGACCTGTACTGTCAACAATTGGACCGTCTGAAGGAAGAAATCGCCCAGAAGCGGCCAGCTTTGGCCAATAGGAGAGGAATTGTGTTCCATCAGGACAACGCCAGGCCACACACATTGATTGTAACTCGCCAGAAGCTCCGGGAGCTTGGTTGGGAGGTTCTTATGCATCCACCTTATAGTCCGGACCTGGCACCAAGTGATTACCATCTGTTCCTGTCTATGGCGAATAATTTTGCTGGTGAAAAATTCGCCTCAAGAGAAGCTTGTGAAAATCGACTGTCCCAGTTTTTTGCCAATAGGGACGAGGGTTTCTATGAGAGAGGCATAATGAAATTACCTTCAAAATGGCAACAAGTTATCGAACAAAACGGTGCATATTTGACCTAAATCGGATCGTTCTAACTATGCTAAATAAAGCCTTCAATTTAATGCAAAAATAATGGATTTCTTTTTACTACACCTTACTACATTTTACTACACCTATATATATATATTTATATATATGTGCACTATATATACTTAATATTATACTGTGCTATTATATTATATTATTATTATTATATTATATAATATGACATTTATTTATATGATATTATTTATGTTAATATAATTGGAAATGTATCTCACAATATTTCAAGAATTTAGAATAAATGAAAAAAAATAGTAAACAAAAATAAATATTTGATATTATTCTATTAATATATATATTGTTTTAATTATATTGGAGTATCATGAATGACTTTGAAAGAACAAACAATAAATTTAATGACTTTGAAAGAACAAACAATAAATTTATATACTGTATGCTTATTTATTTGTAAATATCTGAATTTATATATTTTTGTTACTTCTCTTCAATAAGTTTTTGCTACTTTAATTAATATTTTGTATTTTTGTAACATTAAATTATAATTAAATAGAATTAAATATAAGGTACATATTTTAGAACACTACTTTTAGTGTTTATTATATTAGATAAAATAATTGATAGATAAGATTGATAAGCTAATTGAAGATAATACATATACTTTGTTCTTTGTTTATTCATTTAGAACAAATTATTTAATTTTTAATTTTTTTTGTATTTTCATTCTGTTCATTTCTTTATATTGTAAAATTTTTAGTATACTTTTATAAAATAACATTAACCATAATAAAAATATGACCTCGATATTAAAATTAAATCATAAAATAAAAAAAGATATACAATATGTAAGATAAATAAAAGACATACTGGTAATTGTGATAAATAATACAAAGATAAATAAGTTAGAAATAATTACTATAACATTTATTCACAATCTTTATCAAATTGAAAATAATATAAAATATCACTAAAGAAAAAGCACTATGAAAGCTCATAATTTATTAAATTAATATTTATGTGTTACATGTTACATTACTCTTTCAATTTCTAATTCAATATATTAAAATGTAGCATATAGAATAGATTAACAATCAAAGAAATAAATCTTAAATTTGAAATATATTTCTGTTTCTTTTAAATATCAATCAACTGGATTTTGTACTACTATTAATATGAATTCCTTATCTGGCGCGACCATAATCTCATGTTTTTTGCTACGTATACGCAAGAAAGTTAAATCATTTGTTGGATCCAAGTCACGCACAACAGAACGAGCTTTGTCTGACAATTGGCTTATCAAGCCTGCATATTGAACCGTTGTTGTGTTGTCTAATGTTGACTTTATCGGAATACCTAAAATAGATATAATTGATAGATATAATAAAAGTTTCTTCACAAATAAATCATTTAAATTCTCCCATGTACCTTCTGCATTTACTACTATCGTTCCAACTACTCCTTTATGAGACTGAATTCGTTTCATAGTTTCTTCAACCTCTTGTGCCTTAAAAATATATATACATATTTCATAAACAATTTTGTTCATAAGTTACATAAAATTAGAAATGCATAAAATACAAAAATTAGGTATACATAAAATTAGGAATTTTATACACACCATTTTTTTAGTGTAAAATAATCCTGAGATTTTCTGTGGTACAATATGAAGGTTACAATGTACAATATGAACTCTGTTAAGATGGAAAATCTTATCTATATTATAGATTGTGAATTTATGCAATCTTCTTTTCTTTTCTTTCTATTTAAATCCCTTTCAAAATACAATAGCACTTTTTTACACACCGTTATATGTATTAATTCATTTATTTTATAAATATATGTCTTCTACAGACATGGCAACGCAATGGAATAACCAATAATATCAACTTCTCTTTCTCTTTCTTTCTCTAGCATCTCTATCTCTCGCTTCAAGTGAGTTCCAAACATGACATCATCAAGCTCGCGTATATGACTACGTTCAGGGTGCATTTCGTTTGACACTTCAAAACGTTTGATGGAGTAAGCAGAAGTACACTGAGCGACAACGATTCGTTCCACGGCCCCTCTCTCGCGGGGCAAGGGGAGCGTAGAAATGACCAATCAGCTGGCAGCGTGGCAGTGGCTGATTGGTTAGAGGCGCTCCCCTTGCCACGCGAGAGGGACCAAGGAACGAATCGTTGTCGCGGAGTGTACACTCCGTTTGACGCTATTTTCACTCCGAAGCCCTTGGTGAACCAATCAGAAAGAAGAATCCTGAGCGAAAATAGCTACAAATGGAATACACCTTCGATCGATATTTTAAAATCGACATTTGACAATTTATTTATTTTTCTTTTCAGAGTGTCGCGCAACGATTTTAATTTCCAGCTTTTTCATCGAAATTTATAACGAAGCCCTTATCTTGTTTCTACTACATAATCAAAATTTAAATAGACAATTATTAATTTAAGTTATATTAAATTATTAATCTTACATTAAATAAATAATATTTTTAATATTTAAGTTTAGCATAAATTTAATGGTATTTTTTTCAAAAAATATTTTTTGCATTTAAAACTTTACAAATAAATTTAAAAACACATATTATAAGCAAAAGGAACTTTATTGTACAATAATAAAAAAGATTAATTAGAAAACATTGTATTCAATTGTAATCATTCTAATCTAAGATCATTCTTTAGATATTTAATAATATATATTAATTATATATACAGTTTGATATTTAAATGCATGAATTATTCTGTATTATCTTGCAATTTAACAACAAGATCTGTACCAATATATTTTGGTAAATTAAGATTATATTGTAACTCTAGTTTCTCAGGTACGAATCGTCCACCCAAATAATGAAATCTTCCTTCAAATTTAGATGCACACATCTTTGGTGCCGTTAAAGATATTAACATTTGTGGTTTTATGCCACCTTCTTCTGGTGGGCCATTCTCAACATCCCAGCCTGAGGGTATATCTATACTGCAAATAGGAATGGTTGTATTTTTTAACATATTAATGATGCATACAAATGGTTCTCTCACTGGTGGTTTGAAACTGAATCCAAGCAGAGCATCTATTACAATTGAATACTTCTGCAAAATTGTCGGATCGGTTGCTTTCTCTATATATTGATTTTTTAGTATAGGTATATCATTCTCGACGCATTGATGTAACAGTCTTTCATATAATAAATTACTTGTTCGTTTCGGATAATAAATTTCTGGTGAATATCCAAAATGTTTCAAGTGTCTGGCACAGACAAGGCCATCACCACCGTTGTTGCCTGGCCCACAACATACCAGCACTTTATTCGAGTTTCCCAACAACGGATACGATTTTGCGATTGCAATAGCACAACTTTGTCCAGCCAATTCCATCAATTGATCAACGCTGAATTTGTATCTTTCGAATAAATCTTTATCAATGTTAATAGCCTCCGATTGATTCAAATATTTCACCATTTTGCTATATTTCCTTTTCGTGTGCGAAACAAATAATTTATTGGTGTGAAAAGGCCTTATCTGTTTCTGCAACTTTAAACTGAAGGAGAGCATTAACTAAGAATCGTAGCATTTATTAACGAGTAGAAACTCGTAAATTTATGAAATTATTCTATGTGACATTTGACCTTGATTTCAGCTGATTCAAGACAATTCAAGAAACGAAACCACGTCGCAGAAGTTTATCGAACCATCGATCATCTGGCATAATTTGACATATTTGTTTCATCTTCTTCGTGAAATTCCATCTTATTATTCCGTCTAATTATTTTATTAGTTTATGGTTGTGCGACCATACATAACCGCCTTTAGGCTAATATTACATTTGTCGTACGACAAATTTTTTAAGCACATTGATTGGTTGCGGGATAATAATTTTTTGAATCTTTAAAAATTTTCTATTCCGCAGCCAATCAGCTTAAAAAATTTGTCGTACGACAAATGTAATATTAGCCTTAGGGGTGCGTTCAAAAATCCTACCGGGGAAAGTAGCGTTTAATTGACCAATAAAGTTCCTTTGTCCTGATTGGTCAATATAATGCCACTTTCCTCCACGCGAAAGATTTTCGAACATAACCTAGAACTGTAGAACAAGTTCTGTCAAGTGGCAAATGCTAATTGCTCGTGGTTATTATTTTTTCTAAAGTTAACTCACCCGTAACGATCAGTCGATTAACAGACTGACAGATTGTACTCGTAGTCATGAACGGTATTTCTGCTGTGGCTCTCATCATGTTAGGACGATAATTTATCTGCTTTTTTTTCAATGACATTCTTGTAAATCATCTAAAAGTTGCATCACCATGATTTCTACAACCCTATTTGTTTCGTTATTTTTCTTCTTGCTCAACGCTCAGGCAGGTCCTGTGTCTCCACATCCAAAGTTGTTAGTCGTTTCATACGATGCGTTCAGGTGAACAAATAAAAGAAAGACATTTATAAGATATCCTTCATATAAAGGTAAAAATATTATAAAAATGTTGTATTTTTTTTCATTTACAGGTACAACTATTTTGAGAGAAACCTAACGCCGTATATGAATCAATTAAAAGCAGAAGGCACTCATGCGGAATACATGATGAACATTTTTGTCACCAAAACTTTTCCCAATCATCATACAATGGCAACAGGATTATATGCGGAAACACATGGGGTTGTAGATAACGAATTTTATGATCCTGATATTCACAATGTTACAAAATATTCACACAAGTTATATCATTATGATAACAACATTCTTCCTATTTGGGTATGTAGAGAAATAATAATTATTATCTGTGAAGTAAGCATGACAATCTACAAATTTAAAAAAATATTAAAAGCTCTGATAGCATTTTTTATAGTTCTACAGTTCCTGATAAAAATTAAAAAGAGTTTTGCATTCCTTATATTAAAAAATTAAAATCGAAAAAATGATGTGCTAACTTCACAAATCTATCATCATCTATTCTTCTCTCTAAAGTATTAAAACGCATTGAATATCATTATTTTTATTAAGAGTTCCTGATAGTTCTGTTTAACTTCAGCCTATATATGCAATTTCAGATTGATATTCCAATATTTATAAAGTACTAAAACATATTGAAAATAATTATTTTTGATAACATTTCTCATATTTCTGTTATCAAAAATAATTATTTTCAATATGTTTTAGCACTTTAGAGCTAAAATAATTGTAAAAAGAGTAATTGTAAAACATTACTTAGAGTAATTGTAAAAAATTACTTAGAGTAATTGTAAAAAATTGTTTCAAAAGAGGTCTGAATTTTAGATAAAGATGTATTTAAATGATAGAACTTTTATAGAACTGTCGAGAACTATTAGAACTGTTAGAACTATGGAAAATTATCCACACATTTTCACTGTCGGGTGTGAACGAGTTCACTTTCACGAGTGAAGGACATTAAAAATTGATTAAAAATTATTAGAATATCAATCTGAAATTGTATATATAGGCTGAAGTTGAACAGAACTATCAGAAACTTTTGCTAAAAATAATGATATTGAACGCGTTTTAGTACTTTAGAGAGAAAGGTGTTGTGTTCAATTTGTGAAGTTGTACATCATTTTTTCGATTTCGATTTTTTAATATAAGGAATACGGAATTCTTTTTAATTTTTATCAGGAACTGTAAAATTATGAAAAGTGTTATCAGAGTTCTTAGTATTTTTTTTAAATTCGTAGATTGTCGTGTCAGCTTCGCAGACACATTATTATTATATATTGCATTTTGAATATATTTTTTTATATAATTTATGTTTTATTAATGTATGGTATATAGACGATAAATGAAAAAAGTGGCCGGCATAGTGGCACAATGATGTGGCCAGGTTCTGCATTTGAGTATCAAGGAACATCGCCAACTTTTGCTCAGGTGTGTACATTATGAAACTACATTATAAAAATATAAAAATCTTATAAGAATATGGAAATTATATTAACAATCGAATATTTCAGTCATTTAATGATTCAATTCCATGGAAAGACAGGGTTGATACATTAATATCATGGTTTGTACATCCCACAAACCCAATAAATTTTGGGATATTGTACATTGAGGAACCAGATTATCATGGTCATACTGTAGGAATTAGCAGTGATGAATTTAATGAAATTTTAAAAAAGTTGGACAATATTACGAAATACATGCATGATAAAATTAATCATTATGGCTTAACAGATCTTAATGTAATTCACTTAAGCGATCATGGCATGGCATCAGTTACTATGGAAAGAATAATCAATCTATCAAATTACATAAATGCTAGCGATTACATATTTGTAGGAACATCTCCAGGATTACATATTTTTCCAAATCATGGTAAGGTTGTTTTATAATATATGAGTTGTTATATTAATATTATTTAAGAAATTAATATTTCCATGTTATTATATCCTCTTCAAAATATTCTGTTTATAGGAAAAGAGGAGTTAATTTATCAGAAATTAAAGTTTGCTGCAGAACAAACGAATACATTCAAAGTATATAAAAAAGAAGACATTCCGAAAAAATATCATTATGGCAATAACACTCGTGTAGGGCCTATTTTTGTTATAGCTGAAGTTGGATATGCATTTCAAAATCTTTACGATGCTATAGAATATTATAAAAAGAAATTTAATATTACAGGTATATTTTGTGTTTACTATATTTATTATTGTAATCATTTTTAATAATTAATATATTATTATTTAATATTTAGTATATAGCAATGATGAATGGGAATACAGTGAATGATATTCAATTTTAGTTAACAATCAGACGGAATTTGGACTACATGGTTACAACAATGAAGCAATGGAGATGCATCCCTTTTTCTTTGCTAATGGACCCGCTTTTGTACCAGGATGTAAATTAGAACCTTTTAATAACACAGACTTATTTCCTCTATTTTGTGAAATACTTAATTTGAATTGTCCAATAGTTAATGGTACTTTATCTCATTTAACAAAGTGCCTTAGAACACGATCAAAAGATATATCAGTACCTACATATAGAGTACTATGTAAGTATTCATTTTTTGATACACAATTACATAAATTTTTTCTAAGATTATCATGTGTTAACATTAGTTGCAGTTATCATAGGCACTATTATATTATTAGGAATTACAGTAGTGGTGACAATAATTTATAGGAAAAAACGAAAATTAGCGCATAGCTTCAGGTAAATAATATATGATAAATATTAATATAAGCTATACTTTCCAATCTGAAATAGATTTTCCTTTCTCTATTTTTCTAAATAAATTTCTTAATATTTTATTTTATTTAAACTAACTAGTGTTTACAGCATTAAAAAGATTTAGTAACAAAATTATTTTAATTTTTCAGGAAATCATATTATACGCTGGACAAATAATAATATATCAATATTGATAATAAATATGACATTATTTGTATTTTAATTTTCAATTGATGACTTATATGTAAGAAACATTAAATTGGAATATTGTGTCATCATAAATCATTGTTTTTAATAATACATAATATATGCAATACAAATACATTACTTTTTAATTTCTTATGTTTTTTTATCTATAAAAATATGTGAGTCGAGGATATTAAATTTGATTAATCTGGGTACTTAACAATATAGGGTGTGATACAGAAATCTTAAACATTTTAAATGTTAAAAATTTGCTCAATCATAAGACAAAAATACTTTTACATAAACAATTAATGGTATTTTTTTTTATCATTTATAATAAAACTTAATAAACTATATGTATAATACTTGTGTAAGCTTATTACTGTAAATGTAAATATTTCTCAATGAATATATCCTAATATCAATCAACTTTTATTTCTAGAAGGGTACTGGATGAATCAGAAACTCAACAGCTTTGGGATGAGAGTTTAATTCCTCATTTATGAAAAAAATTTTGCTTTCAAAAAATAAATGTATAATTTTTAAAAAGAAAAAAAAGATCATATTTTTTCTTATTTATTTTTATTCTTCAATTATTTGATATCTTTCATGCAAGCTATGTCAAATAGAAAGCATCATAAAAGGAACACTATATCTTACATCAAAGATTAACAATAAGTATTTATTCACCTCTTTTTTTTTTCTCCTCCCATTCATTTAATTATCTAATCTAATTACGTGTATCAGTTGTATTATGTTAATATCGTATTATCAACTGAATATCTCTTGTGACACCGATCACAAACGAAATGTATAAATAAAAACAATTTGTATTAAATTTTTTCACATGAAAGTTCTTACAATGTTTATTGCAAAACCTCTTGGAATATAAATGCATAAGATGTTTCTCCTTATGATTCCCGTTACTGCACTAATGACAATCATTGTTGCACAACACATTCTAAAGTGCAAGCAATGTTCCAAGAAATTTTTAAAATTGCGCAATTTGCATTATAATTGACTTGAAACAGTCGCTACATTTTATAATATTTTTTATTAGATTAATTCAACATTATGTAGTAACAAAAGTATTATGGCAGCAAATAAATATATCAACTTATTTTACAATTACAATTAATATAATAATACGATAATTTAAATTGTTACATTATGTTAATGCAAATAATTATGTAAACGATTATATGTATGCTTTTCTGAATAAGAACAGGGTGCGAAACATTATGTAATATCTTCTCTGTAGATCTCCAAGCCTCGAGATTATATAAATACGATATGGAAGGAGAGTCCGTGAAAACTGCAAGATTAGATCTAGAACTGTATCTAAAAATGTACAATCACGCGTTTTTTGTAGCACTGATATACATTCACGAGTATAGAATATTTCCAGAGTATAGAATTAATTACATATGCACAATGACTCATAGGCGTGACATATAGGCTCGAATTATAGAATTTATAAAATGCTAATGATTAATCTATTTGATAAAAGCAAATAATAATCAAATCGCATAATTGCTATTTGCGAAAATAGATGAGTAAAAAAAAATATTTAATGTTTCAATTTTACTTTCGGTAGATGCGACAAATAATTTAAATTTTATGATTTATTTACGATTTAAATAAATTTATATAAATTTATTTATTATCGTAAATGTGATTTTATTTTAATTGATAATTATATATATTATATTCCTATTTAGAATTGTTACCATTTCGAAAAGTTTTATATTATATTTATATTATATATATACATATATAAAATTCTTAAAAGATTTATTTTCTGATATTTTCAGTGTACTACTAGATATAATATTATAAATGATTTTTAATCAACTTTTTAATATTTTTTATAATATTACGATAACTTGGAATATTGAATAATTGGAAATCGAGTTTTATATACTGATAAATATAGTATAGTGTATAAGATTTTAGCATATAAATTACAATTATAAAGACAAAGAGTTAATCGTAATAAAAGTAAAAGTTTCATAACACGATATTTCTTGTAATCATGCCATTTTATCTGTCATATCACGGCAGATAGCTATATATTAATGATTATTATTGCCTAATTAAAGATAATTATGATTTCATGATAAACAAGTTTGTTCTTGGCAATCTCGAAAAATACCGCGACAATTGTACAGATAATATCATTTTGTATTTTTTCCCTCTATTATCGTCTATTAAAGAATAAACTAATAAGATGCGCTTTAAAAACATGTTGAAATATATACAAATCATGTATATACCAATCTTCACTCGATCAGATGAACGTTGATTAAATATAAATGGGAGAAATCTCGTGGTAACATGATGGCGTAAACGCTATCTGACTCACCAGGTCAATTACTTTATAATTCCAGGTGTGTATATACATATTTTATTGATACAAACACACATATAGTAGTACTGGAATTATATATATATATATATATATATATATATATATTTTTTTTTTTAATAATTTTTATTTTAATTATATATATATATATTTTTTTAACCAATTTAATTATTAATTGATTTAGTGAGTCAGACAGCGCCATTACGCAATATTATTCGTATTTATATCAAATGGAATTTTGCACACACACAAATTTCGCATAATCAAATAATTTATATAATATACATATGCATATGCAATATATATTTATATATATATAATTGATGCTGTTTTTTCAGACTGTTTTTATGCAAATTTGTATTATTCTGTATATTCTCTTATCTCTGCCAGGCTAAAGGCAGAGAAGAATAATTAAGAAAAAACAACTCGATCACATATAATTAATCATTATAATGTTTATAGTTTGCTCGCATTTATTTTTATAATGTTTGCGTTTTAAAATTAATTTCTCTCTTTAATGAAAATTCTAATTAAATCTTTATCTGAAAATTATTATTAAAAATTTAAATTTATATTTGATACATTAAAAGCTTTTGTGTTTCCGTTTTTTAAATATATGTTTGCAATCTTTTTCCGCATAATATCAGCATTTATAATTATTATTTCATAAATCATGTCATAATATATTATTTTATATGTATTTTTTTATACTTATAGATATTACAGATTTTTTATAAAAAGACCGAACTTAATAAAGAAGCATAAACATTCGTGATTAATATGTTTATATCTTATTAATATATATGTATATATCAATATGTACATACATGTGTTGATATCTATAACATTTTATATTATGTATTGCACATTATGTATTCTCTGTTTTCTAGAGTGTTCAAAATGAGATTACCCTATAAGTGCAGTCTTATAATAAAAATAGAAAAAAAAATGATTACGACTAGCTATATAATTTCGCGCGAAAAGTTTTACAACTAAAAGACTTTTTTAATTAATATTGTGCGCATTAGTAAACCTGAATATCCAATCGATATCCAAATATATCCATCGAGTGTCTGCGTCGTATAGGATGTGCGCGTCGCTAGAAAAGAGAAGAGGCCAACGCCAGTGGTTCGAGCAACGATGGCCAGTGGACGAGGGCGATCGATGTGATCCGTGGCGCGTTCAATGCCACTTGGAGAACATTGAATTGTGTTCAGTAGCAGCAGCAAAGAGACAGAGAGAGAGAAGAGAGAAAAAGAGAGGGGATATACCCTACGATCGATGCTTATATAGCTAGCTACGGACGCAACAAATCGTTCCAGTCGTTGTCTCTCGTCTCAGGATTAACCCGCTTTTTTTTTCTTTTCCTCGGATTAGCCTCGATATATTCCTCCGAGCCTTCGTCGCGCGATATACTCTCATCATGTCCGCGGCCGCTTAATTAAGACTGATCAACCGACCGTTCAGCCGATCAACCTTGCCGGTTCAATTATCGCGGCGAGCGCTCGAAGAAATAATAACGCGCAAGACGATAACGATTTGTTTCATCACATGCGGCGATAGGGAACTTCAACATGTTTTACGGGACGTAAGAGATTTTTTGCGAGCGCTTCCCGTCATCGTCGAGGAAAGTTGAGAGGAGCGCGCCTTTAAATAAGTCGAGATCGCGCGCGGTCGGGCATCATCTCGATCTTGAAACTGCGGCGCAGCATCCCTGAAGGCTGGAGTCGAGTCGTCGCAGCGGTCGCCGTGTGAAGAAAGTGTTGCCTCCTCTCTTCTCACGGGGAGCTTCGGAGATCTCGACCGAAAGCGAGATGCCACCGCAGGAGAAACTCCCCACGGCTGATGGCAGAGTCCTCGGGGATCTATCCTCTAAGGACGCGAGTCCTGACGGACTGTCGGCCTCGGCCTCGTCCGAGGCCGGATTTCCGATGAAGAATGGCCTCAAGAGCGGCGACCAGGAGGATGATCCGGAGCGGCCCAAGGATATAGACTTCGATGACCTGTTGCCGCACATCGGCGAATTCGGTACCTATCAGAGGATCCTGTTCGTGCTGATGATACCGTTCGCCTTCTTCGTCGCCTGGGTGTACTTCTCGCAGATATTTATCACGCTTGTGCCGGAGGAACACTGGTGCCGCGTACCCGAGTTGGAGAATCTCACTGTCGAAGAGAGGTAGGATATGCAAATCGTTGAGCTTCCGCTTCCAGCGAAGATGAAGAACCGTTAGGATAGGATATTTCTAGAGAGAGAACAATTTTATTGACAATATTAATTGAAAATTCTTAGTTCTGCAAGAATTTTCATACAAGAAACACTTCAGCTGTCACTATTTTATCATGATGGCAGCTAAATTATATCTGCAGCATGTATTTCTCATTACAATTAATATTCTCTTCCTCTGCTTATCTCTTTTTTTTTTTAAAAGAAACATTTGTAGCACGATAAGATGTTAAGTAAAGAATCGTTTACTTTATTTATTGCTTACTTTGACGTTTTGATTACATCTTGGAACGCGGTTGCAGTAATCTACGAGTCTCGTTGTACCGTTTACAATAGATATTAGAAGGATTAGAGAGGAGGCTTCAAGAGATTGTATTCCAGTCTGTTATAATTGTCTGTGCACACACAGACATTTTCCTAACATTCCGATTATCCATGATAAGATGATTCCCTATCTATTGCATTTTACTTTATTTGTTTTGAAAGATTCAGCAAGACTTTATAATAAAAAATTAAATTTATATATATATATATATATATATATATATATATATATATTGTGCGATAACGTATATAAATTATGTATTATATAATTTACATTTAACTTATTTAGAATTATTTTCTCTTTGAAAAATACCGCCTTTCCTTATGAAAAAAATTAATTACAGAAATACCTGTAAGTTTAAATAAAAAAAAAACGTAAAAAGATAACATTTACATATGCAATATTCGCATTTATATAAGTTGTTCGTAATAATTGCTGCAAGATATGTAAATTTGATTGAAAAGATCTATAAAATTCATGAGAAATATAGCTGCATGTTAATAACTTGTAAAAGTGTTCCTAACGTTAGGTTGCACTTCGAATAAACAGACTTCTTTTTGCTCTCTTGCGTTAATAAACATATAAAAAAAAATTAAACAATACGACACACACATGTTTGCTATTCTCGGCGTTATCGTCGATCTTCCTCGCGGCCACGTCGTCGTCAATGTGAGCATTTTTTTCTTTTCATCTTGGTCGCATGGAAACTGCAAAGCGCGAGATATCAGCCAGGGAAAGTGTGAAAATAATTCGACACACGTGGCGAGACCTTCGCAGTTACAATTCGATTGCACGATGAAACTCACGTGTTGCAGTAAATCCTACGTCCGATTTAATAGTCTTCTGACGTCAGAATATGTATTATAGAGATAATAATATGTATTATAGAGATAAATGACCGGCTGAGAACAATATTTATGCAAAAAGACACTCATAAGAAATATATAAACGTCAATATGATAATATATTGCAACAACGTGACGTTTTGATTGTTTTTAAAACCAAGTAGTCAGTACGTGACGCTTTACTCATTAATTTGCATAATTAATGAATTCATTGTTATAATATATTTGCATTAAGTGGTACTTGAGGTAAATAAAATTAAAAAATAATTTTTATAACAATCGCGACGTTCCTCTTCTAATGAATGAAAATTAGCGAAGAGAATATTTAATGAGTTTACACAATTATGAGTTATGCAAATTACAGATAATTTAGAAACTAAAAATGACCAAACAATTAAATAAAAATAACTACTTTTTATAAATTTTGTTTTTCTAAAATACATTTATTCTTTTTCTAAAATACATGCATTGCTTTTCTGAAATACATTCTTATGTGTCGCTCGTAAAACTCTTTCAGCCTTATGATACTTTACGACGATATATATCTTCGATATTTACTGCAAAAATTATTAACTATTAGTGAGAATTGAATATCAATAAGGAAAATACATTTTCCTTTCGAAGCATATGACGTCCAGCTGCTGGATGGAATAATGCATAATAATATAGGATAATAAATTCGTTCGAAACCTTCGTATAAGCAATGAGAGCGTGAACGCGAGAAATATTTGTGCAAATCTTTCGACATAAGCTAAAGCCACACGTGATTACACGTCAAAGACAAGAAATGCATACTTTATACATGTAGGATGTTCCTGAGAAAAATATCATTCTACTGCCAAGAAAAGCGATTACTCAGTTTATTTTTCTTTTTTTATGTAATAGTTTTCGTCAATAAAGAATATATTCTTGATAATAATCTTAAAATATACTCATCACAAGTGTTAGAAAATCTCATTATCATGTACTCAAAAGAAGAATTTATTTTCTCTTCAAGAATATTGTAACATTGTATCAAAGAAAAATCAAACTTACTTTATGTCAACTCTTGTAGTAAGCAAACCAAATTTTTGTTTTAATTTAATATTCTTGACTAAAATATTGCACTTACTAAAATTCAGAATATATTCAATTAAATTGAATGCTTGTGGTAAACTTACGATATATTTGCGGATATACAAACTTATGATATACTTAAAATAAATAATATTTATTTGAATACAGTATACATTTTTCTCTGTGTGTATTTCAATCTATACTGAATAATAGCGCCATTGTAACATACGATAGAGTTTGCAAAAGTTATTCGAAAGTTGTATTTATTTCGGGCGTGAAATGCAACGCTTGTGCAATATTTTATTGTAAGGAATGTTTCGCGTTCTATTTTGACGAATTCGCGAAGTTTCTCTATAAACTCTCTGAGAAATTAAAAATTCTTGTTAACAGAACTTTAATTAGAATAGATGCTATCTTTTTTTATTTATTTTATAAGTTTTAATTAAATAATTTATTAAATAATAAGCTTAATGATTTAAGCTTAAATTTTAAAAATACCTTCATTCGAAGATAAATGAAGAATACATGCAGTTTTACATTCGCATCCTTGAAGCTTGCTTCGTAAAAAAGTGGACAGGTTTTTTTTTATCATTCGTAATTAATAACTATTTATATCTCGCAGAGTACTTCTTTTTTAAACTGATTTTAAATTGTACAAAAATTCACAAATTCAAAATTTGTCGAGAAAGTCTTATATTTTGTATGTACATAAAAAAGAAGAAATTTTTTTATATAAGAAAAAGAAATTATACGATATTTCTATTATTATAAGTTTTTTTGAAAAATTATTACAAATATTTTTGAATAATATATATTGAAAGATACGGTTTTGAAAGAGAGACGATTTTTTTCTCGATGAGAGATATACAATTTTACACATACGATCTGTAACTTCAACATTCTTGCGCAGTTAGTTACTGGACTCGTGAGTGGAGACGCTCTCGCGCGAATCAAGGATGAAAAAAGTCGTACGTGCGTTGCAATCGATGTCGAATGCGTTTATTCGTTTGTGTAAGTCTTGTAAAGGTCAGATTACGTGCGTTATTAATCGAAGGTGTGCACGCACCGATAATTAGAGACCTTTATATGCCTTTTTCATTGCTGGCATCATTTTCAACTTCCTGTCAGGATCCTATAAAGCTTGACATTTATTCGTGATCAACATTTAACATTTTACTGGAACATTTCTTATTATATCGAACTGTCTTATCAGAAACCTACATTAATTTTATTGTTCTAATTTTTTTTCGCTCACTTTTTCAGGATTGCATTGGCGATACCTGTCGACGAGAATGGTCATTCCAAGTGCACCATGTACGATGTAAATTATACAGAAATAATTTTAAACGGGATCAGAGATGCAGATCCAAGCTGGCCGACGAAGGGTTGTTCGCATGGTTGGGAGTTCAATTTCACCGACATACCTTACGAAACCGTGGCAACTGAGGTAAGGATAAAAAGGCTCACGGATCAAAAAACGAAAATTGATAACTTGTGAAGAATCACCGGGATAAGAAATGACATTTCTCTTTCCCGACCTTTTCATTAAACGCATTCGCGACATTATTGGAACATATTTTGAAGTAATTGTATCGCGTAGGCAAGTAATGAATGGCAATAAATTATGATAAATCTGATCAAGATGTAATAAATAAGCATTTGTGACAATCGGAAAAATGTTATATCCACATAAATCCTAGAATTTAGTAGATTAAATTGATTAATGTGGAATCAATTTGTTCTTAGCAAAAATATCGAAATCATTCTTTCCAAGTTTATCATGTTATATATATATATATATATATATATATATATATATATATATATTTATAATAATTATAATAACCCTCAAAGTAAAATCTTATTAAAATAAATTTTGTAAAACCTTTTACAAAATTCCTCCTACAAAATAGTGTTTGAGAAAAGCTTTGCTTTTTGTGTGTAACTCGGAAACTATGCCTCGATATTTTCGTTAAAAAAAATCACCTTTAAATTGGCTAGAAAATTGGTTGTTAAAAGGACATCCGATAATTTTGAGACATTCTATACTATCATAATATATTACAACACATTACTATTATATATTGTGAATGCGCTGCAAAATGAATTAAATGCAATACATAAAAAGATCCTGAGAAGAGATTTTAAGGAAATTCTAAAGAGATTCTGAGATACATTTTACTATAAAATTTTAATATAAAATTTTAATATAAGAGAAATCGCTTTAATTTAGATTCAAATAATAAAGCAATCTTTTCACATTTATCAAATCCATTTAAAACGGAATTATATCGTCAAGTGGGTAAAAGAATTGTTCGCTGTTTTTTTTTTGTAAAAAATTAAATCTTCTCGCGCTTCCCCTAATGCGTTAATTCTCGCACAGTTACATTTTAAGCTCTCGGAAATTTATAGACTTATATAGCGATGGTACTCTCTGTTGACTCTCGAGAAATTAATTATTCGTGTCTCCGTTGCAGCTAGGATGGGTGTGCGAGCAGAGCGCGTTGCCCACGACCGCCCAGAGCGTCTTCTTCGTCGGCGCGATCTTCGGCGGCCTTTTGTTCGGATGGATCGCTGACAGATACGGTAGAATACCGGCGTTGGTCGGTGCCAATATCACCGGATTTCTAGCAGGAGTCGCGACTGTGCTGGCCAACAGTTTCTGGGAGTTTGCGCTGTGCCGGTTCTTCGTCGGCTTCGCCTTCGATAATTGCTTCACCATGATGTACATATTAGGTATATATATGATGCATATTCGCGCGTAGGTTCTTTGTAGAAGAAATAGTTAAAAAAATTTCCTTCTATTTAAAAAAGATTTCTTTTATTAGCGATAAGTAATTTCTTTCTTATGGAATTTACTGTTTTGAAGATACATACGTGTTCATCGTGAAACGTGTCTTGCGACACATATGTGTTTGAAAGGATAAGATTAAATAATAAAAGTTGTGTCATCAGTTATGATTATAGAATTACGGCAATGATAATGACCTCGTCAAAAATAATTGGCTAATTATTAATCCAGCATGCGAAGATTTCCCCTTTTTGCGCTTGCATTTTATTCGGATATGAATATTAATTAGAAAAAACGTAAAGAAGCGATAAAGGATTAATTATGATTCACTCACAATATTTTATTAGCATGACTATTTAAATACAATAATGCGAATATAATTGCCGCTTCGATTGTCAATAGATCGCACTACTTGAAACCTATCTTAAATATAACGATATTCTATTATCGTCAAATGAAATTAGCAGAATTTTAGAATCAAAATCAATTAAACTTTTAGAATCATTTCTCGCTGTTTTAACGAGTTTGTCATGAAATCAACGATTATAAAGAAAAAGTTGCGATGAAAACTCTACGCGCGTTCCCATTCAAAGCGAATATTTCTCATATTCCAATTTTAAGAACAATGCCTTGTGATAGAGAGACACATTTTCCTTGCGTATTCATCAAACCGTTACGTCAACCTTAACCCCATCAGAGATTCGTAATCTATAAGCGCGATGATCGTCGTTATTTCAAGGGAATTGCAATTAAATTGATAAAAATGTGACGAAGTCTCTCACATTATCATAAGAGAATTGAAATTCAACTTTGATTCGCACATCGCATGCTTGTATGCACGCATATATTGCATTTCTAAAGAAAGATATGGGATTTTCACTTAGCCTTGACGAACTGGCAATCTAATGCGGACAATTGTATCCTAAATTTTCGACTATCGCGAATCATAGCCGATTCCAATCACTCGATTCAGTTTTCAGGTCAAGCTTGTCCAGAGTTTGACTCATGGTAGTCACGGTTATCGCACTCGCGCCTTCTGTCAATTCCGTTTCGCCGATTTCGCAGTCGAAAGGTAGAAGCATGCTATTATTGCCAATATCAGAAGCGTGCTATTATATTAAAGGATTGCTGGCGGCACGTGAAAGGATCGTTTGATTGGTTACATTCGCTGACATTTAGTCGGGTTTTAGTGCCTATCGTGCGATCACTACAATCATCGACGTCGGAGCTTTGCAACTCATGACAATTTGCTCTTCTTTTTCAAAGAAGAAAAAACAAAATATATTAATTAATTGTTACATAATACTTGCGGAAAAAATTTAAAAATCAGAAGTATGCACTCATATATCGTGTAAATTTACAAAATTATTCAAGAGGTATATGCAATTAGCGCATTTTGAAATTTGTTTATATTGCCTCGTAACCTTGGTTGAACGGCTAGATACGCCTAGGTTCACCGATAATTTTACGCTTCACAGATGGACGATCCGCGAAGGTAGCGCATTAAAAAAATGATCAGTCCTAGTTGATCTAATTACGATACTGTCAGCGATGTAATATGTCATCTTTCTAATAAACAGGAAGCGATATTGCTACTTCAAGTTCGCTATCGGAGCGCTTATTATTGCACAATGAAGATGATAAAAGAGACATGTTAGACTATTGATGTAATGAAAAGTTTGCCCCAACTATTAGATATCCTGCGCGGTTTATCAAGTTTATTAGGACTTTAAAGTGTTTGCTGAAAACGCGATTAACATGACATTCAGTTGAAAAATAAATTATTATGTAAAAAGGATATCACATATATATATATATATAAATTTTTGATAATTATATGATTATTTTAACATGATAATCACATGATTGTTTTATTTTTGACATATTTTTGACAATTATTTTTGATAATTTTTTGATAATTCATTTTTTTATAATTCATGACAATTTAATTTTTACAGACAACTTTAATTTTTAAAATTGTTTGTAAGGTTGTAAAATTATTTTACAGACAATTTTAATTTTTAAAATTGTTATTATTTTAACTAAGACTCTGTACTTAAATCAATATTGATTTACTTCGCGAATGTCAATATTTAGAAATTATTTCAAAAATTAAAATTGTTTCACAGACAATTTTAATTTTTAAAATTGTTATTATTTTTAACTAAGACTCTATACTTAAATCAATATTGATTTGCTTTGCAAATGTCGATATTTAGAATAGTGTGTCTTTTTAGTGTTGGAATATGTAGGACCAAAATGGCGTACCTTTGTGGCGAACATGTCGATAGCTCTCTTCTTCACGTTCGCCGCCTGCGTCTTACCGTGGATCGCATATTTTCTGGCCGACTGGAGGATGACCTGCATCGCCATATCCGTTCCTCTGGTTCTGGCAGTAGCGGCTCCTTGGTTGGTGCCTGAGAGCGCGAGGTGGCTTGTCAGCCAAGGTCAAGTGGAGAAAGCCATCAAGATCCTGGGTAAATTCGAACGCATGAACGGCACGAAAGTGCCCGACAACGTCTATCAACAATTCCGCGTAAGAATCGCACGTTTATTGCCACCTTTTTCTCGCTTTCGGAGAAAGCTTGTTGTCGAATTTAATGATAAAAATTTACGAATGTATGTCGATGTAACAGGAAACTTGCGCCAGAGTGTGCAAGGAACAGGAAGCGGACAAAACTTATTCTGTAGTGGATTTATTTAGGAGCCCACGCTTGCGAAACATTACGATCCTCCTCATTCTCATCTGGTGAGCATCGATGAAAATATTTCTTCCGCTTATGAAATAAAATTTATGTCAAGATTAAATGCTATGCGATTATAAAATATATAATAAAAAATTTTAAATGCCAATATGTCGGATAAAATAATAGATGCTCGACAGAAAGTAAATCTGCATTTTATTCATATCTTACAATTGCAGGATGGCGATATCGCTGGTATTCGATGGTCACGTTAGAAACGTAAATAATCTCGGACTAGATGTCTTCATGACATTTACCATCGCGGCATTTACCGAACTACCCGCCGATACGTTCCTTACCCTCGTTTTGGATCGATGGGGTAGGCGATGGTTGGCCTGCGGTACTATGGTAATTTCCGGAATTTTCAGCATTTGGGCGAGTGCGGTTTCAAACAGTGAGTGGACACATTAATTCTTCTCTTTCCGCTATATATACATTATAATTATAATTATATATTATAATTATATATTATTTAATTAAAAACTTTTGATTTCAACAAGTATAAGTATAGAAATTATAAAATTATAATATTATTACAGGTGCACCAAAGATATAGACTTCAAGAATTATATTCACATATCTTTTTCAGGCTATTATGTTGCAATTCATATAATCTCTTTCGTTTTAATTGAACGTTTCAGATATTTATTCGGCCACCCTAGCGATTGTTGGCCGATTCTGGGTCAACATCTCGTATAATATCGGTCTTCAATATGCGGCTGAAGTGTTGCCAACAGTTGTAAGGGCACAAGGGGTTGCCTTGATTCATATAATGGGATATGTCGCTAGTATCCTCGCACCCTTTGTCGTTTACTTGGACATTGTCTCTTCCATTCTTCCATTATTGGTTCTGGGCACTATGGGAATCCTGGGCGGTCTCCTGACACTCCTGTTACCGGAGACGCTGGATAAAGATTTGCCGCAAACCTTGCAGGATGGCGAGGATTTCGGAAAAGATCAAAAGTTGTGGGATATGCCGTGTCTCTCGAAGTAAGTATCACATTTTTTTCACATTAATTAAATACATGTGTGTAAAAATATCATTTACATTATATTTCGTGAAACATTTTTCTTCTATCTCTCTTTTATTTATTTCAAACTTGACATATTTTTTCTCTATTTTCTCTCTCCTTTTAATTAAGTGCAATATAATTTTAGTAGCAGTTGTAGTAGAAAATAATAGACTTTTTTCTCTGAAAAAGATATCATATTCATATGTATTTTTTTTTTTAGGAAAAAGCCTGCAGACGTCGAAGTGCCACCGGTGGCCATCTTCCGATCATTCGAACGCAGCAGTCTACGAAGTTCGATGAGAGCGTCCACCCGCGGAGAAACCTTGAGGAGCAGCATGATACAAAGATCGAGTATAAGATCGCGGAAGAGCGTAAACGCGGCCACGGAAGCGGAAAACAAATGAATGTTCCAAGGCGCTGTTTTTTTTATATATTCTTCCTTTCTACTGTCGTTCCTTCCTTCATCATGTGATATATCGGAGCTACTAAAATCAAATTATATTTGAGGCGCACATTCGTATACTATAAACCTGCAACGGTATAGCTTTAAATCGGCAAAAAATAGAGTATTGCTTTCTTCTAGCGTACTCTTATTTAATAAGAGGAAAGATGGGGGCAGAATTATGCGATTAGTATGTATTAGCGGAAGTAGAAAGAAGTAGAAGTGTCAATTAGAACTTGGTTGAATTAAGTTCTAATCGATCATTTTACATATATTCCTACTGTGATTTTACATCATAGAATCTTTTCAATCTTCCTCACTATATTTTTAATCTTATATATGTGACATATCTCTGAAATTTAATTCAAATTTCGAGAAAGTAGATAGGGATTTTACGGGCAGCTATGTAAGCAGTATTAACGTAATTTACAATTTTTTATTGCAATAAATAAATTTCTTCCACATAGTTGTATTTAGTAATAGGAAGAAACTGAGTAAAGTTGAAAAACACGCGAATCATACGCTTCTTCCTTCGAGGAGAAAAGATTTTTCAAATTGCGTCGTTCCAATCTCGAGGAATCTAACCGCATTGAAAAATAGATGAGAGACAGATGAAAGGCAAATACTCGAGATAATGTAACATTTCTTCTATGCATTTTACATGTTGCCGCGCGTGCATCATCTATTGCTCATATACAATACGATATTATAATGCAAATCAAATTTTTTTCGAGCTATTTCAAATGTTGCGATGTGCTGAATATGAATGAAGATTTTGCACTGCGAATGACAAATTGTCGAGCAACAACTTTGTTGTGATAAAATGCGATGTCGACACTTTTGCTTGTCATCAGAAGCCACACACAGATAGCACACGTTCGTTTTATATACGTGTCCAATGTTTTTAACCGTAAAGTATTAATAGGAAACGTTTCTATGGAGACGTTTTTAAAACCATACTTAAGGAAACGTATTTTTCACGTTTCTATAGACAAAATAAAAACAAATTTTTAATTAATTTCAAATTATATATACTTATATATAATTATATATAATTATATATACATACATATACACACATACATATAAATATGTGTGTGTAAGTGTGTATGTATATAATTATTACGAAAACTATTAATTTCTATTTACAAATATATGAATAAAATCACTAAGAATAAGTATTTCATTGATTTCCAGCGGAAACGCTTATTTTTTTGTTACAAGTCGGACAAGTAAATGTCCGGCGAATAAATAAAAATGATCCGTTCATTATCTATTTTAGATGTAAAATAAATTATCATCTTTAAGCATTTTCATGCATGTAAATATAAATAAAAATTTTAATTTTATTTGAAATAGATAAATTATAATCTAATATTACCGATTAAAAAAGTCAATATTACTAATTCTTTCAGTGGCATATTATTGATTTACAATGCTATAATAATTTATAACTACTGTATCAGTAAATCTATTTACTGTTTTTAGTGATAATATACTGATTCACTTTTAGAGAGTATCTGTATAAATGCATTATTTTATTAATTATGAGAAAACGAATGTTTAAACAAATAAAAAAAAACGTATTTTAAACGTTTTTTTTTTATCAAAAAAGAAACATCCCGCACAGCACCAAGTCGTCTAAAAGTATTACTAAAACTGGACATTTTTTTGTCACAGACATCTTTTACTGACATCGTCAAGTCGAAGGAAAGATGACTAAAGCCCGATCCACACTATCGGTCTGCTCACGTTCCGTTCATGGTTTGCTCACGATCTGCTCACGATCAAATATTTTTCCATTGTTTATAAATGTACATATTCACACTATGGGTAGCACTCAACTGTCGATCTAGTCTCACTCCGCTCTCGCTCAAGCAACGAATGAATATTTTGAAAGAATATTTTGAATCTCTCTGAAAGAATATTTTGCCGAAGTGTGATCGAACTTATCCAGACTCGTACCGATAGTGTGAATAAAGGCTGCAGCACAATTGATTGGTTTCCAAGTATATGCATAAGAAAATGAACCAATCAATTTTCTTATGCTTATGGTTATGCGCTTATGCAAAAGTGTGTGCTGCGGCCTTAAAACTTACGGTTAATCCATCGTCAATTCTTGCAATTTGTCTTTGTCGAACAGAGTCGCGAGCAGTGTCACGAGCAGTAAAGCAATATAAAAAATCTTGGTCCTTTGAAAAAGGTACGTATATGTATATTGCTTTATAATTATAAATTAATTATTGATGTATTTCTTAATTTTTATATGAACATGCGCAAAAAAATATAATAAAATTTTAATGTAGTGATTTAGTAAAAAAAATAAAAATAAAGTAAAAATAAAAAAAAGTAAAGTAAAGTAAAAATTGTACTGCTCGTCTGGAATCGAGAGCGAATCGTAAGAGGAGCGTGAGCGGACCGATAGTATGAATCGAGCCTAAAAGTCATCTCATGATCCGACTTCAGTGACTTTTTACTGTTTTGTCCATATGATGACTCAAAGATGACTTGATTCATTTTATATAGATTATCGATACTCGATAGGAATACTTCAATACACGCAATAAATGGGCTATTTCTCCCATTTATTCCGCCTAATTTCTAATAATCTGTTTAATATTCTGACTCCCAACAAGGAGTACAGATTATTAAATAAATTATTTTAAATTTAATTTGTCAGAAATTAAACTAATAAACAGTAATGTCAAGAAAAGGATGTGACTCACACGCATACAATTATTCTGCGTAGGATGTATGTGGCTCTCTCTGATTGATGTGTGCAAGTAGTATCCTTTTTCTGGCATTACTGCTCGTAAAAGGCAAAAATATGCTTTAGATTTTATATTAATTACTAATTCTTTATATACATTTCCTGATAAATATTAAATACGAGATAAGTTAAGAATCGCTCGTCGCGTGTCTCTTTTCGTTATCTTTTAGTATAATGTGCTGTGTGGGATGTCTCTTAACGTTTTCCAAGTGGATATTTTAACTAATTAGAAACGTTTTCAAGGACCAGTTATGAAACGTTTCGAAGAAACATTTGTGAAAAATTTGTGAAACATTTGTGAAATGAATATGTGCTACCTGGAACGTGTTCTGAAAATATTTTGCTAAATTCAGAAAAAACTCGATTTATGTACATATAGTGTTTTACAATGTAAATAAGTTACGAGATAATTAAAAATTAATTTGTATCCTGTTAATCTGTGTTAATAAACGTCAACTAATGTTCGGTCTAATTAATTAAGATAATTATCGGTATGATCGTTTTCGAATAAAACCGAAGGCTTTCTATTGAAGGTATGAATATCAATAAACGGTAAGCTATCGACAGCTTCTCAATTATAATATATAACTGAGAAGAGAATTATGATGGATGATTTACAGTTGCATGTTTCTCGAATTCATAATTGGCGTAGACTCAGCATTGCGCTAATATATTAAACACATTATCGAGATCACTATTATGAGATCAACAAACAGTTTATTGCTGCATATAGATTTTAAATTATCTTATCATTGAGCAGTGAGTATCAATGAAACGTCGATGATAGATCGATGATTCAACAAGGATTTTTTTTGAATTTGTTTGTTATCTAATTGTGTTATCTTGTCGTCAGAGATTTATTATCATCTAGCGTTCGAAGAGAACCTACGAAATGTATAACCTTTCGCGTTTATCTAAACTTCGTGAGAACTGAATTTTGAAGTATAGTCACTGCTATTTTATATATATAGTCATTATCATGTATAAATATATATACTGGACAAATTCCTGGACAAAATTAACGCATAATTTTTTTCATTTTTTTTTTAAAAGCTAATATTTAAATTTTAATAAAAAATTTTAAGAAAAAATTATGCTTTAATTTTGTCCAGGAGTACGTATATATTCGCGATAACAAGTTAGATCGGTTATAATCGACGTTATTCGAGGTGTTTTATCTTCGAGGAGGTCTGCAAGAATTATGCAATATCATGTGGACATTACGCACTTTGCTATCTAAAATATGGGTAAAAGAAATTATTTAATTCGTGAAAAGACAAATATATTGCAATCATCAAAATGTTTTTATCAAAATTGCCCTTTAATTAACAGTTACTTTTTTCCTTCTTACTAGAACATTACAAAACGTGCAAGAAAAAAGAAAACAAGGAAGAAAACGATGAAGAGAAATAAAAATTTAAATAGTTGATTAAAATCACAAAAAGTAATTAATAATAAATTAATTTCCACAAAAATACTTCTTTGATTTAAAAAAATATATTTCTTTTCAAATGTGTAAAAACATTAGATCTTGCAATTCTATTTAAATGTAGTAATTAATCAACTTTAAATTTTTATTATTTTATTTTTATTATTTTTATTATTTTTATTTTTATTATTTTATATTTATTATTTTATTAATCACTTACACGAACAAATGAAACAAGCGCATAAATGGCCAATCAACATCACAGAAAAGAGATAATAATATCAATAATATACCTTCTTGAAAATGCTTGATATTGATTGATTTCATTAACATTACATTGCAATAATGAAGTTGAAAGATTAATAACATATTGACTTCTTTGACACGCATATAATTTTCTCATTTATTATATGATAATTCCTTATGCATTTTTTCTGAACTATTAATAACAAGGAGATATTCAGATGGCTTATATGAAATGTTTTGTATAATTATTTTTCTGCAATTTGCGTAAAAAGTTTGATAAAATTTTATAGTAAAAATTGGAACAGCGATCAAAGCGTGATTGCTAGTTTATTTTTGACTTGGCATTGGAACTGCGAGATAATTCGAATAATGTGTCGAGTATTTGCGTATCCTGGATTCACATAAGGAGGGTGATATAGAAATTGTGATAACCGATTTACGCGATCATACTTAACGCAGTTCTTCCTCGCAAGACTAGCGAGTCTTTCGAGAACAGCCAGACTCCCGAAAATATAAATGTGTTAGGTAACGTAAAGTAAGTGTTATATTTAGAAAATTTTCTATACGCGCTCGCGTGTGTATCGCGAAGGTCGATCGTGTCAATCTTTTCTCAGGTGAGCAAATTTGCATACAATTTCGCGAGAACGAGAAATTTCTACGCTAGCGAGTGAGTTTAGCGAATACTATGAAATCTTTCACTTTCTACACGGAAAAAGTAAATTGTATAAAAAATGTTAAAATCGCTAAGAAGCTTATAATAAAATAAATTTTCATTTTTTAAACGCATCGATTTGACAGATTCTGATTTTTTTTTAGCAGGAAAAAAATTCTAACTAAAAACTAAAGTAACTCGAGATATCTTTGTGCTCAGATATTGATGGTGTTAGTTAAATTCTGCTAGTGGTTGTCGCAAAAATAATAATTAATCGAATGCTAAAGATAATAAAAGTTAAATTATGAGATAACTAAATTTATAACAAATTTTAGATTTTTCGATTTTATTAATTTATTATTTCAATTTTATTAATTTATTATTTCAATTTTATTAATTTATTATACTTTAATCGTAATACAGCAAAATTATTATTTAAATGGTTTGTAAAAAATTTATCCTTTTAAAATAAATAATTTTCGAGTGGTAATTTCGAAATTTCTAACATTTGCTTCATTTGTACAAAATTCTGTATTTTTCAGAAAAACTTTACGCATTTATCTTATTAAGCGTTCTAAATTAGTGACGTTATTTGATAAGCGTGTGAATCTTTTTCATATTTTCCTTTCTTATTTCCCTTAGTAGTCGTGCTTCTTAAACCTTTCACTACTTTTTTTCCTATTCGAAATAGTCTCGCTGTATATTCATGATATATGAGCTATACGTCACGATAGTATATCGCATTTCAGGCTGAGCTCGTATATTAATGATACTCAACTGAGTTTCTTCTTCATATAGCGATTGAGTTTCTTCTTCGTACAGCGACTTGTGTTTAGCAACAAAACTTCGTTACCATTGTCGTCCCGAACGTCGTCAATTGATTTCGTCGCAACTGCCGGTTCTCGATATTAAATCGTTAAATTGATGAAGTAATATCGTTACATTTGCGATTGTCGTCTTATCGGCATTTATAATTAATTTACAGTGCACATTAGTTCACGCTTGGTGAGGCTTTTCGATAGTATTCTTCAGTATTGTAGCGTAATCTTTCTGCTCTAACGCGAGATTTAA
Source organism: Camponotus floridanus (assembly GCF_003227725.1). Taxonomy (NCBI): domain Eukaryota; kingdom Metazoa; phylum Arthropoda; class Insecta; order Hymenoptera; family Formicidae; genus Camponotus; species Camponotus floridanus. Next base: position 2,293,619 of record NW_020229414.1, read on the forward strand.
ATTTGAAAGTTGTGATGTGACATAACATGATAATATAAATAAAAAATTAAATACGTGAAAAGTTCATGATTACAGTGAAATAAAACAATAAAAATGTGAGTATTAATGCTTTCGCATAAAAAATAGAAGTGATTAATTTTTGGATGCATGATGTGCTAAGAAATATTTGCAAAAGCTAAATGATAGAAAAATAAATCCGAATTAAAAATATTCATAATTAAAAGATAGTTTCAAGATCTTTCTAAAATTTTTTAGAAGGAAGGAAACTTATCATAAAAGAATTATTTGGAAAAAAATTGATTATAAAGGTGCTATAAATCGATAATACATAAATGTTATCCTAAAGTGAAAAATAGTCTCGAAGATATTTATGCATTCAAATGTTCAAAATTAAAACTTAAAAAATTAAAAAATATAATTCATCGATTAGTGATCAGCTTCGTGAAAGTTCTGTATTAAATATGCAGACCTGTCTTACTAATCATAAGATACGAAAAGTAATATTTAATTTATAAAAAAAAGTATTTATCTTAATAAAAAATAAGATTAAATGTTAAACAAAAATTTACATATTTTATGATAACAACTACAAAGTTATTCTAAAAATAGCATTTATGAATGATTAATGACAGTTAACCTAGACAATAGTCAACTAGATATTCGTAATGTGAGTACAAACTATATAAATCTCGTGCGAAATTATTTTAAAACTATTTTCAAATATATCAAGTGTTTATTTATGTACGCGTACAAAGTTGAAAATTTTAATTTAAACAAAATCTTGTATAAACATTTCACGATTGACCCGAGTCACGCGGAATTAAAAGCAGTCGCATAATAATCTTGTATAAAATACATTGTGTTGTCTCTGTTTAAAAATATTTTCTAAATTATCAAATGCGTCAGACCACTTTATAATTTATCATTCTGATATTTACGAGCATGTTAACATTGACATTTGACCCTAGCAATTACGACTTTTTATCTTATATTTTATGAACGCTCCTAAATGTTAACTTTTTGTATTTATCACATTCGTCAGATATGAAATTATTGTGAATACAGTATTTTTGGCTTTCGAGAAAAAGTATCAGATTCGATATGAAATTCGTCCATGAATGGAAATGTGTTTAGATATTCTTGAAAACATAAAGTGTACAATTAAATTTTTTTAATATTATTTTTAATATTATTTTTTAATATTATTTTTTTCGATCTAATAATTATATAATTTATTTATATAATTTGCAAGCATTATATTCCTTCCTTCTAAATTCTGAGTCCTCCTTAAAAATCTCTTTATATATGACCTCTAACATAGTTATTTATATAATTATTATGTTTATTAACATCTCTCTTATATAAATATTTATATTTGTATAATATTTAATATTATTTGTATAGATACTTTGTCAGATATTATGTATATAAATTCTGTTGGATATTACATGCTGGATATACATAAACACTGTCCAATATCGTTAATTGCGCCAAGTCATCAAACTCATGCTTGATCTTTATAATTGTCTCAATGAGAACGCGCGCGCGCGCGCATATCACGAACCATTTGCACCCGTCACGTTCGGACAACACTGGCTGTTTAGATTGCCTTACACAAGTTATCGCTTGATATATCCAAGAACCACTCGAATGACATGGACTTTGGACCGCAATCTTAGTCGAGCGTCTTGAACATTTTTTTATTTTTTGCAAGTTTGCTTAAATTTAGCTTGAGAAATTGCGTAATTTATTACTTGTGAAAATTATGATATGAAGTTAAATTGTAAGAGTAACTTTATCGAATATATAACGAATAAATATTATTAAGTAATTTTATTTAATATCAAAGATATAACGAATAAATATTAAGTAATTAGTTTCAAAGAAAAATGAATAATTTATTTCCTTCAATTTTGTTAATTATAATTCTGAAAGGAGAAAGACACTCGAAAACCAAAACCAATCATGAGAAATTTAAAAAAAACTCTGTTTCATTTAAGTACATTATTTTCACTTTGAGTCTCTCTAGCTTAAGGAGCATTATAAATTAAATATAATTTAATTTAAAACATTAAATATAATTGTTAATAATACAATATTATTGTGATTAACAAATTACTCAAAATTTTCTTTCTTATTCTTTTTTTTCAAATAAATATTGATGACAATATTTTTTATTTTTACATTGTATTTAATAATGTACTTCTGGATGAAATAGAGTTTATATTATATATAGTTTTTTATTGTACCAATTTTTTTCTAATTTGAAGATTTTTAAAGTACTAAATATCAAACTTTTTGTTATAATTTCCAGTTATTTAATCTGTATAATTCTAAATAATCTTAAAATATTTTTCTATTTTAATATAAAGTCATATTCTTCTAGTGTGAAACAAAATTTATATTTTTTCTTTTCATTTAGTTCCTCAAGAATAAAATTAGCATATCAAGTATCAACATCTCTTAAAATGATAAAAAATTCGAATGGCATTAAAAGCCCAGATGGCACGGATGCCAGTGAGACTACCGTATTAAAACCAAAGTTGGAGACATTTGATGATGTCTTGCCATACGTCGGTGACTTTGGCAGATATCAGTGGCTGCTTTTAGTGGCTTTGCTTCCCTACAGCGTGGCATATGCTGTCCTATACTTTTCGCAATTCTTCCTCACTTTGTTACCGCAGGAACACTGGTGCAAGATAGAGGAACTAATTTCAAACTTTACGCAAGAAGAAAGGTAAAGTTTTACCTGCGAGTCGTTAAGATTCAAAACGATTTTATCAGCCCATTAAAATTCGAAAAGAAATTTTCATTTTCAAGGATAATTACACACACATTATATACATGTTATATATACTCAGTAAATTATGAACTTTAGCTTTCTCGTGTTTAATATAAACAAGTAAAAATTTTCACAGAAAATATAAATGTATAATATATATATATATATATATATATATATATATATTATATATATATATATAATAATTATATATATATATATATATAATATAAATTATTTTATATATATATATATATATATATATATATATATATATATACAGGGTGTCCCAACTCATAATCAATCTTTCAAAGACATATTCCTGGGATCATTTGAAGACGATTTTTCCTCAGCGAAAATGTTGATGAAGGCCATCATTTTTTGCATGTTCCCAATTTTTGTCATCATATATCTTTGCAATTAAGCCTTAAATTAAAACTCAACTAAAGTAAACTCTATTTAAAATTAATCGAAGAATGTGGTTTTGTTAATATTTTATTTCTACAAAGCTTAGTTTACGAAAAACCTCTTATTTCCAATCACTTATAATTCGAAAATTATTAGTGCCTCGACATTTTCGTTGAGGAAAAATCGTCTTCAGATGATCCCAGGAATCTTTGAAAGATTCATTATGAGTTTTGAGACACCTTGTGTATATATATATATATATATATATATATATATATGATATAATTTTAATTAAACGCACACATTTAGGTATAATTAAATTTACAAGAGAGACAAAGTTTATGGTTTACTGAGATAACTTTGCGCGCAAAGTTATATAGCGTTTTAAAAGTTATATACGTCACGTATCAGCCTCTTACATTGTAAATATTTTCAGAGTGAAAATCGGCATACCAGAGTCTCCGGATTATCCGTATTACGATCGATGTCATCGACGGGACTTGGATTTTCTTTCCACTTTAAATCACAAGGATATTCGCTCGATCAAATGGGAGACAAACAAAACTATAAATTGCGACCAATGGGAGTACAATTTCACGCAGATTCCGTACGCTAGCATAGCAGCTGAGGTGAAGTATCCTTGAATGCATATGCATATACATACACGTGAAGTACATGCAAGATAAAAAGATAATCAAGATTTTCATTTGAGTGCTGCTATCAGCGATTAACTGCAATCTGTCTTCTCCATCAATTCGATATTAATCCATGAGAGATAAAACAAAATACCCAAATCCATCGCTGCATTTCTTACACGCTGATTCCCGGACTCTTTATGATTAGCTAGATTGGGTATGTGACCAGGAATATCTCATCTCAACGGCACAGTCGATCTTCTTCTGCGGCTCCATCGTCGGCGGTTTCTTATTTGGATGGATCGCCGATCACAAGGGGCGGATTCCCGCCCTGATGCTGTGCAATGGTGTTGCTCTCTTGGCATCGATCGCTACCGCGAGCGCGAACACCTTCTGGTCCTTCGCCGTCTGCAGATTTCTTACTGGTCTGGCTTTCGACAACTGCATGAACATCCCGCTGATTATCGGTGAGACCTTGATAAAGGATGACGAGCGCTAATCACAATCATCCGCTTACGGCAATCAATTGATTATGACGTATCCATTAAAATTATGCGCGTGAAAATCCTTGATCATCAGTTTTTCTCTAATGTTACATAATCCCGACTACGGATCTCTCTCTCTCTCGGTGTGTACACATGTTTGATAATTTTTTTAATGAATGATATTATTCAATAGGTTTTTAATGAATAGTAAACTACGCAAGTACCCGGAAGGCAATTCAATAGATTGAAATTATTTACGCATACAAATAGAGAGAATTCATATGCGAAATGAATAATTATGAATATTTTATGCACAAATATGTTACGAGCTGCAATATTATTTCGTTATTAACGGTTTACGTTTAATTACGTTATATAACTCATATATTGTCTACATTATAAATCGTTAATTAAGATCTATCACATTAAATAATGTTCAATATCGGTTATATAACGCGCAAATTAAATTCTAAATCTTTGTAAACCCCGAATTAGTCCTAGAGTACATGGCCGTGAAGAGACGAACCCTGGTCGTCAACGTCGCCTTCGGTTTATATTTCGCTATTGGAAGCACGGTTCTGCCATGGACCGCATATTACATCGCAAACTGGAGATTCTTCGCCTATATTACTGCAGTGCCTATGATGAGCGTCTTTATCACGCCTTGGATTCTTCCCGAAAGTGCTCGGTACGATATTTTACATCAATCTTTGACCGAAGCTATATATTTATTTATATATATATTTATATATTTATTATATATATTTATTATATATTATATATAATATATATATTTATTATATTATTATATATTATATATTATTATATATTATTATATATTATTATATATTATATATTTATTATTATTACATACAGAATGTCCCGAAACTACCGCTTCATATTTTAAAGGTAGGCTTCTCTGGCCAATTTAAAAACGATTTTTCCTCAGCGAAAATGTCGAGGCACTAATAGTTTTCGAGTTATAAATGATTGAAAATAAAGGGTTTTTTGCAAACTAAGCCTTATGGGAATAAAATATTAATAAAGTCACATTCTTTAGTTAATTTTAGGTAGAGTTTATTTTAATAGAATTTTAATTTAAGGCTTAGTTAGAAAGATACATGATGAAAATTGGGAATTGCAAAAAATAATGATCTCCTTCGACATTTTCGCTGAGGAAAAATCGTTTTTAAATTGGCCAGAGAATCTACCTTTAAAATATGAAGTGGTAGTTTCGGGACACCCTGTATATTTATATTTTCTTTTCTCGTAATATTAAAAGATGCTGTGATAACTTTTTATATATTTTTAATTTTGAAACATTATGAAAAAAATTCATATATTTTTCAACTTTTTTTTGAATGTGTAATTAAAAAGTTTAAATGTGTCAAATCCTAAAATAAGTAGACAGTATGACGATATATATCTAGATATATCATATCGCTCTCAGAAATTTATATACATACTAAGTTCGCTTCACTCTTATCTACGTTCTGCCGTACGTCCAAACTTTCCGCTGAATAGAGCACTGTTTCACGGTTAAGATGGTTCGTCGCCAATGGCCGAATAGACAAAGTGGTGCAGAAGTTACAGCGGATAGCAAAGGTTAACAAGAAGAGCCCCGATACACGCATCTACGAAAATTTCGTGGTAAGGACTGCATGAGATGCAAAGCTTGCTTGTTCATGAGAACAAATCGCTCTTCATCCCTTCATCGTCTCTTATCATCTTTACAGAGGAACTTCACATCATCCGATATTCAAACGGAAAGCGCAACCATATTCGATCTGATAAAGTCACCGCGATTAGCGAAGAACTCTATCTTGTTAATTTTCTTTTGGTCAGTAAAATGAATTTTTATTTCTCGTCGTTGCGAGTTTTCTTCGCTAATATTTTTTTATGCAAGAATTGCAGCAGAATTTCATATATTTTTGTGGAACAATTCCAGGTCCTTGACTGTGATAGCCTTTGACGGGCACGTGTACTCTCTTAAGCTAATCCCAAGCTCAGTGTTCGTGTCTTTCTCCCTTGCCTGTGCGACCGAACTGCCGGCTGGACTGTTGCTGGCATTGGTACTGGATCGTTGGGGTCGCCGATTCTGCGGATTTATCACTCTGGCCTTGACTTGCCTCTTCAGCTTCGGCGAGTTATTGTTGCAGTCGAGTGAGTCGCGTATACACATATACAGTTTTTTACGTGTCTCGTAATCTGGTAAAATTCGAAACGCTCCACCATTTTTTTACATCAGTTGTAGCGAAGCTGACAATGTCGGTGCTCTCGCGATTTTGCCTGAATATGGCGGCCAATGTAGGTCTACAATACGCCGCGGAATTATTACCAACGCCCATCAGGACGCAAGGAGTCTCGTTGATTCACATTTTTGGCATAGTCGCTCATTCTCTCGCCCCATACATAGTGGACAGCGTAAGTGACTTTCTTTATTCCTCAGCAGAGAAGAAGATTTATTATATGAAACTAGAATATTATTTTTTCTTCTGATTATAGTGTATTATATGTAATGAGATAATTGAGAGACAATTATTGGAACATCGCTAAGGCTGGCAAAAAAGTTTAATCAATCTATGTACATCAATGTATACAGCTTTAAAAAATTCTTAATTAATTGAAATTGTTTTAGGCCAAGATTTGGGACAGTTTACCGATGGTGATCATCAGTATCGTATCTCTACTGGCTGCTACGCTGGTATTATTTCTACCGGAGACCCTCGGTCGCGATCTCCCGCAAACTCTACGTCAAGGTGAAGACTTCGGTAAGGATCAAAGTTTCTGGGCGCTACCCTGTTGTAAGAGATCGAACCGGCATCGACATTATCGTCCAAACCAGTTATCTATATAATTCTTCTAATTCTGTTATATTATAATGATTCTCGCTGCAACGATCGAGAATATATAGTTAAGAAATTTTTAATGCCGGCTTTTTTTTATACGCGGCGATATAAATAATTCTGTGCTTTTTTGTATCGATAAAATTTTGTATCAATAAAATTTTGTATTAATCAATAAAATTTCTAAACAAGATCAAAGTAATCTCTTGATTCGATGAATGTTTTTTAAGATTTTTTTGAAAATTGAGAGAATTTATTTTAAGTAAATTGCGAAAGCGCCAAAATGGAGTTTACGTTGTAATGAGCAGAAACGATGGAACGAGGATAAAATAGATTCTCTTTTATTTTACATCATTATTTAATTGTTTTCTTAGATGACATTGATGAACAAAATAAGATTGAAATACTGAAATATTTGGTCTCGTGCTTTCGAGAATTTTCATATTTGGCAGTGTGTGAAAGATGAAAAATGCTTTCATCGCGAAAAAAAATTACGTTAGTGTCCTATCTTTATGTAATTAGTTAATTTAAATTACTGAGAATTTTTTACTTATTAATACTAATTATTTTATGACAGCTGTCGCCAATTACGATTCTTGATGACACATCAAGAAAAAGTGACACGGTCTCTTTCCTATCAAAAGTGACACGGTCTCTTTCTTACATTCACATTATCTAGTCTGTCGCAATATTTTAAAAATATTGAATATAATAAGGCTCTTATGTTATTCGATATTTATGAAAAGTTGCCTTTTACGTATTTTGAAATGTCATCTTTCGGAAAAAAGAAACAAAGTGACTAAAGAATGTAATAAATGTTGAAATCGATCTAATTTCATTGAGCGTATTTGAATACGATATTTATTCAGGCGAATAAAATGAGATAACTAGCGTAAGATCCTACCTTAAAACATAAGAAAATCGAATTCATTGACATACTTTCGATTCTTACCTCATTGATACCTTGTAAATGATAGGGAGAAAAAATTCAGTGTAATTATGATTAATTTCTCGCTAAATTAATTAACTTTGTACACGTTGAATTAAATAACTTTGTACACGTAACACGCTATGTCCTTCTTGCGCGAAAAAAGTTGCGAGTCGTAACAACGTGACGTAACGCATATCGCGAAGAAAAGATTTGAAAGATAATCCGATCTCCTAGAGACGATCACGTTTATCTTCAAAGTGAACTTTATAAACTTGGACGCGCATTTGCATCTCTGTCCGCAATTTGAACGTCTCGCTTTCTTTACATCACTACTTTTTCGTTCGATCATCGTCACACACACCGCATTTGACATGTCTCGTAGCTTAATATTTAAAATCATCACATGTAGGACTTACCCGCAATATTTACAACAATTTGGCAATTTCGATTTATAACAAATCAGCTGCTATAATTTTGTAGAATCGGTCGTTTGAATATTATCGTGATGGAAGCCCGCATTCGTCACGCCTTCTTGCTGTTTTTTCTTTATTTCCTTTCTTTTATTTTTCTTGAATTGTGGAGTTCTGCAAATTTCAAAGACAATCGATAAGTTTACGAAATGGACGTCTTCTCTAAATGTCTTAGCTTAGAAATTTATATAATATAATATTTATATAATAATTTATATAATAAAATTTGTATAATTTCAATACTTGTTTTTTCGACAAGAAATTTATAGAAAACTTACGAAGATATGCAGGGGATCCACCAAAAGCTCTGCTCTTTGCCAAAGTCGTTACCTTCTTGCAGAGTTTCGGGCAATTCTTGATTTAAGGTTTCCGGTAACGTTAAGGTCAAGAACGCATCCAGGAATGACAAAAGGCCAAGAACTGTCAAGGGCAAAGCTGGATGGACATCGGCCTGAAAATATTGAACATCGAATCATTAAGCATCTACCTTCGATTTTTTACGAACGATGGATAATCTGGCGGGAAAAAAATTTCTTCCGTCACATTTTTCTCGGAATACTCACCAAATAAATCACGTAAGGTCCAATGATGTGAGCGAAGTAGCCAATAATGTGAATCAGAGACACACCTTGCGCTCGCACTACGGTCGGCAGCATTTCAGCCGCGTATTGGAAACCAATATTCGCGGCGACATTGACACCAAGGCGCGCCAAGATCGCCATGGTGACGGTTAGTAAACCTGTAACGTCACATCGCAAGAATATGTAAATCCGTCGTGTAAGTAGTGTCATTTGCGTTGAATTGCAATTTGATTTGACGAGATAAAATGTAGATCTCCAAGATCGTAAAACGCGATAGAGAGAGAAAAACATAATTTTATCTTTTAATTTACGTCAATTTGGAGCGATTTTCCGCGATAAAGTAAATAAATCTCTGTGAGATAAGATCAGTTATTACGACAGTTGTATAACTTACCAGGAGGAGTGGCGAGGGCGATGAAAGAGAAAATACCGCACAAAAACATAGAAGCGAAACCCATCCATCGTCTGCCCCATCTGTCAAGGAATAGCGCCAGCAAAACCGCTGCCGGAAGCTCCGTCATCGATGCTATGGAGAACGACGTGAACACGTCGGGATGCAACAGCTTCATGTTCCAAACGTGCCCGTCGAATACCCAAACCATCAACCACCTGAAACCCAGATTCCCGATCAATAACTGTTTCAAATGGGAGTAAAATAAAGCGAAATTAATCATCTCGGCAATTCACTCACCAATAAATGACGAGTACGATAGTAATACGAGCTAGCCGAGGCAATTTGAAGAGATCCAATACGGTGTACTGATTATGCGATTGATCGTTCTGGATTAAATTCCTGCAACTCTTCTCAAACTCTTCAAACACCTCCTGCTTCACTTCCTTGCCGTTAACTTTCGCGAATTTCTTTAGCATCTCGACCGCCTTGTCAATCTTGCCGCTCATAATGTACCATCTAATCAACAGAGAACGGGTCAATTATATATCTACAAACGAGTTTCATAAAAGATAATTAAAGTCACAAATTCGATATGATACATAACAGTACACAAAATGTATGATGTAATAACAATTACCGTGCACTTTCTGGAACTATCCATGGACTGAGGAAAGCGATGATCATCGGAAATGCAGTAACGACGCTTAAAATTCTCCAATCTGCGATCCAATATGCGACCCATGGCAGGATACTAGCGGCGAAAGCAAAGTAAATTCCGAAGGACATGTTCGCCACCAGAGTTCTATATTTCGGACCAACGTACTCGATCACTGCGATCAGAATCATATGTATGAATCGATTAATCGTGCGATTGAAATTATTAACGAATGAGATTTCCATCGAAAATTTACTTTGAGAATTTGAATAAAGTAATTTTTTAATCCAAAAGCTATCGATTATAATAAAAAATACACAAGTTCTTCGAATGCCTATTTACACTACATCCTTAATAAGCTGCTTTGCTCAGATAAAAAGCTTATTTAAAGATTTTTCGTAATTTTTCGAGTAATATCTTGTTCAGTAACTTTGTATTCTCAGTCAAGATGACGCATACCGATAATGAAGAGAACATTGAAGCAGTTGTCGAATGATGAACCGACGACCATCCTCGCGATACAGAAGGACAAGAAGCTGTTGCAGAAGGCCGTCGCGATGGAGGCGAAGAAGCCTACCGCGTTACAGGACACTAACGCTGGGATTCTGCCATAATGATCGGCTATATAACCGAATATTAGACCGCCGATGATGCTGCCGACGAAGAAGGCCGACTGGGCCGCGGAACCGAGAAAAGTCTTGTCGCAAACCCATTCGAGCTAACAAAAAATATAATAAATATCGTTTATAATAAATATAATATTTATATAATTATATTATATAATATATAATTAGATAATATTTATATAATTATATTATTTTATATTATATTATATATAATTATATAATTTATATTACATAATAGAATATATTTATATTATATAATTATATAATTTATATAATTATAATATTGTTTATAATAATTATAATAATTATTAATCGACGCGGAGATAACTGTTATCAATAGGCGAATTTATATCACAGATTTGATATCAAAATAATTTTTCTATATTACATATATAATTATATCGCGCAGATTGTAGGGAAAGAAGTCATATTTTACTGTCAAAATATCAGTATAAAATCCAAGTTTTTCGTAAAATGTTGTTTTTCAATTATTGAAAACATATTACTCGACCATCGTCATATTGGTATTAATAGCGATCGGTTTTTCCAACATTATATAATATGTTAAAAAAAAACCAATATATAAACAACGCTTCTGGTTTACATACAGGTTTTAATACTTTTTTAATACTTAAAAAAAGAGCACGCTGAAGTTAATTTTCGAAATAAACGAAAAAAGAAAAGAATAAAATATGGGCAATATTTGATTTATTATCATTTTTTGCCGATCGTGACAATTTATTAATTGATTAACTTCTGCATGCAATAAAAAGGATTTATGCACGTAAAATGATAATGTCTTGCATGATAATGTTCTTACCTCGGCAGCGATCGAGGCATATGGAATCATCGTATGGTTGAATTGCCATCCTTTATTGCAACCGGTTATCGGCCACGATGAATTGGCCTGTTTGATACCCTGCTCGATCAATTCGGTGTAATTTACATCATACATGTAACATCTCGAGAACCACGTGGCGCTTTCTAGCTGCAGTTCCTCCTGGGTAGCCGGAGGTATCGCTATCGCGATCCTGTAAACAATGAACGATTTTAATACAAACGATAATATAACCGTGATATACTATCTCTTGTAATGTACTGCATTTTTTCAATTTTGCTACTGATAATAAAAGTTATTTATTTAATTCATCAAATAAATGACGTATTATTAGAGATTCGTCAAGACTGATATTATTTACATGAAAATTACATTAGCGAAATAGCAGTACAAGTTTCATTTCTGTTTTCGAAGACGCAATTTCTATGTAAAAACATGAAATGTCTATATACACATATCTTTTCGCATAATAATTCCAGAAACATTATTTTATTCCGCAAACATCTGTCTGTTATTTCTTGGATATTTGTAATACAATATATTCGCAATAGCAAATGTTTTCGATTCCTATCCGAAATTATCATCTTACATCATCGTAAATTTATTTTGCACGATTATTATTATTATTATTGTTATAAAATCGTGACTGACTCCAACATTTATATCCGATATATCCCGGAGCTTCGATGGGAAGCTAAAGTAAAAATCCATCCTAGGCGTCTTTAAACAAGGAGAGGAAATATCTTCTCCGTCTAAACTTTTTTCGCTCGTCCTCTCTTCCTCGAGTTTCAGTTGGAATCTCCTCGAGATCAACAGCTAAAACTGGTTTTCTGTATAATATCAGGCGTGGAGAAATTACTGATCGACTAATCTGAACCACAAACCATCGCACCGGCTTTTCCTTTACGATAGTCATGTCTTTTGTCTCTGCATTGTTTCTGGATAAGCTCCGTTAAAAACATTAGACAACTTAAATCTCTCTTATATCTCTTTTCTATTACAGTCGCAAATTTTTTCTAACAGTATTTTTACGAGGAAATACTATAGATTTAACTATTAACGGAAAATTTGTCATAAGTAAAATGTAATATGACTCATTTTGAAATTGTGCCTATCAAATATGCCAAAATTTAGTCTTATACAAAATTGTTCACGATTTTCATTTTGTTACACGTATATAAATAAAGAAAAAATTAATTATGTATTATTTATCCATTTACAACGAAAATTATCCTACAAGAAATGTAACATTATAATTATAAGTATAATTATCCCACAAGAAATGTAACATAATTATAAATGTAATAATTTCTGATGGAGAAACTTTTTTCGCGAAACAAAAACGGAATTATTCAATTGATTTACGTTAAATGCGGAAAAAGGAATCTATCTTTATACTGTTTCTTGGTTGACGCAATCACTACAAGAGTCGGAAATACCACGCTTTTCATTATTCATACCTTCTATTTTGAAAGACACAAAGTTACTCAATTCAGGGAAAATCTAATAATACTAATAAAAGTCTCGTTTAAAGAAAAATGAGAGTTTTATGATTGTACTAATTGAATAGATAGAATAATTTGTGTGCGTGTGTGTGTGTGTATAGAAAGAATGATAAAATGTTATTATTGAAACTTCGCAGACTATACATTTAGTAAAGTGATTATATATTTTATATGTATAATATAAATCAGTATAAAATATACGTGTTAAATTTTGAAAGACTTAATTAGGCAGGATTTAATTAGGCAATATCTTATCTTTTAAAGAAAGTTAATTTATGAAAATTCTCAAATTTTTAAATCATTAGTCATTTGAAAATTCTTAACTTAATTCTTAAATTCTTAAAAATCCTTAACTTTTAATCATTTGAAAATTAATCAATGTCTTCATTTATATATAAATAAAAAGGAATACGAGGAATTTGAAACATTTGTATACAAATAACCGGCAATCTACATGTCAAATTAATTATGGCCAAAGTCAGCTCGAAGCGACTGAACTTGAACTGTCATTATGAATTAAAAATGAAAAAAATTTCACTTCTATTATTTTCTACGTTATTTTAAGATTCTTAAATCTCAAATTATGCATAGAATTCTTTCGAATCTTGAAAATATTTTATTTATTCTTTCAATCATGTCTATGCCTAGATATTTTCTGCATTGTCTTATATATTTTTAATTGCTTCGTTTGTAGAAATTATCTGAATTTCTGCTTATATTCTCCTTTTATTTATAATAATTATCTAAATATTGTTTATTTTTTTGCGTTTGTTTCAATTGCATTACTTTAATTTTTAAGCATCGCTGCAGAAAAAGAAATTATCTCTTCGTTGAAACTCACTTTTCATGATCAGTGAAATTCAAGCCTTCCAGCTCTGGTACAGCGCACCAATATTCGGCAGGTACGAGAGTGATGAAGAACTGCGCGAAGTATAAAAAGGAGTAAACGATTGTGAAGGGTAAAAGCAAAATGAACAGGAACAACTGGTATTTGCTCGCTTCGCCGACATATGGTAGGATGTCGTCAAAAGTCTCGATCTTCGGGGGACCGTCGCCCTCTTCAGCTTTCATGGACCCGGTCATGACCGTCGTCTGAAAAATGGCAAGAATGTATTCTTTTTCTCTCTCGCTCTTTTTTCGTAATTTCCTTAAAAAATTTATTACAATTAAATCGTCAAATATTTTACAGGTCGTCGAATATACAAATATTTATATGAATATAATCGCTGGAATGCAAGGAATGTCATGAAGAAATAAAGAGAAGCAATGTCGAGACAAAATACCGGCAGGTATTATTCCAGTAATAAGCAACAAATTTGTTTTTCTTTTTTTTTTTCAGATGAAAATGAGCGACATAAACAAAGAAATAAAAGACTCTGGCAATTTATGGAAATTACAGCTATTTAACTAAGATGGAAGCTACCAGCTTTAATTTAACTAAATATTCAATAATTATGTTAAAACAATATAATGTTGAAAAAACAAGAACTATTAATATATCGGATGTTTCATAACCTCTGTGAAATATTTTAATAGCGTATTCTAGAAAGTTCCTATTCAAAGATGATCGATGCATGATCATATCTTCAAAAGATTAACAATGATCATAGGAGAAATGATAAAAAAATTCAGTCAAAATTTATTAAGACGTGCACGATTATGTATACAAATGAAAGGAGAACATTTCGAGCGTCTCCTTCGAATAGTCAAGAAAAAAATGGCAAGTAAATGTATTTTTGCTCACAATATTTATATGAAAATTAATTTATTATTATTATTTTCAAAATTGTTCCATTAAAAAAAAATAAATTATGAGAGATTAATAAAAAATCAAAGGATTCAATTTAATTAAAAACAAAATAAAATTAAATCATCGCAAAAAATAGGTTTAATTTTAAAAATAGATTTATTTAGTTCGTTTATTAAAGCCACATAAGTTGATTTCTCTCTTAAAATCTGAAAAGGCAAGAAAAATAATAATAAATTAATCCACAATTAGTCCACAATATTTTTTTGATTAAAAAGAAATGTACCTTGGTTTTCAAATGTATGAAAATATTAAATTTTATAATTCTATTTAAATGTGATGATTAATCAACTATTTAAATTTTTATTTAAAAAACAATTAAATTTTTCACATGTTATTTATAATTCGTTAATTAATTAATCGCCATAATGCATGTAACATGACATACACATAAAACACGCATGTAAGAAACGACAAAATAAAATCAACTGTACAATAAAAATTAATATCATCTGACTTGAAAAAACTAATAACATGACAGATCGATACGCATTTACGTATTTGTAATTATGGGATGTTTTACGCGATATCGCAATTTTTGATCACTTATAACTTGAAAATTATTGTAGCCTCAATATTTTATATTAGAATTTTTACTCTATTTTATTTCTTCTATTTTATTCCAGTACTCTTTTCACGGAAGTTGTAAAACACTTTGTTGTAAAACTCTATTTAAAGAAAAAATTGTCTGCTTTTATGATAAACGGTTCAATAAATATATGATAAAGAAATAGATAACGTCATATAATTATGACGTAAATACAAATGCGTATAGATATTATTAAATATAATTATTAAACAGAAAATATTATATATGCATTACAGCCTTTCCTATTCATAAAATTTCATTATTTTTATACAATTTAATAGTCGATTTTTGTTTAGAATGAAAATTTTAAACTCTATATTGTTTATATTTGCAAACTACACAGAAAATTCATGGGATCAATCGATAGTATTTTTTGTCTTCTCTTTGAATTGTAAATTAGAACGTTTTCAAAATAAAGAGAGTGTGACTTGAAATATATATTATCCGTAATTCTGGCTTTCTTCTGGTAAAAATATTAAAAAAATGCTTTCGCATAAATTTAGCATTTGTAATATAAGGCGCAAATAATATTATGATGCATACTTATGGAAAATGCAAATTATATTAAAATTTACGAGATTTCCTGAGATGTCGACATGGTATTTATTGTGTGAACGATTTAAATATTACCGCATTAATACACAAGTAATTATATAGAATAAATATATCGCTCTTGATACGTAGTGAAAAGAAAGCGCATATTATAAAGTCATCGCCGTTAATAATGCTTTCAAATATTCATTAAATGCGATATGAATTTACGGAATTAATTTTGATACAAACATTTTAACACTATAGATAAAAAATAATCAAGCAAAAAACACGATATTATTAAAATCATAAACACAATGTAACCTATTATTAACGTATTAATTAACAATTAATTCTTTTATTGATCTAAATTAAGCATATCGATTTAAATTAATTACTATTGCATTTATTAATTTATAATATTTTACGCGGTTGATTTATTTATCTTACTGTATCCCATTAATATTCCAATAATTTTCTTTGTTCGTTAAATCGACTCTTGCCTCGTTTCGGATGATCTATCAACCGTAAATATTTCGCAATATTTCTTTATTGTACTATAAGAAATTTTATAAGTTATATACAACCATGAACGATTAACTTCAATCAAATAATTAAAAAAAAATGTAATTACATACACTTGATCATTGTTATAATACATGAAAACATTAAATATAATGATACATAAGAATATAAGAAATACATCCCGAATAGATAAGATATATTAAATTAATAATTACGTCAATTATCACTTTTTTATTATGCATTTTTATCATTTATATTCAACGCTTTTATCAAATTCAAATCGACAATTATCGTCATGATGATATAATTTGAAAAAGAGAACAGTAAAAATTGCTTGTCATTTAAAATAAACGTAACAAAAAAAATTATAAAGACATTTTTTATATTACGTTGCATTACGTTGTATGTACAAAAGTAGAAACTGAAAACGGCAAAACGGATAAAATCATTTAAAATTTAGGGAAGAATTAGTAGTCTTTACCTGTTGATTTTTCTCGTGCGAAGTATAATGTAGAGACTCGCAAGAAAAGAGACTCACACAAAAAAGGAAAAATAAATAATCCACAAAATAAATGAAATTTCACACCTTATACAAACGGACCATGTGTATGTATAAAAATATAAAGAAAAAGGAGTGAGGAAAAAATATACTCCGAATACGCGATACTACGATAAATAGTCGTGTTCATTCACAGATCACGATAGATCGCGATCGAAACCGCGCTTTTCCGATTTTTCGTAATTTTCACGCCCCCAATTTTTCGGACGCACACGCACTACATCGTCGTTTCGTGAGACGCGTGAACTGGCGGCTGTGCAACCGATTGGTGGGGCTTTATATTCTTCCACCTAGACACAGAAAACCACACTCTTCCCCACTTTGATATGGCAAAGTCGACGGATCGTACAAACCGCGGATAGATAGACCGAACGACCTGTTCCCGCGCTTTGACGCGAGAACGAGAATGAATCGCGTTCTCCAGGTGACGTCATCGGAGAACGTGAGTGCGTAAACGGGGGATTTCAATACACACGGGGAAATCAATTTTACGCACGGTCGCTCGGCCTTTTTACCTCTTCTATTCCGCGAACGTCATCGCACGTGGCTTTCCTCCGACTTTCCGCGACTCTTCGTATTAACATTATGCACTCATGTTGAAGAAAATACTCGGAGAAGGGTGCGAGTGCGCGTCAATCTCGAAGGTGCGCCTTCGAATAAATGTCTCGTGGAAAAGATTCAAGCGACATTAAATCCCAATAATCGCTAGGAAATTTAAAATGTTATCAACTTGTAACATATTTTCTGGAAAAATCAATACAATTTAAACAAATTTTTTCGAATTATTTAAATTAATCTAAATTACCCCTCATGAGTTTTGTCATTAATAATTTTAATAATTAATTTGATTTTAATAATTAATTAATTTTTAGTGAAAATATGGGATACAAAATATTATTATTTTAGTTGAAAAGAATGGGAGAATATCTTGACCTGAATCTTCAAATGTGTAATCTCAAATGTTTCCTCCGACAAATATGTTATTGAAAATATCAATAAAAGAGATTACATGTCGGAGAATCATATTTATAAAATAGTTTGGATAATAATCGAATATAAGATAGATGAGATTGAAAAGCGATTTAATTAAATATCTAAATAATTATATAAAGAATTGGCTGTATCGAATAATTCAATTTCAATGATGATTAATGAAACTTGTTCAATCGAATCGATTAGGTTTCAATAATTTAATGAGGCTAACACAATTTATACGTATGCTTTGCGCCACATTTCTTCTTTTCATTTATTATACGAAAGTTTTATTTTATTTTGAATGCGTTAAATGTAAATTTAAAGAAAAACATGTTATTATTCTTCGCAAGAAGAAAAGAAAAGAAGAAATATCAAAACATATTTACAAGAATCATAAAGGAATTTGCCATTCGAAAATGTTCATGTTAAATTTCCACTTGTTATCATTATTAACACGTATGCAGGGTGTTCTTAAAAAATGTATGATACAATAACTTGTAAACGTCAAAAACAAATAATAAGTTGGAAAAATTTACACTGTGGAGACATATTGCGATAGTGTCAAATCAATCGAACTTTATGTGAGATATTCATACAATTGAGAATCTGTCTATAAAAGAAGGATTTTCGAATAATGATAACGCAAGAAACGTACGTAATTTCATAATCCAAGATAAATTAAATATATTCTACAATCAAAACGTGACTTCCAATCTCCGTATCATCATATCAACGATAAACTTTCAATAATATTATGAGACTGATTACCTGAGACTTATTTTCATATATACATTTTTTCTACTTTATTTTAAAGTTTAAAAAATAGAGTGTTTCACAAGCAAAAAATCTTATTTTTTTAATAAAAAGAATATAGAAAAATTTTTATACAAATTAAATTACGAGATTCGGAACAATGTTGTTCTCATGAACGGAATACGTGATAAGATTAGAGAATTATTCCAATTAGAAATCAACAAATGATTAGACGTTTTTAGAAAGGAAAATAATATTAAAATGTAATAAATAATACTAAGTATGACAATGATTACAACGACAATTATTTTCGACGACGATGTGTCGAGATTTTACTTCTATTCCGAATACGATCTTGAAGAGGAAACCCAAGAGACACGTATAAAACGGTAGACAAAATATTGAGACGCCAAGAAAGACGTCGAAAGGTAAGGTCGGACGATCCGAGAAACCGGTTGATGAAGGCGAAAGACAGTGGAAGAGTGGCAGAAGGAATGCTTAAGCGTCGGTTTTGCGAGGTGAAAGAAAATGAGCGAGATTCTTCATTTGCGCGTGAAGAAAAAGAGAAAAAATTCGAGGAATGCCGGATAATATTCGCGCAACGTGATGTCACGTCCGTCACGGGAATCCAGATTCGTTGTTTTTCTCTCTCGAAATGTCATCACACGCGTATGTCGACACTTAATGCTCTCGCTTTGCGTGCCTTGTTTCATTATATGAACGGCCTGAATCATATGTTTCGATGTGAATGTCTCTAACGGTAGAAAAATTAATAAAAAATATATTTCTTTAATTTTTACAGGAAATAGATATTTTGATATTTTATTATATCCCTTGACGCAAGATATGCAAATTGCGAAGAGCAAGTCATGAGTTATAAATCTCACATTCTGAGATTTGGTTATCTAAGTGATTATCTAAGTGATTGCGAAACGAAGGCAAAGCCAAAATAAAACTGCGAACACGTCACATCCCGTAGTGCTATATATATATTTATAAAATATACTTTTTTTTAATTGAATTTTAATTGAAAGATACGTAACAAGGTTTTCTTAATATTCTTGCTTCGTATAATTATTGAATTGTGATTAGCATTTTAAAATTTCCTAGAAACAGATGTTTCATTCTTCACAAACTCAGTTAATGTGTTAGCTGAAGATATATCATTAAATATCATTTAAATTTCAAACAACATTCAAATTTATCGATTAAAGAGAGGAGGAATGAGAAAGAGGCGATTCAAAATCTTCAAAATCTTATATTTTAATAATAAATCAATTATAGAGCTATAAAAAATATTATATAAGCGACGACAGCGAAACTTTAAGCGAAAATTTAAATTGCTTGGTATTGATACTGACATATCAATGACAATTTAATAAATTTGGCGCCATCATAAGTGATATCGAAACGATTTAATTGACACCATCAATGATTTCTGCTCTCTACTTAAATGATCTGCTTGAAAATGTTACGCTATGAATTTCTCGTGTTTCTCAATGTCTTGGAAAACAATTGAAATAATGTACATAAATTGTCTGTACTTCTGTATCTAATCAGCTGTCAGAGAGCGATTATAATAGGATAAAAACGAGATGAGAAATTAAAAATGTTAAATAATAATAGTATTATGGTGCGTACATCGAGAATCCATGTAATTCCACTGAATAAAATAGTGATGCAAACGATCAGAATATCCAAAGTAACAAGAAAACCTCATTTAGATGACTTAGAGTCATTTAGATGACTTAGTTAGTTAGAGTCATTTGTGAAGGAATCTATTTAAAATAGATCTAAAGAAGAATCTAAAGATTATATTTAATTTATATTTAATTTATATTTAATTATATTTAATTTAATTTAATTTGTTTTATATTATTTTTTTAATATTACAACGAGATATAACATGTGTGTGCGATAACGCAAATCGCAGCATTTAAAAGATGTTTTATATGTACAATACAATCCCAGCAAAAAGTAAAATCATGAAAATCATTATTGAATATATCCACTTTTGATTAGGTATTTTGAGTAAGAAATTGTGTGGAATATTACAATTTGATCTTAACTACAGCAGAGATGTGTTTTTAAATATTTATTGCGTTTTTACTGAAATATTCCGAATTTTGTTAATCGAAATGATTAACTTTTGGCAGAGAATTTCGCCTTGTGTCAGATACATGGCTAACTTCATTAAATTATATTTAATATCTTTTTAACCAGTTAGTACTTGTATAATATTATTTGACCAAATATTTCCTCTGTATCTAAACTTTTGTAAATTTTAAACAAATTCTGAATATTATTTCCATGTGTTTTTGTCATTTGAATCGACATGGTTATACGTTTCCCATAAGAACACATGTTAATTCGATGCAAATTAAAATCCTTATAATTTGTGAACGCATTAGTGAATCGATTTAAAAATTGTACTGAAGATTCTAAACATATGTAAGGACATTCTGTACAATTTTCATTAAATTCTCAATATTTTGAAAATAGATACAAAACATCCTAAAAGGAGCGAAAGTTGGAAGTGCAAAGTTAGTTGTCCTTTTATTTTTCGACTGGAACGAATTCATCTGTCATGTACATATAATATGAGTCAAGTGCATCATGCTCGAATAAATGCTTTATGTAACAAAGACACTGCGTATGTTGAAAGAGGAATTTATTAGACTTCCGCGAATTTATGAATCGACTCTAACCGCAAGGACGTAAGACCTACGGTAGCTCGAGGCGGTAGCTTTTTAACAGGTCGAGTTCAAGTGCACTAATCACGGTAACGGTGGTCCTTAACGGAATGCGAGGTACGCGGCGAGTAATTTCACGATCATTTAATGATGTAGAGAGAATTTCGGATTTTAAATGTACTGTGTATTATTAGGCATCGATAAATAGGCGCAATTTAATACTATTATCTTTTTTATTTTCGTCATCATTTATCTGATATTTTCAGAAAATTATTTTTATCATTCCTACAAAAAACAAGAAATTCTACATTTTCATAAAATATTTTTAAAAAATTAATTGCAAATATTTAAAAAATATATTATTAAAATATTTTTCGATTATAATAAGATATTCTTTTTTATTAAAACTGCAATATTTCTTTCGTCTTGCTAGATGAACAATTTTTCACTCTACTATTCTTTTATTTCTCTCTCTATTTACTTTTGTGATCAAAGATTTTGATTTGTATAGATTCAAGCAAAGTATAAAAATCGTCTTTTTATGAGAGATACTATTTTATTTTCTTTTTCCTCTATTATTTTAACGATTTTTCTTTTCTTCGTGACAAGTCTTTGATCTATCAATATATCTCGTTAGTACATATTTATCTATTATATTTAACCATTAATAAAAAAATAACTAATTTCCTTCATGATTTTAGTAAATAAATTCCTGTAATTTAATATGATAAATGATGATTCTATAATGAATGCTTTACAAACGAACAAAATTCGCAATTGTTAGTAAGGCCACAGTTTTGTAAGTTCCATAAAAATATTAATATATCAGTAAAAACAAAATCAGATCGAGGTTAACTATATATAAAGACTTTTATATAATTTATTTTTTTATCTTTTAATTCATTTTATTCATTTATTTACGTAAATTGTGAATTTTTTGATATCTTATTTTTATCATAAAGTAATTATGTAGTGTATTATGTACTGTTATCTTATTAAGAATCTATTTGTGTCTCTTAAAAGCATGTGTTTCAAAACGATTTTACATATAATTAAAGATAAATATGTATCTTAAAAGCAATAAATAATGCTCGACGAAATAACGTTATTTGTTACCAACACTTGTGACTCAAAGACCGAGATTTGCATGTATAATTTATGACGCAAAATATGGTAGTTTCTGATCATCGTTTACCGATAATATTTCCGACTTAGCCCACTGCGAAAAAAAGCAGTTAACAATCAGACAAGTAAATCGTATAATATTTATTATAGGATTTAGATAGCAGTTATATGAGAGAACGTCTTCTTGTAGTGAATATAGAACGGTAATTAATTTCGCTCAAGCATAGAAAATCCGACGGAGATGAGTATCATGAGTAACATCGTAACATTTCGTTAATAAATTGCAAGAATATAATAGTCGGCAAATACATAATTCGTCGCAAACAGAACCATATCTGGGAGCAGATTTCTTTTAACGTATAAATGCTAAAAATAAAATCAAAAGAATGAGAATTATTTCAATAATAATATCAGGATAACATCTGATTCTCTCATGAAAATTAAAGCTAGTAAACAAGACAAAAAATACTCAAAAATTACGAATTTATAATTTTTTTCGAATTTATGATTCTTTATACGTTTATTAATTTTACGAGTTAAATAATAGCTTATTTTTTTGTGACGTTAATTAAATTGTTATAGAATACATTCCTATAGAAATTATTATAGAATTTAATTATTATAGAATAAATTACTCTCCATTCACATTTCCTTTTTAATTCGACAATTTCTTTACAAGGTTGCGATACAAGAGGTCGAAGCCACTCACGGCAGTCGCGATTATTTCGATTCATTGTAACATTATAAATCACGGCGTAAATTGTGAGTAGCAAAAAAATTTAGGCTGTACAAAAAATCAGGAATAGCAGTGCAACAAAGTATGGACACATTCACATTTTCGCACATTAAATTCAATGTCGTTCAGAAACAAAGACGCGCGATCCTTTATGGAAGGATTTTTTTTTGCCGAATCTAGGAAATGTATTGCAACCTCCGATTACGCGCGTGCATAGAAGAATCTTAAATATGCACGCGTTTATATAACTGCCGCATTCACGGAATATTCTCGGTTGCAAATTCCGTATAGAGTAGGGTTTTCCAAGATACAACTAGAACGTGCTAACGACGTGGTCATCTATTTTCAAGTACAGAATATGCAAAATCGGCTGAAACAACGAAAGCCTCGTCGAGATATCGATCGGATGTGGTCTCGAGAGAGCAAACCACACAACAAATTTATTCCACACTATCCGCGATGTATCTACAATGAAGATTTCAAGAAAATGTTCCGACCTGACGTAATTAATCGTACCTGACGTAATAAACCGAGTACTTTAATCGACACGTGTTCTGCGATATCTACTAAACAATTATTTTCTACCGTTACGTTTTGTCAAACGACATAATTGTTCCCATTATTAAGAATGTTTTGTATCTACTTTCAAGATATTGAGAAGTTAATGAAAATTGTACAGAATGTCCTTACATGTTTAGAATCTTCAGTACATTTTTTAAATCGATTCACAAGTTATAAGAATCTTAATTTGCACCAAATTAACACGTGTTCTTATGGGAAATGTATAACCACGTTGATTCAAGTGACAAAAACACATGGAAATAATATTCAGAATTTGTTTAAAATATGCAAAAGTTTAGATACAGAGGAAATATTTGATCAAATAATATTATACAAGTACTGGTTAAAAAGATATTAAATATAATTCAATGAAGTTAGCCATGTATCTGTCACAAGGCGAAATTCTCTGCCAAAAGTTAATCATTTCGATTAACAAAATTCGGAATATTTCAGTAAAAACGCAATAAATATTAAAAAATACATCTCTGCACTGTAATATAATAATTGTAATGTAATAATATACATCATAGAGAAAAAGAAAAAGAAATATAAAATAAATTTAATAATATATTTCCAGTTTTTTAATGTTTAAAAGATATAGATATTTAAAAGCTTAAATTTATACTGCTACTTTATATTTAGGAATTTTTATCACTAATGAACTTCAACTTTTTTCTTAATCTATATATAATAGATATTCATATTTTCTAAACAACTCAAATTGAATGATTTCGAAAAGACTGTAACTAAGATCACATTGTAATATTCCACACAATTTCTTACTCCAAATACCTAACTAAAAGTGAATATATTCGTCAATAATGACTCAATAATTACTGTGTAAAATATCCATATACACCAGATAGTAAACGAGATAGGGAACAATAATTATCTTTGAGATGTGAAAAACATATTTTGCATTTTTTTGCAGGCCAATCGCCATCTTAAGGCAGAACTCCTCATCTTACAGATCAATAATCGCGAGGATCATTTTTTTATTTTTAGCGTGGCAGAGTCATTTCACGTGACCTAATCTAATCCTCGTTCTTACTCCTTTAGTTCGTCCTCCTTTAGGAAGTCCTTGAAAATGTCAATGCGGTCACACTCGACTGGCTCACTCGAGAGTACACGGAATCTACTTGCTCTGAAAAACTGAATTGGTTGTTTCATCGCTAGTATTACCGAGAATCGATACCAATCATAGCTGTATTCAGTATCCTATATCTTTAATATTGCAGATTATAATTATAGATTTATATGTTTCTACATATGATTTAATAATAATTGAACGTAAAGAAGACGTGATATGACATCAAAATAAAAAATTTCCGAACAAATTATTCATTATTTAATAACCATTTAAATATAATAAATAATAATTACTACAATTTTGAAGGTTGCAAGTTTTTATTTCGCCACCAAAAATGCGCAAGCATTATTATCTATACTTTATCCCTTTTTATTTATGAAGCATATTTTAATTCCACTTTTTCATTTGTTTTCTACAAAAATCAGATTTACATAAATATCTCTGCAGCCATTAATCATTACTATCGTCTCTTACGAACATTTTAAAGCTCGGCCCCGACTTCTGTTGCCAATCAGGCCGTCGCTCTCTCTAAAGCCGCAAGTTCTTTGGCCATTTCGTGCTATTGTATTCAAATGAATTCAAATGCAACATCAATAATTCATCAAGTAGTCTGTCAAGGGCAAGAATCGTGTATCGTGGAAATGTGATTCGCGATACGAGGATACGAACATCGGAACCGGGAGATAGCCGGTTATTGTCATCTTGATAAATAACCGATCGATAACTCTTATGAGCACCCATCAGCATTTCCACGAAGAAGCTTGAGAAAAAAATTCGCAGTTCAAGGAATTTCGGAAAACACTAAAGATCGCAGTTTCACAGATCGACAATTGCGCGATAAATTATTAAATCATCTAACTAATCGCTCGAGAAGCTTTATTATTTACGAATATGTTCAGTTTTAATTTTGTATCGCATCTAAAAATAATAGGATATGGCTAGTTTTGCTAGTTTTTGGATCAACTATAATTAAATTAATTACTAAATTAATTATTAAATTAAATATTAAAGCTATTGCTATAATAATTGGTCTTTATTAATTTCTGGCTATTTCATGTTCAAAAACTAATAGCTAAGATATTATGAATCATTAGGTATTTATCGCCAAATTATTGTTTACGCTGATTAATTTCTGTCTATTTTTAGCCCAGAAAATATTTCTTAACAAAATAATTTAAGAAATAAAATTATCTGTGTATGTGTGCATATTAATTAATAAAGTCATTAATTTAGTCATCTAAAAAGAATTTAATTTCTAAACAGAATTTTTTACTCGGTCATTAAACATAATTATCCAGTAAATCAAAATACTATAAATACTCAGTTTCTAATTTGTTAGTCTTTCCCAAATATTTTTCTACTTTGACAGAATCTGCCAGAGAGTAGTAGCGTCGAAAAAGCTACATTCGTGAGACTAAAATATCAAGATAAGGAAATCTCTGTCTTTACGGATTCCAACAAATGACACAAACATCCATATAACAGAAATGAGGAAATTGCATCAGAAATCGAAATTATCTCCTCGCTATATGGAATTACGTGCGAATAATATTCCTCTCTTCCTCCTCCTTTTCCCGAAAATCTATCGAAATATATTCCCAATTTATATCTCACAACATAAACGAAACAGAAACGAATGAACCGCACGGATACCTATCTTCCGCTCTGTTACGCATATGACGTCAATTAAAATTAATAACGAGAGAGAGAGAAAAGTCCCAGGCAACTTTGTTAATGAAAGAGAGAGAGAGAGAGAGAGAGAGAGAGAGAGAGAGAGAGAGAAAGAGAGAGAGAGAGAGAGAGAGAGAGAGAGAGAGAGAGAGAGAGAGAGAGAGAGAGAGAGAGAGAGATAGAGAGAGAGATAGCAATCTATCGCTTTCCGCCGCCGCGTTCTCCAGTTTCGTCGTGTTTCGCATTTGAATTTCAATTCTTTTCGATAGCGAATATCGAATTGTATTTACTAACGTGCCGTATGTCGAACAAATATCTCGTTGCATTTGCGTCATAGATGCCTTTCGATAAAAATCGCACAAAGCTAAACATACACACACAAATTCCGATTTCTCAGTCTAGATGCAGTTGTTATCGTTTCAAAAATCGCGATCGATAAAATTCTAGGCATATATATATGGAAGAAAAATATTTTTTTCCCGAGCTCGCAAATTTCTCTCTCTCTCTCTCTCTCTCTCTCCCTCCCTCTCCTCTCTCTCTCTCTCTCTCTCTCTCTCTCTCGCTCTCTTCTCAAGATTATATTCGACCGACTAAATTCTTAATTAACAAGAGACTTTCTTGTATATTTTCTATTTAATTGATAAATAAATACTGATTATAATGAGCGTTCATGATCTTGCTTTTTAATTTTTATATGAAGAATGGAAAAAGCCAATGCGAATCACAAACACAAGCAATAATTAAACATAACTTATCATTCATCTTATTTTTTCTTATCGATACTGTGATATAACAAGTATCGATTATTATGATATAACAAGTTTAACTTATGTAATAGATCTAGATGTAATTTATGCAATAATCCAGAATGTAATTGCACGCATACAATAAATAAAAACGGAAGAACCTCACCATACAAAGTTAGTTATACACCAGTTACAGACCAGTTTCCGCAAATATATCTCTCCCCTTCGTCATCCCATCTTACTTAACGTAAGATTAAATATTCGCATAAGATTTATCGCATTATGCAATTCTCTCATAAAAAAGTCGTTAATTCGGCGAAGGCGTGTACGAAGCCGATGTGCGCAAATAGATCGCAGATTTTCACGCCTTGTTTCGATGTTTCAGGATTATTCACGGTTGATCTTTTTTATATTACAATTATTTTATTACGCGCATGATTTCGAAATATTAAAATGACGCGAGGTGCTAATTCCACTGTCGTTTATCCTGTTTAACATTACACATCATTAAAATGTGTAACCAAGAAACCACAGATTTCTCTGAAATTGATGAGGATTATACAAAAATTAGTCATTATTTCACAAATCTTTTTCTAATAGTTAACAACTAATAAACCTAATAAAAATAAAATACAATCTCTCCCTTTTTCTCTTTTTCTTTCTTTCTTTTTTGATATTCTAGATTACAATAAAATTATAACATAAAAAATTAAAATTTAGAGAGAGAGATAATCTAAATATTTTTAAGATAATATTCCCGCAAAGATTTCATTAAAATTAATGATGTTTATGATTGAAATTGATATCCCGGCTGACATCACGATGATTCAGCTATAATATATAATAATAATAATTTTAAAGCCATGTGTTCTTGTGTACGCGATGATTTTTGTACCGACTCAATTTTACTATTATATTTCCATGGCCAATAATGGCCGATAAATAGAACTATCAGGCCGCGAACACAGCGTTGGAATATCCAATCGATACTTTTCGTACGTTTCAGTTTTTTTTCCGCCCTGGCGTCGCAATATTTTCAATCAGACGGAATGGACGCTGAATAGGGACATTTGCAATGGAAAACTGCGGAATATATTGCAAAAAATCAGATTGCGGAAACCCGGGTAATTAAAATTGAATTGCTCTTTTGTTTGATATATTACCGCTGAATTATAAAAATGCTTATTCGCGCGCGCGCGCGCGATTATGTGCGAATACATGAATCTTCCCATAATCATAGACTCGACTCGTTAATCAACGGTATCGATTTAAAGATTTGGCGCGATAACACGCTGGCTTGAGTATAATTAACTATAATTTGAGTATAATTTGATACTCGAAAAAGAGTCATCTTTATTTATTTCTATTTAATTATATTCTTTAATTTAATATTTAATTTAATCTTTTCTATTAAATATTAAATTAAATATTAAATTAAAGCATATAATATTTAATTTAATCTTTTCTAAATAAAAAATTTTTAATCTTTTCTTCTAAAAATATTAAATTAAATATTATATTATATTATATTATTTAATATTATAATATGACTGTTGATTTCATATAAATTGAATTTATATATATATATGCTCGCGAAGGGTTACACATAAAAATTATATATGTCATGTAGATGTAGATAGAATTTTCTAATATTTTTCAACTTGATCAATTTCATTAATTATCAATTTTAGTTAAGTTTAAGTTCTTAATGCAACATCAATATGTACGAATAGTCAATGAAGTATCTCTTGATAATTAATAGTTGTGCGAATCTAATTAGAATTTCGAACAATTAATACCCTCTGGCCTTATATGATTTTCTCAGAAGATCATGTTATATATTATCACCTAACAGGTAAACATAATTTTACCACAGAATATTCCGCATGAAGAAACAGGAAAGGGAAGAGAAGCGCGATTTTATTTCGCAATTAGCGATGATATCAAAACATATTGCTGCGAGCAGTGTATATGACTTGCAAATCGTGTTTAAAATGTAAAAAAATATCGTGCGTCAATTAATAATACAGGTTTTTCGTTTTTAATATTCCATTTATGACATTGCGTAATAATTGTATAACTGACTGTATAATATAAGAAACGAATGGCAGCTTATCGAATGTTGAATTATAAAATCAACCCGCATAAGAACGCAAACGTGATACTAAGCAAGGTCGTGAAATATTACTCTCAACAAAATCAGGACGAAGTGCAAACATGATAATAAAGAGCTAGTGATAAGTACGCTTAAGTACAGTTGACTCGACAAGAAGTTAATGCTATTATTACGAGAAATTTTTGTTATAGACTTTTCCTGAAAATATAATTGTCAGCGAACAACATGAAATTCATTCTCGTGTGAATCGCGATAAGACACGAGTGATAACAATTATATAATTATAATTTCAAGAGAGTTTATTTTACCGCGCATAATTGCCACGATTTCCTGTGTGATTTTACAAATATAAAAATACTTAAATCATTTGATATAATAAATATTATCGAAGGAAGTGGAATCATTGATATAAATAAAGTGAATTTTCTCATTGACCCAAAAAGAGAAATTATTTTTTCGCTAATTATATAATATATAATTTGTTGAAATTGATATATATATATATTATTTGAATATTAATTATTTAATAACGTAACGAAGTGGTCATGCTTGTTTAATTATCGATATCGATGACATCTTTATTTTTCATGCTTGCCGAATATCACGCGGCAGCTGTCAATCGCGCGGTTTTGCTTCGCGGTTTTCTCGACAGCCCTGACCTAGGATCATCCTGATGATCATGTCATAGGTCATAGGTACATGCTCTTTCAATTGTGAAATTGCTGCTATCTGGTATAATAATTCGCATAAATTATTTTCACGCGCGTGCAATATATAACGAGCATCAATTCCGTAAACAACAAAAGATTGATGAAAACGCGACGCGTATTGATTGGCGTCAATTCAAGCAATAGACGCGAATCTATCGATTCACGAGTGAACCATCATTGAAGGCAACGCTAAAGTAAGTTGAAGCGCTTTTTGATTCGCATCAAGTGATCTCGACCGGCGGAAATCGAGCGATCGGTCGAGTTCGATCGAATCGGAACGTTTAAGTCTTGAGAGCCAATGCGAGGAACGTCGAGAAGCGATCAATTTTAATCTGATAGCCGGTAATGGGCTCATTCCAGGCGATTATTTACAAATATCCGCTGCGCGATTCGTCTTGCTCGACAAAAATTTCTTTACTCACCTATCTAACTTGATGACGTTTGGTCGAATTAATTGATGATAAGTGTGTGTTCGCAATTATAATAAAGATATTTCCTATTTCGTAGGAAATTGTATCTTTGTTTATGGCTTTTAGCACGTGCTTAGCACATTTTTTTATATTAATATAAATATTAATACTCTATAATTCAATAATATATTCTTGCGTTTGAATCTAAAATTAAACCCAAAGATTGATGTGTCTCGATCAATATTTTTAAATAAATGTATATATAAATTTATTTGAGTAAATATCATATTTTTTTAAAGAAGGACAAACAGCTAGTTTATAAGAAAAAAAATTACTTATAATTTTTTATTGTAAAGCATGAAACAAATTCAAAGGAATCAATAGTATCTTTTCACAAAACTCAATGATATTTTCCTTTTTATATCGATTACACAAAACTTTTCAATTAATCTCCCAAGCTCTATTTATATGAAAAAATATTATAGCTGGTAATAAAAAATATATTTACATATAACAAGATTTGTATTGATATTATATTTATTCCAATTTTTAGATATTTAATTAATACTATTTTATGATTCCAATTTTTAGATATTTAATTAATACTATTTTATGATTCCAATTTTTAGATATTTAATTAATACTATTTTATGATTCCAATTTTTAGATATTTAATTAATACTATTTTATGATTCCAATTTTTAGATATTTAATTAATACTATTTTATGATTCCAATTTTTAGATATTTAATTAATACTATTTTATGATTCCAATTTTTAGATATTTAATTAATACTATTTTATGATTCCAATTTTTAGATATTTAATTAATACTATTTTATGATTCCAATTTTTAGATATTTAATTAATACTAGTTTATGATTCCAATTTTTAGATATTTAATTAATACTATTTTATTCTCGTGTTAAAAATATTTTGCGACCGGATAACAATTTGGGAATCGCTGCTTGGAAGTATCCAGGAAAAAGAGGACATCCAGGATACGTTGGCGACCAAGTTAACGATGATATGCAAGCTGTGACATCCTCATAACAAGGGCCGGTGCTTAATTACGCATCAACACTCAGAGTAGTTAGGGGATGACGGTATACTATTTGACAAAAGGGGGTGACGGAATTGTATTGTACTCGACAAAGTTTTAATCGTGTCGTTCATTAAGGCTCGGTAACTGCGCGGCGTTTATCTACATCATTAATCCATTATAATTTACACCGCGAATTTTTCCCGACCGACGAATATGAATGAGCGACGGCGACGAGACACACTAATGTTTACAGAGCGATTTCCCAGCGATAGTGAAATTTATACAACGCTGAAAATTAATCATCAGGTTATTATTAGTTCTCGTAGTAAACGTATCTTGCAACCCGAAAAACTAACGCAATAAAAGATAATTACAGGATTAATTTTTTTATTCTACTCATCGATCTATCGCGTTCCTCTTTTCGTGTTTGCAGATGCGTGACTTATGAAAGAAGGAAAAAATGTAACGGGAAAACCGCAATGATGTCCCTTCGATAGATCTATGATTGTTGGATTGATCCGATTAGTTTTGAAATTAGCTCTAATGATCGCAATTCGCTCGACAGGTAAATGAAAGACAATCGACCGACATTCGCGCGATAGATTCTTCAATCAATGCTTTTTCCGATATACGTCATTTTGACATTACGTTTTTTCCTACACGTTAGCTGCTAATGCTTCGGATATCGTGCAAGCGGATCGGATTAATGCGCATTTTCCTCCGTTCAACGCTTGCATTTCGATGCTGCCGTGGCTGCAATTCCAGGCTAACTAGCTGGCGTAACAGCGTACATAGCTTCGCCACACAAACGTTATGCAACCCAGTTTCGAAGTTCAGGAGGGTGGACGCGAGTTCGTCGGACAATGGTGCAACCCGAGCTACGTGGAGAGATTGTGATTAATCTTCGCAATTTATCCTACTTATCGCGTCCTTCCCGTTCGATCGACCGGCGAAATAATGTAAGATCGGCGAAAGAGACCGCGACCAAACTCGCCCTGTTTTCCAAAACTGCTCTCCAGGAATTTCCGAATCGCATCATTTATATTACTAATCAAATTTATAATTTCGGCGTAACGCTATTATAATTTTAATCAACCTGACAGCTCACACATTAAAGAAAATAGTTCAAGTTTTTATTTATCTATTGAAATTTTTTGGTTATTAACATATACACAGAAAAAAAATAAGTGTCAAATCAAGATTTATATACTTAAACTAACGTTCATTGTTTCGTATATACGCAACAATTTATAATCTTTTTAGAAGAATTTAATAATTTTAAATTTCAACAATATTATAGTCTTATTTTAATATTGTAATTGTCAGTTCAAGAATATATAATTACTTAATTCTATCTTAAGAAAATTATAATCTTTGATTTAAAAATATTATTTTCTATCTAACATCGTTTCTTTTCCATTCAAAAAAATTAAATCATTGTTTCGTATATACGCAACAATTTATAATCTTCTTAGAAGAATTTAATAATTTTAAATTTCAACAATATTATTAGTCTTATTTTAATATTGTATTTGTCACCTCAAAAATATATAATTATTTAATTCTATTTTAAGAAAATTAAAATCTTTGAAGAGGGTTTATAGAATTCTCAAATATCTATATCTTGGTAAATGCACCAAGTGAAACATATGCATATGTCTCGTGCTCGTTTAAATTATCGCGAATAATTAAAATTTACGCATTACCATCCGCGGTGGCTCTTATTCGCTAATTTCTTGTCGTGTTGTTTAAATACATATAGAGATCTAATTCCTTTCAATTTATTTAATTCACGCGGAGCTGAAAAGATCGCGTTTCATTATTTCCATAGATATAAACAAATGGACGAAGGGGATATCGGTGGGGCTGAATAGCTCAGTGTAGTATTCGCTAGTTTCTTGTCGTGTTGTTTTAATAATTTTAAATTTCAATAATATTATTGAAATAATCTTATATATAGTCTTATATATAGTCTTATATATATTTATATATAGAAATAGTCTTATTTTAATATTATAATTGTCATTTCAAGAATATATAATTAGTTAATTCTACTTTAAGAAAATTAAAAACTTTGATTTAAAAATATTTTTTCTCTCTAACATTGTTTCTTTTCCATTCAAGAGAATTAAATCATTGTTTCGTATATACGCAACAATTTACAATCTTTTTAGAAAAATTTAATAATTTTAAATTTCAATAATATTATAGTCTTATAATAATAGACTATAATAATATTATAATCTTTTAATATTGTAATTGTCATTTCACGAATATATAATTATTTAATTCTACCTTTAGAAAATTATAATCTTTGATTTAAAAATCTTATCTTCTATCTAACATTGTTTCTTTTCTATTCAAGAAAACTAAATCTTAAATCATAAGAATATATTTATCTCGATTGAACTATATAAAATGACTTTATTCAAGTAAGCAATTATTCAAGCAATTATATTTTTCTTTCAACACAAGACTTTAACGCGATATACTCTCATTTTAAGATTTCCATATTAAAACTAAATATATGTTCAAAACAAGTCCTTTTTTCTGTGTACGATGTAATTTTTTTCGAAAACCGCAAATTGTGACTAACATTGGTTCTCTGCGATCTTTATATTCCTTGAAATAAATTGTGCGCTTACGTGCCGATCGCAATTAATCTTCTTATTCAATTTATTTAATTATATGTTCATATATATATAATGGTTTCGAAATTATTCTTTGCTCAACCTTGCTAATTTTACATAAATTTCACAACAATAATAATATATTCCGACAATCTACAATTTTAATTGAGAACTTGCATTGCTACGAGCAAAAAATACTTTGATATAGTATTGCAAAAGAGGGGATTTTCTTAAAAGCTATTCAAAGTTGTTAGCAGACAAATTATTGTCATTATATATGCACAGCTGTTCAATGATATTAGTCACTGATGTAAACATCCAATAAAGATAAATCTACAATTTATTTCGAAATTAAGCGATTATTATTATTTATTGCATCGTTCCCTGTTTTTTTGTAAGATACAAGCAACGATGAGAAATTACTAATACATATAAAGCGTTATCGTGTTATTCAAAAAATATTCGCACGATTACACACTCATATCGCACATGAGGATTGTCGATAAAAATGCGGTCATAAAGATTTTAATTAGGTGCTTCGCGTCCTGATAAAGCAGTTGATTAAGAGAGATATGCACGACGAGAGTAAATCTGGAATTTTTCAACTTCAATTAATTGAAGAAAGAAAAATTGCAACCAATATAATAAAATTGAGTTTAGGAGAAATAATTACTCCTTTGATTTATCGTTTCGCAATTAATTACAACATAAAATGCTTGATAGAGACCCGTGTTTTTAATTAAGAATGTACAAAGTAATCGATAAAATATTGTACATCTCCGAGATACGTATTGCTGATTTACACAGACGGTAATTTCATTTCTTGCCATTGTAGGGGAGATTTAAATCAGTTTTGCGCGTGGGAAAAACATCACTGGGTTGTCACGGTGATGGATATTTGGCGAAGTTGCAATTTACGTCCGTTTTCAGCGAGCCGCGTCACATCCATCAGGATAATAGCCGGCAAAAGTTTCGTCTTACAAACGGGGATAGAAGAGTCTTGAAACGCGATTAAACGACGCTAATTATTGTTCATCTAAATTCATCATTTAAATTTCATTATCTCCAAGTTTCGTGATATTTGAAGTTTATCAATTATCAAGGAAAAGTAAACTCGGAATTTTTTGACGAATGCAAAGCCCGAGGGGCAAAGTTCTCTCTCTCTCTCTCTCGAGACATCCTATATGGTTTCTAAAATTCCTAAAGTCATTAACGCAAAGGCATTAACGTTATCTTTCTCGTCACACACGTCGTATAAATTCCACGCGTGATTCGGCTCGCGCAATTTTTCACGAAAAATTTCCACGAATGAGATATGTATCGCGAGAGAGGAAAACAGCCTCGCGCGGTCGCTCAAAGTCGACCAGGAAATGATCGATCGTCTCGATACACTTACGTCAAAATACGTAACCACGTCCTTAAACTGCCTCGCCTTCGGAAAACGCGCGGACAGGATCGCCGCCTTCGCTCATCGCCGGCTAACCTTGCACTAAGCTTCATTTGATCCGTGTCGCGATGACAAAATAACTCGCGAGCAGACGCATTTTAGAGGCCCTCTCGGATTCATCAGGGCACGCGGCACTTATGACAGTGGCCGACAATTCTTTGCCACTTTACGGCGACCTATTAACGATGCCGGTTATGAAACTGGAAACGCCGGATTCATGTGATCCCCGGGATAGAAATACAAACACGCGTTATTTTATGTCAATGTAATAATTCTGTTTTCTATTTTTCATATTCCTTTCCTGTCTCCAGGATTTTTTTTAGAAATTATAAAGCTGCGTCTCTTATATTTAAATTCAAGAGAAAGACTAA
Organism: Camponotus floridanus; assembly: GCF_003227725.1. Taxonomy (NCBI): domain Eukaryota; kingdom Metazoa; phylum Arthropoda; class Insecta; order Hymenoptera; family Formicidae; genus Camponotus; species Camponotus floridanus. The sequence continues at coordinate 2,329,865 of NW_020229414.1, forward strand.
TCAAAATTAAGTACGCGCGAATTCTGAAATAATATAATAAACTTGCAATTATTGTCATTTTTTTTATATATCGTAAAAATGAAAAACAAATTAGAACAACGTAAGTACCTTTAATAATGTGTATATATACAGAGAAAAATGTATACTGTATTCAAGTAAATATTATTTATTTTAAGTATATCATAAGTTTGTATATCCGCAAATATATCATAAGTTCACCAGAAGCATTAAATTTAATTGAATATATTCTAAATTTTAGTAAGTGCAGTATTTTTGTCAAGAATATTAAATTAAAACAAAAATTTGGTTTGCTTACTACAGGAGTTGACGTAAAGTAAGTTTGATTTTTTCTTGATACAACTTTACAATATTCTTGAAGAGAACATAAATTTTTCTTTCGAGTATATGATAATGAGATTTTCTAACACTTGTGATGAGTATATTTTAAGATTATTATCAAGAATATATTCTTTGTTGAAGAAAACTATTACTTAAAAAAAGAAAAATAAACTGAGTAATCGCTTTTCTTGACAGTAGAATGATATTTTTCTCTGTGTAATAATCGAAATTTAAAAAATATTAATTTTTTAATATTAATTTATTATCTTTTAGATAACCAATTTCATGTACGTGACATTAATAATAAATATATTTTAAAAATCTCTCTCTCTCTCTCTCTCTCATATATTTTTTTTATATATTCTTTTTATAATAAAGAGTAGAGAAAGTAAAAAAGCAGTGTATAAAGACAATTTTTATTACTTTTTCCTCTTCTCTTCATATATTATCAAAGAATAAAGTAAATATAATGCCGAGAAAAAAATATATATATATATTTACTTAAATCATTTTAAAAACTTTTAAAATACTTAATTTTGAGACATTTTAAGATATTACACAACTTACTGTGTCATAGCGTCCTTACAATATATAATTTTTTTCATTATAGTAATTTTTATTATTATAGTAATTTTTTGTCATTATAGTAATTATCTTACATACAATGACACTCAAAAAATTTTATCAGCATTTAACCTCGACATTGAAAGCATTTTATTTTGATCGTTTTTTTCCTGTTACGATCGCGTAGCTAAGAGAGTAGACCTAGTGGCCCCGATATTGGAAGAGGCATCTATTGTGTGAAACTCACGAAGATGGAGATAACATAATGAAACTAACTAGCTTGGTCTGACCAATTAATTGACCCAAGCACGACATAACATTTAAAGTAGAGTCGTCTTCCCCTGTTCACGTAACTACATACTTGTACATAATGTGTAGGAGACTATATGAAAATTCATTGGTCATAAAGATTGCGAAGATCCGCGAATAAATTAAGCGACAAAATTAATAAATAAATTAAATATCACATACGACATCGATATTAGAACATAATTTTTATCTATCTCTCTTATTTTATAAAAGAAAAATTATCATTAAAAGATATATGTATAAACATTATATATAATATAAATTATATATAATTTATATACATATAATTTATTGGCGTATATTTATTTCTTCTTTCCTCCTTCTCCGAATGTGAGTCCTTGAGAAAATTGCGACGTACTTGTATTACGAATCCCATTTGCATCCCTCAACAAGCGCGTCTGATTATAAAGTAACAACTTTCACTGAATCTCAGGAGAAAGAACTATCATTACTCATCCCCAATCCTTGAGGATCAATTATATAACTGATTGTTTATATTTCTTAAACTCGTAAATCATATCTGAGATATTAACTTGTAATCGACTAACACTTTTTCGAATATCTTTCCCGTAAAAGGGACTAGCTTGGTCTGACCAATTAATTGACCCAAGTACGACATAACATTTAAAGTAGAGTCGTCTTCCTCTGTTCACGTAACTACATACTTGTACATAATGTGTAGGAGACTATATGAAAATTCATTGTTCATAAAGATTGCGAAGATCCGCGAATAAATTAGGCGACAAAATTAATAAATAAATTAAATATCACATACGACATCGATATTAAAACATAATTTTTATCTGTCTCTCTTATTTTATAAAAGAAAAATTATTATTAAAAGATATATGTATAAACGTTATATATAATATAAATTATATATAATTTATATACATATAATTTATTGACGTATATTTATTTCTCCTTTCCTCCTTCTCTGAATGTGAGTCTTTGAGAAAATTGAGACATACTTGTATTACGAATCCCATTTGCATCCCTCAACAAGCGCGTCTAATTATAAAGTAACAAGTTTCACTGAATCTCAGGAGGAAGAACTATCATTACTCATCCCCAATCCTTCAAGATCAATTATATAACTGATTGTTTATATTTCTTAAACTCGTAAATCATATCTGATATATTAACTTGTAATTGACTAACATTTTTTCGAATATCTTTCCTGTAAAAGCGACTAGCTTGACCAATTAATTGACCCAAGTACGACATAACATTTAAAGTAGAGTCGTCTTCCTCTGTTCACGTAACTACATACTTGTACATAATGTGTAGGAGACTATATGAAAATTCATTGTTCATAAAGATTGCGAAGATCCGCGAATAAATTAAGCGACAAAATTAATAAATAAATTAAATATCACATACGACATCGATATTAAAACATAATTTTTATCTGTCTCTCTTATTTTATAAAAGAAAAATTATTATTAAAAGATATATGTATAAACATTATATATAATATAAATTATATATAATTTATATACATATAATTTATTGGCGTATATTTATTTCTTCTTTCCTCCTTCTCCGAATGTGAGTCCTTGAGAAAATTGCGACGTACTTGTATTACGAATCCCATTTGCATCCCTCAACAAGCGCGTCTGATTATAAAGTAACAAGTTTCACTGAATCTCAGGAGGAAGAACTATCATTACTCATCCCCAATCCTTGAGGATCAATTATATAACTGATTGTTTATATTTCTTAAACTCGTAAATCATATCTGATATATTAACTTGTAATCGACTAACACTTTTTCGAATATCTTTCCCGTAAAAGCGACTAGCTTGGTCTGGCCAATTAATTGACCCAAGTACGATATAACATTTAAAGTAGAGTCGTCTTCCCCTGTTCACGTAACTACATACTTGTACATAATGTGTAGGAGACTATATGAAAATTCATTGGTCATAAAGATTGCGAAGATCCGCGAATAAATTAAGCGACAAAATTAATAAATAAATTAAATATCACATACGACATCGATATTAGAACATAATTTTTATCTATCTCTCTTATTTTATAAAAGAAAAATTATTATTAAAAGATATATGTATAAACATTATATATAATATAAATTATATATAATTTATATACATATAATTTATTGGCGTATATTTATTTCTCCTTTCCTCCTTCTCTGAATGTGAGTCCTTGAGAAAATTGCGACATACTTGTATTACGAATCCCATTTGCATCCCTCAACAAGCGCGTCTAATTATAAAGTAACAAGTTTCACTGAATCTCAGGAGGAGGAACTATCATTACTCATCCCCAATCCTTCAGGATCAATTATATAACTGATTGTTTATATTTCTTAAACTCGTAAATCATATCTGATATATTAACTTGTAATCGACTAACACTTTTTCGAATATCTTTCCCGTAAAAGCGACTAGCTTGGTCTGGCCAATTAATTGACCCAAGTACGATATAACATTTAAAGTAGAGTCGTCTTCCCCTGTTCACGTAACTACATACTTGTACATAATGTGTAGGAGACTATATGAAAATTCATTGTTCATAAAGATTGCGAAGATCCGCGAATAAATTAAGCGACAAAATTAATAAATAAATTAAATATCACATACGATATTAAAACATAATTTTTATCTGTCTCTCTTATTTTATAAAAGAAAAATTATCATTAAAAGATATATGTATAAACATTATATATAATATAAATTATATATAATTTATATACATATAATTTATTGGCGTATATTTATTTCTCCTTTCCTCCTTCTCCGAATGTGAGTCCGAATGTGAGATCCTTGAAATTTGAGAAAATTGCGACATACTTGTATTACGAATCTCATTTGCATCCCTCAATAAGCGCTGATTATAAAGTAACAAGTTTCACTGAATCTCAGGAGGAGGAACTATCATTCTTTCATTCCCAATCCTTCAAGATCAATTATATAACTGATTGTTTATATTTCTTAAACTCGTAAATCATATCTGATATATTAACTTGTAATCGACTAACACTTTTTCGAATATCTTTCCCGTAAAAGCGACATTTCTCATGCAAAAATTCAGTCGTTCGCGAACGCGAAAAATGTGACCGCGCGAATGAATTTCGCACGGTCGAGCTTCGGGCTACCCCGTACGGTCTGAGAGGGCGGAATCTGGCGGGTAGTATAAATTTTCTGAGGTTGCGCATCATGCTCGTCGGAGCCTGAAACTCGGCAGTGCCGAGTTTGCCCAAGTACGAAGCAGAGCGCAAGTGGTGTCGAAGGAAACCGGTGGTCCTCCTACTGTACCGCGCCGTATCCATTTGTACGACTTGACTTAGTTCCGTGTCGGCGCATCGAGTGCTTTTACGGGGGTTAGTGAAAGAGGGTGTGCGGGGTGAGTCGAAGATTCGCCGATACGATATATCGTCGCGAGATTACAATGTAATCCCGTTGTTGAAGACGTGGTAATGCAAACGATTCTTTGTTCAACTATTACTTGGACTTACACGTTCACCGTGTACATCTTAATGTGAGGAAATGTGTGGTAAAGTTTGACGAGTAGATATATAAAAGAGAATAATTATTACTGAGCAGATATATAAATGATTAATATATAGAATATCGTGATCTCTGATAACCTGAAATCGAGATTTTCTTAACGAATTTATTTTTTGCACGTTTCTATCGCATCTCTTTCTAATTAAACAAAGTAAAGCAAACTCCATTTCTTAACTCAAGAATATAATTTTGCTAACTTTTCGACTCTATAACGTTTTTTTTTTGCGAGAAGTTCTTCTTTTCCAATCGTTTATGACTCAGAACTTATTAATGATGCCTTGATATTTTTGCCAAGGAAAGATTATCTTTAAATTGGTCAGAAGATCTGCTTAAAAGTACATGGAATGTAGAATTTTAAGATAATCTGTATTTATTAATGTGATTATATATGTATATAGTGGTAAACATACAATGTTACAATCATGATCGTGATTCCTCGTGAAAAAATAAATCAAAGGTACAGAACAAAATTTTCTTATACGAGACTTCATTCTCGAGAAAATCGATTTTAACTATATGCCAATCATGTGTACTTTAAGATTCAATTTGTTTCTTTTATCTTTTGTCTCTCTACAAACTCTGTAGTACTTTTGCTTCATTTTTAGATGTATAAATTAAATATTGGCAATATATTTTGCTTCCAATCATATCTATATATAACTCTTATTTAACATCTTCGTGAAAATAATGATATGTATGAATCGTGATGATGTGTGCAGCAGCCGAGAATACATGTTTAAAATCGACTTTCTTGAAAATAAAGTGTCATATGAAAAATTTATTTTGCATTTTCGTTTTATTTTCACACGAGGAATTATCGCGGTTATGTCATCATTATTGTGATCAAAATATTTATATAATTTCTCTTTTTTATATATTTCTTAAATCCAATTTATTTAGATGGTTTTATGGATCAATAAATTCATAAAATTATCGGTCTTCATAAAATTATCATTGCTTTTCCATCTCTCGTATATAACATCAAATTTTCAGATCGGCCTAAATCCAGTGACATAGGCTTATAGTATCTTTTTTATATCTTTTTTAAATGCGATATCTTTTTTATATCTTTTTTATATCTTTTTTAAATGCGACATCTTTTATATATACAATTAAAAATTAACATCCGTATACTTAACTCAAATGTCTCTCTCCCTCTCTATTTTTGCAATATTTAGAAATTATAAAATGATATAAGAAACTATAAAATTAAATTATATAAAAAATATAATTCAACTACTTATTTTGTGAAAAAATGAAAAGAATCGTTGGGTGATATATTTTAAAAACTTTTTGCGTGTTAGTTCACGAGAATTAATGCTTCTACAAGAAAGAGAAAGAGAGAGAAAGAGAAATTAGATACACATATCGTATATTATCTTTTATTCACTTAATCCATTTTTACCCGACGTCCTTGCATATATAAAAAAGCATTTCTATTAATTAACCATTTATACATTTTTATTTCAAGTCTTCGAATTTAAAGTTTCAATTTTTAGAATAATAGATTTTTCTGAGAAAAAAAGGTATATTGATAAGATTGCCCTTATTTCGATACAATAAGAATCGTTTCCGGAAAAAGCTATGTGAGATAATAACCATGAAAAAGGGAAAGAAAGGAGGTCATATTTTATCTTTGCTCGTCTTTACCATGCATACTCTTTCGCTCGATTCTTATAAAACTCCTGATATCGAATGTGGCGTCGCGCCAAATAGATGATCTCCATATCTCGCTTCATTTAAATGTACCAAAATACCTCTGTTTTCACGTCAACTATACTCTCCACTTCCGCAAGGATTATAATTCACAAACACCGTTTCGAATCTCGTCGTGATATCACACAAGTTGCACGGACGTGTTTTACACGAGTGCCAGTCGTTTTTCACGTGGAAAAGGACAAAAAATATTACGTAGCACGATTTACTCAGCGATACGATGTTTTTCCAGAAAATTGAGAATTTTGAGCACCAATAATGTCCTTATCATTCTCAACGAAATTAATATTATGCGATATACAAAGAGAAAAATATGCATATCCGACGAATTTAAAGGGTTCCGTGATCCTGGTTGATTTAATAACAGATCTCGCAACACACACAAAATTAAAATTTATTTTTTCCCGAGGAAAATTGGCGTAATATTAGACAGACTTGTAATAACGTTCCGCTCGGGAGCTAAAGAAAAACGAAAGGCGATATGGCTTGAATTATTTGAAGAGTTTCTTCAGAAAAACGAGCTATACGTTGTTTAATCGCGGAATATAAATGAGAATATCCGAGAAGCGATCAACAATTGCGTGATTAATGTTCTAATGCAATTAGAAAGAATTCATTTATTTATCACGAGAAATATATATAAAATAATACTAAATGTGTCATAAAAATTTCAAAACGCAATAAAAAAAGAAAGGCTAAAAATAGAAATTTCAATTTGCGAAAATAAATAGTTCTGCGTTTTTATCGAATATAAATCGTGATACGTAAAAATTCTTCAAAACAAATATATAATTATTTCGTTAAAAAGATCTTTTTTAAAAAAGACTTATCGAAAAAATAAGAATATCATGTCAAATCGATATTCTCGAGATAACGATGCTTCGTAGAGGACTTTTCATCTCGCTTTCATTCAAAACTTGAATATTTGTGCCGAAGATGGCACGAAATGACTAATGAATCCTCCACCTCCAAGTGACGAAGGCAAACTTTCAGCATTATATGTCCTTGTCTCGTGAGACGAGGACAGAACAGATTTTGCGCTGAAAATTCGCAGTCAACATTAATACTCTTCCGTCCCTTATACCTTATATCTTCTAGTTGTCCACCTACACGCGCCAAATTAATGCTTTCGTGAATACGGAGCATTGATTTTACCGTCAAATTTGGTTACCAGAGTTCAGTTATTGGCACAATATTCACATTCGACTCGGTGTCTTCTCGCGTACGTAATCACGTTAAATGATCAACAATTTCGATTAAATCCGGATATCATAATCGCGCAATAATATAAGGATTAATACAATCACTCACTCGAGCTCAAATCAAATTTACCTCGACAGATTGAACAACGATTTTATGACATTTGCTATCTGCCACGGTAATACATGCAAGAAACTATGCATAAAATCACATGGGAAATATTTTTGTTACAAACACATTCTTATATATTTTTTCAAAAATTTTTTTACATAATCTATATATCACAAGTTAATTTTTTTTTTTTTATTTAAAAAAAATTTTTAAAAAATTAACTTGTGATATACAGATTATGTGTCTACACTTTAGAAAGAAAGAACAAATATATATAGATTGAAGATGGAGAATCAGAGATGTGGGTTAAAATATAAGACAAATTCTCTCCTTCCTTTCCCGCAATGTGTAGTTTATATTCGCTCGTGCACATTTAATGCATCTGCATTTGATGAATTAATGTAGTGAATTGTACCGTTGCAACTGGCACGTTGCACATCTCATGCAACCTTGTCTGTCACGTCCTTCACTATCGGAGAAACCATCGGACACCGAGCATTTTCCGAGCAATAATCAATAAATGTCGTCTTTCTATATGTCATATGTATCTCCGGTACCGAAACAATCCCGATTGTTAATTAGAAAAAAATTCCTTTTTTGCGAAACTTGTTGCTAGAAGATTAAATTTGATCAACGGAAATATAATAAATGACGAATATCGGGGAACGGAAAAATTCTCTATCAAAGCCAAAACAATCTATACATTCAATATTTCGACAAAAAGTCCTTAATTTTTAATATTATAAATATAAAATGATATTTCTCATATGATTTTTCTCTCGAGACTGTTCTTCTATAGTCATATAAATGATTTACGCGCTATCGAAAGAAATGAAATCTTTTCCAATCGCTCTCGAGCGGCCTTTCTGTTATATATCGAAAGTAATCAGATCGAACAGGTTCTAAATCGCGAGAGAGAGAGAAAGGGCACTTTCAAAAGATTCAATATCTACTTCGTCAAATAGTATTATTTTATTATTATATAATAATTCACGCAATCTGCAATTTTTCATCCAGGAATTTAATCTAAGGAATAAATTTTCTAAATTTCTGCCATTCGTCTAAGGGCAATCATTCTCTGTCAATGATACACAGATGTAATTAAAATGAAATCAAGTAATTATCGCTTGGATTTCCCGATAGGAAATATATATCACAAGTACATCGCCATTTGCCTGACCAAACTCATAAAGTTTTCTCATTTCATGAGTTCGTTAACATCGCGATTTAGCACCTCATCTTAAGCTAGATCTCCGTTTGACTTGCATGAATTATAATAACGTGAATTATATTAGTCTGACTTCGAAATTGAATTAAACTCGAAAAATATCAAATTATACAATTCCGTCTTAATTTTGACTCGCCGTATTTGCTGTTACTGTTAATAAATATGATTAAAACTCACCGAATTTTAGAGATGGTATGTGACTGGTACGCGAAATATGTCCACGTGCAATTCGGGTCAATAACGCTTAGGTAGTATACGTGTACATGCGTGTAAACACGTGTATGTGGCACACGGAATTCCGCGATTTTCAAGAAAGTATCGGAATAGCATCCAGATATACTCTATGCTCGCGTTTGCCAGTTATGTTTCGGCTTATCTACATTTCGAATGAATTCTGATCTTCGAAACTTGATTAAACTAGCTGGTTCACGCGCGTAATCACGCAACCCTCGCGTTATTCTTGCGAAACAAGTCGACCACCTGCGGCGAAGATACTCCAAATAGATCATAGCATCCCACGGAACGGCCGAGAAAGATTTATAAATGATTGTGAGAATTATCGTAAAGATCACCCACAAAGATACGAGCGTTTTCGTTTTGATACGATCAAGTTTTCGAATGAAAAGGGTACCCATTACGACGATAGAAATAAACTGTGGTATTGCAACTGCAAAACTGTAACCCTTTTCAGGAGAATTTTTATTTTTATCTCTTTGGAGTTAGAAGAAAAATTTCGAAAAATCACAGATTCCGATTGCACTCGGATGAAAAGTTCATACGTTATTTACAAGTTCCACACGATCTAGTAAAATGTTATTAAAACTCAAATATTTCAAAAAGATGCTATTAACAAAATAGTATACCCTTTGAAAGAGATAAAAAAATATACGTCAAATTCATAAAAAAGTATCCAAACTTTTGTGCAATACAAAAGTTAAAAAAAAAACGGAATTAAAACATGTACTTTTATATAAAAATGACATTTTTTTAAAATAAAAGTTTCACTCACTGATTGATGCGCAGCAACGGAGATAATTGTGTAGACTCTACGTTGATCTGTAACATGCAAATATAAGATTCCAATTATAGTAGCGCTAAAAATAATTCTTATTTCAAATATAAAGTATTATTATACGCATCGAATAAAAGATCTGATGCATACAATAATAAGCGAATATATAATGGGATAATAATTTCCGAAGAAAACCATTTTTCCAAATATAAACTTTTATGAGAGATATATAAAAGTCATATATAAAAGTCTCTTTCTCGAATTTCTGTTTAAGTCCTCCAAAATATATGTGCGCGATTAATAAATAATAATAATTTTTTTTTATATTTTTAATTTAAATAATAATTTTTTTTCTCTATAAAACACGCCTTACAACTGCGTTGGCTCTTTATGGCCTTTTACTATATTTTAGTTTAATTTGTTAATTTCGAGAGCCTTTTATTTTGTTTATTTTTTATTTTAATAAATAATAATATATAAGAGTAATAAATTATACTCACCCCAAGGTTACTCCGTCATCGCTCGATGCCTTCTAGGCTTCTGCCTCTCAGGTTGTTTTTCAGGCACTTGTATGTATTCAGTCGTGAAAATAATGTTAACGATCGCACGCGAATCATCCCCGACATGAACGCGGGATACTTTTCACAACACTCCCGAACTAATTAAACGACGCGCGATACTTTTCATGACACTCCGGAATTAATTAACCGACGCGCGATACTTTTCACGGCACTCCCGAATTAATTAAGACCAACCGTTCACGATGGAAACAGCGCGATATTTTACACGACACTCCCAAAATTGAAATTGATTGAAACGTGAGCATTCATTTTTGGAAATCGGATGTCTGATTTATTTTCTAATAAATCGCCACTTTTTGCGAATTAATATCCCGTTTTGCAGATCAATATCATAAGAAGAGCATTGATAAGAAATGCAAAAGGGGATATCAATGGATCTTTATAAATCCTAAAAAATCGTTTGGGTACTTGGCTTCTCCTTCGGGATAAATTCCTTCCGGGTACTAAGCCCTCCCACCAACGTCAAGGTGTACCCAAAATGGGAGGGTTTCATCCGTGAAAATAAATGTATAATATAGGTATGCTCTCCAAGGAACGAGCACCGATAAATTTACATCTCGTCGTTACAAAAAAATCTCTCTTATAATTATAAGATAAATGATGAAATATCACAAATTTTTAATCGTAGAATTAATTAATCGTACAGTCTGATAATCGCTAATAATTCGAGAAGAATAATCGCATTTCGAGGAGTTACATATCATGCTATATTTCCCGGCTCGAATTTCATCGTGCGAAACTTATCGAACGTCACAACAAATAGGATGTTGCTTCATTTTGCGGGTTTTCTCTCGTTATATCCTCGTCTAACAATAACAAGATCATTTCTTCTAACGTCAAAATAGGCAAATAACGGTTAGTCCCCATATTGCATCCATAACTTTCCCGACACCTTGGGAAGTTTTCAGATCGCGATCGAGGAAGATGGCTGAGGAGCAGCCGAGGTACAAATTGATCTACTTTAATGCACGGGGTCGTGCCGAGCATATTCGCTATATATTCGCCTACGCGGGCATCGACTATATCGACGAGAGAATCACTAATGATTGCTGGCCTGAGCTTAAAAAGTGTAAGTATAGAGAAAAAATTAAATGCAAAGAAATTAATATCGGCTAAATTAATAGCGACATGTGCAAATACAATTGGTTGGTACAATATGTAAATATGTTCAAATGCGAATCGACACTGCCTTTCAATCGTAAAATGTTGAATTCTATTTTTATCAATTATTATTGATTAATTGAATGAAAATTAAATACAAATTTCAAGACTTTATGATTGAAAAAAGAAGATACACGAGACTTGCGTTTAACAGTCATCATATCAACATATCAAGAATTAATCCTTAAATTATAACTGACTACAATTTACACCTACAACCAGACGTGCACAATAACACCGTAATCGATACATCGAAGACAAATTATTCTGTCTTTCTTCCCTTCATTGGCAGACGTGAACTTAAGCACGATCAGTCGATTGCTTTCTGTTGTTCTCAGCGATGCCTTATGGGATGCTGCCGGTTCTGGAAATCGATGACAAACCGATAGCGCAAAGCAACGCCGTGGCACGTTACCTGGCCCGTAAGCACAATCTTGCAGGTAGAGACGAGTGGGAATCGATGCTCTGCGACGTGCTGGTCGATACTCTGGGAGACCTGAAACAATGTAAGCGATACCGATATAATATTCGCGACGACTCCGGTAAAGAAAAGTTACTTGCGCGAGCCGAATCGATACTTTCCTTTCGACTGCGGATCCGCCTCGGGCCTTCCGAAGATCGTCCATGATGAAAGTTTACATCTCTCGCTGGGCAATTTCAGTTTCATCGGGCAAGTTCGCGCGAGCATCGATCAATAAGCGTTGTCGATGACGCCCGAGCTTTCCGTCTTGTTCCAATTTCCCGACGTCGAAAATGGTATCTTCCGCGGAAGGACTCGAGATAGGAAGAGGGGAAAAAAAAAAGGGCGCGCTATAAATCTCGGAAAACTCTGACGGGCGCGAAAGTTGTTCCGCTTTTCGCTCTCCTCTGAAAGACACGCGTCTCTCGCGTGACCTATTTCCAAAGCCGAGGTCATTGTATAATCGAGCGAGCGGTACCGTCCTGGAAAAGCTCCTCGCGAAATCCGACGCGCAGGTATATCGCATCGGATCTCGCCGTCAATGTAACATAATAACATCGCGGGGATCGATTAAATGCTTAATGAGACATTGTGAGCAATCGCTCGCTATCCTCTTCGTTTGAGTTAGCATTCGGATCAATCAGCGGCTTTTATGCATTATACGGGATTCGCGGAGATGTGCAATACATTTTAATCGCGATTTCAATGACACACTTGTTATATAAGAGACAGAGAGAGAATGAGGGAGAGAGAGAGAGAGACAGAGAAAGGAGAGAGAAAAAGTCGTTAAAGCTTGCGCATGATCTGTTTTTCAGTCATTTTTCAATATCGTACGGAGGAGGATCTTTTTAAGAAGGAGGAGAAGAAGGCGAAACTCCTGAAGGAAACAATACCGTTCTACCTGAATAAATTCGAACAAACGGTCGCCGAGAACGGTGGTTACGCGGTCGGTTCTACGGTAAAAAGAATCTCAAATCTCCCAATTAATTCACGCACACAGTATCTATTTTTTTTTATTAAATATAAAATAATCTCTAGGAATTAAAATGAGTTAAAGTCAAATATAATTTGTCATGCAAAAAATTCAATGTCCCTGTCACTAAAATGTCCAATAAAATGAAACGAAGGCATGGAGCATGAATGCATCGCGTTAAATTAAAAAACTTTCTATAAATCCGTGTGCAACAAGGTCGCATGATATTTTTCAGACTACGTGGGCGGACTTTGTGTTCACGGTGGCGTTGGAAAATTTCGAGAATATTTTCGGTGCGACCGCTTTAGAGAATTATCCGGCGTTACGTGGTTTGAAGAAACGAGTGCACGAAATTTCCGCGATCGCCGACTGGCTGGCCAGGCGACCCCATTCCGAGTTCTAAAACGTCGGAAACCGGAAGGTGGCATCGACATCACAAACAAGTATACATATCTGCGCATGTATGTAACTCTTGGTATCGCTGTGACAACGACAGAGTCTCAACATTTCGCGTGTCAGATCGATATTAAGGATGTTTTGTACCTATTTTCAAAATATTGAGAATTTAATGAAAATTGTACAGAATGTCCATACATATGTTTAGAATCTTCGGTACAATTTTTCAATCGATTCACTAAAGCGTTCACAAGTTATAAGGATTTTAATTTGCACCGAATTAACATGTGTTCTTATGGGAAACGTATAACCACGTTGATTAAAATGACAAAAACACATAGAAATAATATTCGGAATTTGTTTAAAAGTTTAGATACAGAGGAAATATTTGATCAAATAATATTATACAAGTACTGACTGGTTAAGAAGATATTAAATATAATTCAATGAAGTTAGCCATGTATCTGCCACAAGGCGAAATTCTCTGCCAAAAGTTAATCATTTCGATTAACAAAATTCGGAATATTTCAGTAAAAACGCAATAAATATTAAAAAATACATCTTTGCACTGCATCTAAGATCAAATTGTAATATTCCACACAATTTCTCATACTCAAAATACACCAAAAGTGGATATTCGTCAATATTGATTTTCAGCTACTTTTTGCTGGGATTGTACATACAAAACATCCTTAATCGCATCGCACTATATTCGACATCTTTATTAAAACTGTTCCTTTCACGCGCGGATGCATTCCTTTCTTTTGCTTTCTGTACCCGAAATAATGCTCCGAAAAAAATTTCAAGCTTGAATCTTAAATTGTTCAGATCTCCTTCGCGATTATTTTTCCTCTGCTTTAAAAATGTAACATTATACACTACTGTAGATAGAAAAGATTAATGTTATCTACATTGTATATTTTTCAGACATATAAAAACTGTACAATCTCCTTCGATATTTGAAGGGAAAAAAGAAATGAAAAAAAAAAAAAAAACACTTGTGTTTTTATCTCAGTTTAAGATGACTCGTTTATATTATGCAAATTAAAATCTTGTGCATGTTATTGGTCGGCTTTAGTCCGTACTTATTTTGCGTCACGAGAGAAAATTATACGAAAAATACGCAAAAGATTACTATCGGAATGGATGTCTAGATAAAGCTTCAATGTGTTCATTATATCGTGCATCGTGCACATGTGTATGAATGGTGCATCGCTACACACATAACTTACATGTTGCCGACATCGATAAAGCGTGGAGAGAGAAGATTAAGTGTTAGATAGATATATCTCTCGAACAGATCCCGCAGGTCTCGCAATGTAATCGATATCGCTTTTATGTTACACAGACTATACTGTTCCCTGTTTGTTTTGACGAAATGTATCTATCGGAATATATCGAGTATCATACAGGGTAATACTATGTATTAAATGTATGTAAAAGAAAGAGAGAAAAAAGTATATCGAACGACGCGCAAAGCGGGTCAATCTCTACAGAAAGAAGCATGTGTATCAAAAGAAATGTAGTCGATAAGGTTTAGTGTAATAAAAGTTTGAAGGCAATTTAATGTGATTCCTCATTTCTATTGATAAGAGCGTATATAAATATATATATATATATATATATATAGAGACTTTATGAATGTACTCTATAAGATCTCTAAGGTTTTTAAACGTGTTAATGAAAAAGAAAACACATGCTTCTCTAAAATGTATCTCACCGATCGTTAGAAAGAGGCCGCGAATACAAGAGAATAGACTTTCTACAATTGTGTGCTACAATAAAGATAATAAAGAGCTTCGTGCTTTCGTTGACGCTTCATCAATGACGTATTCGAATGCGATACGCAAACATAGTCAATTGTAATTACGGTACACGATAAACGATAAACAATATCTTTTTTTAGATGAGAGAATATTGTAATAAGCGTGAATGCATGTACAATATTATATGTAATGTTAACGCATTAAGGGTATCCAGGTTACGTAAATGTTACTGTGGTTACAGAAGACGCTACTGACTGATAATAATACTATAATAAAAGAACAAACGTGTATATTTTGTTATTAATCATGTCCCACAAAGTTACACGTACGCTTAATTATTTTGATCAGTCATACATAAAATACGTTTGAATTAATTAACATTCTAAGCTTCTCTCCCAGGTAGAACATGAAACTCATAATGACATCATTATGACGTTATCATGATTTTATTTATCGCTTAAAAGTTACCTAAACAAAAATTATTAAAAAATGAGTTAAAGATGACAAAAGGAATAATAAATTTTTAAGTTCAATAATCGCATTATATAATTTTAAAAAGATTGTTGCTTAAATATAATTAAAATATACATGAATAATTAAATATACATGAATAATTAAATATAAAAAATGATATTATTATGATTGATTCTTAAGATTTCATATGAGAAGTATATATATTCTTCAACAGAGTTCGCTAAAATTGTTTAATATCAAAAATAAGTCACCAAAACATTGCCAAAAGTATATCAAATGAGATCATTATGATTTTTCTAAAATGACTTTTAGATGACGTCATAATGATGTCATTATGAGTTTCATGTTCTACCTGGGCTCTTATAATTAAAGTATCCTCCCTATAAGCACACAATATTCTTAGGATATTCTATAAATATTATTAACTGTTAATAATATTTATACAATACTTTAGGAATATTGTGTCTTATAGGGTTGTCGTGAAATTTCGATCGACTATAATTATCAATTAAAGTATCAAAGAACGTTATATATTATTAACATAAACGTCACATCTTCTAATTAATTTGAGTACAATTATAATTTATCGCTGCTCATAAATATTTACAATTAATAACAGGTTTTCTTGATATATACCTTGCCTCTTGACACTCAGGCGCCATGCACTTTCTCCTTCTTTTTGAACAATCGAAGCGAGTTGAATGTCGATAAGTCGCAAGAATCGGAATCATATGGTCGATCACACCACGAAATTACACTCGATGTTAGGTTATCTTCACGTTCCTGGTTTTATTCGTGTTTAAGAGCGTCTGATGCAGCTGGCAATTTCGTATTGAAAAAAAAGTCACAGGGAAGCTTCGTCGATCGAGACGTCCCGTACGATTGATTGGTGACTGACGTCGAATCAGGAGTCACCTCGCCAAGGCTGTAATAAGGAAGTATGGCTGCGACAGCGAAGACTATACTGCCCGAGGAGAGCGAGCTGAACGTTCAGGAGCTGAATGTCAGCTGGCCGGTCCTCCAGACCGCGTCTGTTTACATCGGCAAGGCCTGCGAGTGGTACAACAATGTGAGTTACCTGACGATCGAATCTCGAGATGATACCGTCGAAATGTACTTACGGTTATCCGCGTCTTTAGCCATCTCTCCGAAGGCTTACATAATGTGTTCCAAGTCCTCTGTAGTTGCGTTTGACATGTAAATAATAATTTCATGTTTCGTACGATTCCTTTTTTCTCTTTGAAACAACTTCTGTGGTTGCTAGTTTCAATACAATTCTGGAAATAAAATAATTTATAAGTAAATTAATTTCAATTTAATTATATACAATTGAATTTAATATTATGCACGATACACAAGATAAATTATTCTGAATGTATAAAGAATTATATCTTATTACAAATATTTAATTTCTGAAATTATAGAATTAGTTTTGTAATTTGAAATGTATCTCAAAAATATATATTCGATTGAGTCATCTTAGTTATGATAAATTTATTTCTTCTTCAGGAATTTATGTTATGTAGAGAAGAAGAAGGCGACCCACGTCGTTGCCTCGATGAGGGAAAACACGTGACTGCTTGTGCAATGGATGTTCTGAAAAAAATGAAGAAACACTGCCTGGAAGATTTTAATGCATACATGTACTGTCTCGAGAGATCATCAGGAACGCTAGATCTTAATAAGTACGTTTTATATCCCATTATCTGTTGTAAAAAGAAGAAAGTAAGTTAAATCTCTAGTCACAATAATGTAACAACATAAATGTCACTTAGATGTCGAAAAACACAAGCTGCTTTGGATGATTGTGTTAAGAATAATATGAATATAGAACGTCCACCTTTTGGATACTTTTGCGAAGCCAAAGTACACAATACATCGAGACCACGACCACCGCCAAGGGATGAGCCTATAATATTTCCAGATCCAACTCCTGGACTATCACAAGACGTACCACGTGAGAAAGCGAAATATCATAATCGCTTTTGGTATAAATCTTAAGTCTCTTGAAAAATATCATTAGTACTTTGGTCACGCTGCAAAAATTATATTCGCAACATTTATCAAATAATTAAATAATTATTAGGGAATCGAGCATATGCAATTTGTAGTATGCTTCCGAATATTGTAGGCACGTTTGTTTCATACAAAAATGAATAGAACTTGCTATTGTATATTATCTTGTGAATATAAATTTGTAACAACAAAGTGATAAGTCGCTTAATTATTGTTGTTAAAACTTGTACAAATATAAATATAGAGCAATATAATATTTTTACTTGTATCTTCAATTATATGTATAAACATTTAATCATAGAAAATTAATATAAAATTACCCATATATTAAAATATAAATATATTATTAAATTTATACTAATATATTCTAAAAAATACTTTTGCATCTAGTCGAGTTTTAATTGTATATATAAGACTCAGTTTAAATTAAGTTAAAGCAGATTATATAGGGAACAAAATGATGGAATATATAGTTCATGGATAACAGGATAAGAAAGATAAGAGAAATTTAATTTGATCGAGTTATTCAATAAAATTATTTCATTTGTTTTATGTCGCATATCAACTTTATAACAAAACTAATTGTCAAACTGAACAAAAATATATCAACATATTTTTGTTTTGGAAGATACCTAGTAATTAATGAAAACAGTATTGCTTTATCAATATTACTACAGCATTTTATATACATGAAACATGATGAATATCATTAACAATAATTTTTTTTAATATATTCATAATTCTTTCTCAGTCATTCAAATCTATTCCAAGAAACATGGATATAATTTTTGTAAAGCGCATACATATATCTTTAAAATATATGTCGCAAAAAAGATCATATTTAAAACCAGTCACATTCAAAAAATGTAATACCGGTTTTAATTATGCAAAATATATAATAGTATGTCACATAAATATTTCATTTTCACTTAATTAACCAATATTCTTAATCGAATATCAAGGAAGAAATGCATTCTTATGCAATCTACAAGTCCATGTAAAGCATTATTATGTGTTAGCTCCATGTAATATCGTAACCACTCCAGTTTGCACTCGGTGCTAAATGTACACGTCTTCCATTATAGAAAAACGTCACCACACCGCGATATCCGGATCTAGGTACGCCGCTCTGTAATATCGTGTTACAGAATCTCGAGTATTACTTATATGAAATACAAATCCTAATTAAAAAGATACATTACCCTGAAATCATCCATTAAACCAAGCAGTTTGGTGGTATTTTTAAACGATTGACGAGTATAATATGGTATCCGTACCGGACCGGGAGCAACTATATTCCCACTCTTTAATTCTGTATAACTAACCACTGTTGATTGGTATACTTGGTTGACGAAAGCTATATCATAATTATCCTGTGGAAATTATATAATAATTTATATGTATTTTATTTTTATTCAACATATACTTGCTAATCTAATATTCGCTTCCTTACTTTTAGCAAGTAGGATAGATTCATCTTGGTGAAAGGCACAAATTGTTCATTCAGCTTGATGTATTTTAAATGTTTTTCAAAGAATAAGCCACTAGAAATAAAACAAATTTTTTACTGCTTGTATTGATCAAATTATGCAATTGTATTGATTAAATTATATTAGTCTCAAATTATGAAATTAGTATATCTGCCTAACAGTGCTTTGTTTTAATGTAAATATAAATATATAAAGAAAATAAAAAAATAGATAATTACTTGCTAACTCCAAGTTTACCAAATGTCCTGGTTCGCGATATTTCCGGGCGGATGCAAGCTCTATTCTTTCGCTGTTCAGGTTGCCTTATCCAATCATCCCAATATCTATATAAATAAAAAATATATTATGAGGGTGAGTATTATCAAGAGTAAATCGATAAATAATTAGACCATATATATATAATAAATAAAAATATATAAATATACGATAAAATTACTCACGACTTTGGCCATTTTGATGCAAGCTCCAACCATAAATCGCGTGTAAGCATCCAACCTAAGCCAGGAAAGAAATCTGTCCTGTAAAGTAAATGTGGCGCATGCTCGTCCACCAAGCCGGCTTTACCATTATCATTCCACGCTGACACACACCATAGAGAGCTATCATTTACTAATAGGGGATAAGTCCCCAGGAAGTACTCGTAAAAGTCTGGAGCAATGTCCAAATCATCTACATAAAAATCAAAAGAGTAAATTAATCCCATCTAGATGTTATCTTGCAGAAATATATATCTTGTTTGTTAGATAAAATACTTGATTAGATTTTACGTTGATAAAGATTTAATTATTAATCATACCTTCAACAATAATTGCAGTACTATATCCAAGCTTTACAAATACTTGATTCAACGCCCATTTATAGTGACGTGCGATTTTAAAGTAGCCTCTAAATTTCTTTTCTTTAGGTGGTATTTCAATATCTGATTGATCAGGTTGCTGAAATAAGGATAATAATATTAATTCATAGGAGAATATAAATTAAAATATATGCACTGAAAGAAAATAAAAAGTTTTTATATAACACAAATATAATAATATTAAATGATATATATACCTTTATATGTAATAACTGATTTCCATATTTTGCTATGACATCAGCAGTTTGTCGATGATCACAGTCCTGCGATACAATTATTGGGAATTGTTCTTTACTAGGTCTTAATCTTATTAATTGCTCTAAACAGCGGTCTACTGTAACACGATTACAAGAAACAACCAAAATAGCTATTATTGGAGATCCATCAGGTAGTTTTTGCTTCAGAGTAGTGCTCTCGTGATTTGTCTCAGTCTATTGAAAAAAAAATTTGAGAATCAGATATTTGCAAGATCATATATTTATGAATTGTAATTATATTTGGCAAATAATTGAAAAACAAAATAATTTTGTAAAATTATTATATAGATAGATAAATTATATATATTACAGATATATAAGTATCTTGTGTTGGTTTCTGTTCACTTTTAGATTTTCTCTGATCAATGTTATTCTCAATCTTTTGCAATAAGACGCTTTCAAATTTATTTTCATGTTTTTTATTCTTATTTGTCTCAATCTCATCTATTGATACATGGGCAGCATTTGATTTTTCATATTCTTCTAAAACAACAAATCGTGTATTTTTTATCTGTCTTTTTTATGATAGCATTTTTATGATAGAGTATAATTTTATTTAAATTGATCTTACTCTTACGACGTTTATTCTCAATTCCTTTAAGAAGCTCCTTATTTATAATTATCTGTTGTTTTACTTGTTTTTCTAATCTGCTAATTTGATTTGACAGTTTATCCTAAGAACATAAGGGCAAAGATATATATAGTTATTATTATATATTTTTTTACGATAGATTGTAATAACATCATAATATCTTTTTCATTTACCTTATCCTGATCCTTGCCAACTGATTGCTGATCCAAAAATAAAAAGTATGTAGCCACAGCCCATAAGACAAGGGACCCAAAAATTATACTGATTGATCTATTCCGCATGACAAAACCAAGGGTCACCTTAGCTGTAACATCAAAAGTTGGATTACAAAGCAAAGAAAAATAGAAAACAAATAAAAATAACAAAGTAAACATATACTAACAATGATTCCACACGCTGCAGTGCACGTCAGTACATATTTATTATACATGGATCCCTAATAACGTCCTCAATTTTATTTCTTCTGTAAAGTAACAACTTATCATGCATCTTATATCACATCTCGATACTCTACAGTTGACAATATTGACACAAGTGTTACTACATCTAAGTGTTACTTACATGTATTGATTATATCATATCCAAAACTGAAATCATAAATCACAGGGAACTATCGTACTCCATGTCGCTCAAAGAAAATGAGCTGTTGTAAAATGTATCATAGGAAAAAACGAGATGCATCATTCACGTTTCTCACGTGGACAAAGACAAAGAATGTGCGTTACGTGAGGGGAAAGACAGAACGAGATTTCGCTTCACATACATGTATGGGTCATTCAACGATCATCATTAACGATACACGACATCGCTGAAAAAATAAAAACCGATATCGTAACAAAGATGAATATTGAGAAATTTTGCGAGGCACACGATCAATCACGTGGCGATTAATGACATTTTGCAACGGGGGTGACAAGGTTACTTACCGTTATAAATACTAGAAGCGATACGGAACGTTATACTCCAACTAACTTAATTCACTATTATGTGTTTAATAATGTTTAATTAATTCAATTACGCGAACTCGTGACGACTCATCTCTCGAGTGCCCGCAGCCGTTCGAATCGGAATGTTGAGTGATAAACGCGGCTCTGCGCTCTACCTCTGCGTTGTGACAAGTTCCAGACTCGGTATCTGTCAAGCCGAAGCTCTATCTCTGACAAGGAGACCCGTGTCTTCTATTGCGGCTGTGTCAGCGATTCGCGAAAATGCGCTTTTGCGTGGCTGCAGGATAGAATAACGTCCTGTATCATCCTTTACCGCAAAATTGCTCGCCGTTATCCGATATGATTGCGATATGCCGATACGACAGCCTGCGCAATTGACAAGCGCGCGATTCAACGCTAAGCGCGCCACCGATATCAATTGATATCAATTGGCGGATTGAGGATTGGCTCAGGATTTGCTTAGACTCTTCGTTTCTCCCTTCAAGGTGCAAATATAGCTACTAATCTTATTTATTTTGTGAGATTATTAGCTAAGAATAAAGTTTAGAAATGACACTTGAAAATATAAAAATTGCTCCTTTCATGAAAATCCATCATTTTTTCATCCGAAAAAATTCTCTCGAGTAACTACTTCTGGAAATCCTCGATTGCACATTACGTTATATCATTTAATTTATAATCAGCTGAGGCGCGAGAAACAGGAGTCTGAAGGCGAGATAAAATGTCGGTTTGAAATAGGATTGAAAAGAAGTCGCCCGAGACCATCGTAAATTCGTACTCCGTTATCAGCTGTCATATCAGTTTTATCGACGCACGGTTGTAACCGCGGTCGCATCAGTCTCTCAAGTTCACCACCGTCGCGTTCGTATCGTTGTTTTTGTTATATTTATCAGCGGTCATCTCTCTCCAGGCGTATCGTATCGCAGTTGAGCGCAAGTACGCCTCGATACGTGTCGTCTGCGTCGTGTATTTTTGACAGCACGTCTCGACGGTCAATTGATGGTCATCGACGTGTCGTGACGTATCTGACATTTTTTTCCTCCGGGAATAGAAGACGCGGAAGGAAGAATAGAAGGAGGAGGAAGGTCAGAGAGGGACTCAGATATTAACCGTAAACAAGATTCGCGACATGAGAGAGATGCGATAGCGAAAATGTATTGTACGACGCTCGGGAGATGGTAACGGAACCAAGTGTCAAGCTTTCTCGGAGCTTGACTCTTGTTAATTTTCGCGATAACGTAACAAGTATCCGGCCGCCGGGACTGACAGCTCTTTCTTGACAGCTTTTGCAGGAGGGACGCGGTGAGGGCCCTGAGCACCGGCGAAATTTCCACGGCGTTGAGGCCGTTTTACTTCACCGTTCATCCCGACCTCTTCGGCCAGTATCCCACGCAAAGGGTGAGCATTTCGAGATAGCTACTTTAAGTACATCTCGCACCGAAGTCCTTTACATCTTCTTCTCAATAGGTAGGATCGAGTCAGCTTTAGCTCTGAGTTCTCTTTGTCTCCTTTCTCTTGCTTCTCTTTTTGTTTTTTACCAAGTTCTGAATACACATTTGTCATCTAGAATGTAAAAAACAATGACTCGTGTAAAAACAATGACTCTCTTTAAGGTAAATGAAAGTGAGAGGAAAAAAAGCAAATGCAATTAAAACTGAATATTAATCGTGTGTTGTTTGTGCACTTTTATCTTGTTTTTTCTCACGCGCGTCTATCTCATTTCGAATGCGTCAAGTATACATGGTGTACGCGAATCGTCGATTGGTCTGCGAACGAGTCAGCAGTTAACGTGGCGTGACACAACGCACGATATTATTTTTAGACACCCGAGGAAATGATTTCATTTACGACGGAATGTTTTTTCATCTTTGCACGCGTGCACACGTGCGCGCGCAAGGTTACTCGAATATATTTTTTCTTACCATCGCACACATTGACAATCAGCTGTTTTCTTATCACGTTATCAATGAGACGATCGCGTGAACAGAGCCGTGCTGAGATACCACGTGAGCTACGTCGATGATATTTCATATCTACTCTGTGTCTGAAAAAAAAAAGAATAAAAATATTAGGTTGAAACAACTAATGTATTTTTCTTAAATATTCTCGTAGAAATTTTTTAATATGTATAATTATTATTAAATTTGTCTAAAGGTCAAGGACATCGAATTAACACCAAATTTTCTAGCATGTATTGAGAATTTGACAGAATTTTAACATTGGAGTATATATATATTTTTTATAGTAAAATAAGAAAATTATAATAAATATAATAAAATAAATCACGCATGTATAATTAAGTGTTAACGTATTTATCGTAATTATGATTTATTATAATTAAATGTATAATTTCGAATAACGTTAAAAAAAACATATGTAACATTTAAAAATAATAAAATAAAATTATACGACTTATTTTATTACATTTACTATAATTTTATTTTATTATTTTTAAATGTTATATAATTATATCGTTATAATGTTATATAATTATAAAATGTTATAAATGTTATAATTATTAAATGTTATATAATTATATCGTTATAATGTTATATAATTATGTTATATTATTTATATCTATGTTACACACTTAATGGTGATAAATACGTTTTCCTCTGTATACATGTAATTAAAATGCGACTACGGTTTGCGTATAAATAACATGAACCATAATGGTTTAATCCATACGGATATTATAATTACAGCAATTAACAAAAGATATGTTATCTTTGATTAGTCACTTTTGATTATCTATAATTCGAAACAATTCTATTTATGATTTCATGTATCGCGTGACGTGATAAAAACACATTTGAAAAAGTAAGATAAATGTACAAAATGCAATCATCAAGATACTCCCATATTGGAATAATGCAACGCGTAAAATTATATAAATAAATTTCTGTTTTAAATTATAAATCTCACATTCTCTCTCTCAAAGTGGATTTTAAATATAAACTTTAAAAGAGAGAAAAAAGCTAAATTTAAGATGGGAAATATTCTAACATAAATATTGTTTTTTCGAGAAAATTTTTAAAATAGTAAATTTAAAGATGAATTAAAAATACATTCTCTTTTTAATTTCAGCTTTCTATTTTTATATTTTTAAAATATTTCTAAAATGTCTAATGAGTTTTATCATACAGTGTATTTTACGTTTTTTTCCAAATGAGCCTCTTGAGAATATAGACATTTTTTTCTCTTCAACCCTGATAAAAATATTTATTTATACAAACAGAGATATAAGATCTACCAAGAATTCTGGCACTTCTAGCATGATAAAGGATAGAAAAATACATTCTGAAAGATAACATGCCTGTACTTGATTATTGAAATGATACTTATCATTACTCTATATTTATTTACTCATAATCAATTAATATTCCATTGCTATATTTGAGCAATGTTAAATAACATTTATATAGTCCATAGATTATTTAAATATTAAAATCTCCCTTTTTAATAATTTTTAATATTTACAAACTTAAATGTCTACAATATAACATTACGAGGGTCGTTTGATAAGTTTGGTAAAAAATAAAACACGTTATTTTTAAAAAAATTTATGTAATTTCTTAATATAGTCTCCATCGAGGTCTATACACTTAGTCCATCAAATTTCCAATTTTTAATACCTTCGGAAAAATAGGCTGATGAGGCATCATCAAATGGATTGTGACGCAATTTCACGAAAATTTACCAAACTTATCAAACGACCCACGTATATACATTGTATATATTTTTATTAATTATAATATGCTTTTTACAGACAGTGAATGAAAACTCCCTGAAACAATTGAGTTCAATCTTAGAAACTCTACAACAGAAGCAACCTATACGACCAACTGTCTTACCTTTTTACTTGCGCTCTAAAAATGAGAAAGAAGTGAAAGCTGGTAAATTTACACTTGTGAAAATACAATTGAAAGAAAAAGATTTAAGACAAGCAATACTATCTATTTTAAAAACATGCGATCTACCTACGACATTTGTCGATAAAATCGAGGAACAGAAGCCTCCTGTCACAAAGTACAAATCTAAATTTTGGCAACAAAGACGTTATGGAGAAAGGATCGATTTTTCAGAATTGGAAGATGATCCCATTTATGCATCGATAATCATGAAACAAAAGATTAATGCAGAACCAGATACATTAAAGTATGTACAACGTTAAAATAATATCAATTATTGTTAATAATATTTTTTGTTTTTTTATTAGGGCTTATTTGGATAAACACATCAATGAGGTGCATGTAAAGTTGGAGGCATGCAGATCAACGAGAGAGGAAGTGGAGAAATTGGAAAAAATATTGTGCAAAATTTTAGGTTTAAAGGATATTATCTGGGACTGCGGGTGGAATATCGCTCATTATCGTGGTTGTTTATTAGCTTTCCAGGCTTTAGCAGAGCATCATCCAGAATCCATGGAAGTATTAAGAAATCGGACTCTCGTATTCGCAAATGACACTGGTATCAGTTTAGAAGGCAATGTTATGCTAAATTCTGGAGAAGTCAGGCACAATTGGCTCGACGTAAGTTGCAAAATTATTTAATTCTAGAAAAAATTTGCCTTCGTATGTATTAACTCTTTTGATTTTCGTAGTTAATAAAAAACGTAGAAAAACATGATGCTGTATTAATGAAATTGCCGGCATTTGAGAAGGCAGTGTCCCAAGTACTCCTCGATATTAAAGTCGGTCGACGGTGCGTAATACATCATATTATTTGAGTTATGTTTAGCTCAGAGTGCTCTATATGTGCAGGAAATTCATGCCTAAAGTAATGGTCGGCCAGTATGAACGACAACTACGACAATTCACAACTACACTCTCAGATTATCGTGGCAAGAGAAAGTATCCGAATTCTTGGCCGGCCAGTCTATCAGCCTATGAAATTGTCATCGAAGCGTTAGTATTATTATATAAATATCTGTTTGTAAACAGCTGTTCCATCTCGTATACACAAATATTTCTTTATAAATGTGTTTGATGATTCTGTGTAGTGAAGCAGGTCCATTGATGTTATCGCCGACTGGACAATTCATCGTACCATCGTCGTGTCCAAGCTTCCTTTTAGTGAATTTCATTACTGAAAATTTAGAAGAGGCTACAAAAAGATTACATCATTATAATAAGTAAGAAATTTCATAAAATATATAACATACATTTTGATTGAATTTAGATTAGTGTAAATGTTGTTATTACTTATATAAATATATATATCTGTTGCAGCATAAAACATGTAGAACGAGAACTTCATCAAAAGACTATCAAAGAATTAGGTTTAACCACACTCAACAAAGATGATAGCATCACACCAGATCTGATGATACAATGTTGTGAGCGACTGCTTTTACATAAAAAAAATCTAGCACCATCTCTTGAAGGTGTTATGCTTTGGGTTACTCATTATTATTCTGTTATGAGTGACGGTGTTCTTTGCGTGCCATGGGATTGGAAGTTTAAAAAATAAAATTCATTAACACGATTATTATTAAGCTATAATAAAATATTAACGTATTGTATCGTGAATTGTGACAATGTGGATATTTTATAAGTTTCGAGAGATTTACAGAACACATAAATGATACAATTACAAGATTCTAGCGATTTAGAGCAAATAATTATTTGTATACATAGATGAACTACTACAGTTTATATTATAATAGTTAATGCCATTAGAGTCAATATTATTATGTAATAGTTATTGACATGTTTATTAAACAACAATTTAAATGTAAACTCTTGCTGAAACTATTATACTATTCTTATTAATGTCATGTATTTAATTTCATAAGAATCAGTGGATCCTATGAGAACATCTGTTAAATATGCAACTAAAAAGAAAATGAAAATGATGAAATTGTATATTTTTAACGTTAAAAGTGAAGCTAGTCTTGATATCCTTTGCAAAAGGCTTAGTTTGTATAATTCAGATATTCGATGCTGCATATGTTGTACAAGAGAATAAGGTACACTTATTCTTTCTCTATATATTTTTTTAACAGATTTAATTCTATTGATTTGTGGTTTAAAAAGTATGTAATTTATGAACTAAGACTAAAGAATAAAAAATCACAAATTTCGCAATAAGCGATTCTTGCTCTTCTTTGAAAACGAGTCGTATTGTAGATTTACTTTGTATTCTAAGATAATTGTTTTTTTTTTTCAAATTGGAAAATTCTCTTCCCCTTACACATTTAACAAACACCAATATATTCTTGGAACTCTCTTTGTCTTTTTAAAAATTAAAATTTTCGTAATTTGAACTTGAATTTGAAACTCTTCGAATTCAATTTTTTTGTTATCTTTATACTTTAAAGTTTAAATTTCGTACTTTACAAAATAACGTCAACGATTAAATTATAAGATAAATCGCGATTTAAAATTCCCGAGAAAACGCAACGAATAAATAAATCGATAATATTTAAAATATTCGATTGCACATAATTTTTATAATATAATAATTGAAGTCATCAGATACGCGAGTGACATATCGGTAATATCCGATAAAAAGAGGAGCGATCTTAAAAATGAAGAACGATTAACATCTTGTTTCTACATCATTTCGCAAGAACAATCTGCGAAAAAAAGTTAAGTGACATATCGGTAATATCCGATAAAAAGAGGAGCGATCTTAAAAATGAAGAACGATTAACATCTTGTTTCTACATCAGATTTCGCAAGAACAATCTGCGAAAAAAAGTTAAGTGATCCATTGAACGTCGGGAACTTCACTGTAGGAGGGAACGGGATCTTCCAGACTATTCCCGATAGCAATGATTTCAGTAATATATCAATGATGAAACAATTGTCCCTCGTCATTGTCTTTAATTCACGAAATTGATATGTATGTCAGAAAACATGTTCTTTCATTATTAAGAAATATATTTTTTTATTGAAAATTAAATGGATATAACGATTTTTTTATAAAAATGTGATTACGAACGATTATATTTATAAATAATAAAATACAGGGCGCTTCCGCAACATACAGATCGGTAAATCGGGTTGCCTATCTGACGATCAGTCTTCTTTTACCTCGCATAATTGAAAAATAATAAAATCAGATGATCGATCATGTAATTTTTTTTCGTGAAAAGTGAAAAAATTCCTTGATTGATACCTTGAATGCAAATCCGTAGGAAATGAGGAAAGTGAAATCAGCTTTTAACATTGATATAATGTAATTGTAATATTTAATAACATAAATAACATTATATTTAATAACATAAATAACTTAAATAACATTAATAACATAAAATGACACAAT
This sequence comes from Camponotus floridanus, assembly GCF_003227725.1. Lineage (NCBI taxonomy): Eukaryota > Metazoa > Arthropoda > Insecta > Hymenoptera > Formicidae > Camponotus > Camponotus floridanus. The sequence continues at coordinate 2,359,121 of NW_020229414.1, forward strand.
TGAAATATAATAACACAGATAAAATATAATGAATTTAAACAAAAAACTTTTTTTAATGTTCACAATATATGCTCAATGTAACCGCCATTCTTTTCTAAACATAAAGCAATCCTCCGCATAAAATTTTTCCTTACTCTCCGAATTATCGGAGGAGTGATTTTCGCACACGTGTTTCGAATTTTATTTTTAAGATCTTCTTTATATAATGTTATTTATATTATTAAATATTACAATTACACTATATCAATGTTAAAAGCTAATTTCACTTTCCTCATTCCCTACGGATTTGCATTCAAGGAATTTTTTCACTTTTCATGAAAAAAAATTACATGATCGATCATCTGATTTTATTATTTTTCAATTATGCGAGGTCGGTAAAAGAAGACCGATCGTCAGATAGGCAACCCGACTTACTGATCTATATGTTGCGGAAGCACCCTGTACATGCATCATTAGTTTGTATTAAATGTGCGAACACAATAATTTGGGGTACCGTTCGCGCGCGCGAGACGAATCGAACTCGATATCAGCAAGATTTAAAAAATTTCAATTCGAATAATGTGCAAAATAAAATTAATCAAATAATTTTAAATAATTAACTCTAGATTAATTCTCTAGATTCTTATTTCTATAACGATTAAATTGACAATTTTTTTTAAACCATTATCTTATTGATATAGAGGTACCCATTCGATTTATCTCGAAATTTTCAAGTATTCGCACATTTTATGTATAATTTCGCGTATATATAATATATAACATTAATAAAAATTATAAAAATATTTTGGATACGTGAACTTATGGATGTATTTTATTATACATATGTATAAAATGGTATATATCTAAAAACTAATATTTCAAAATGGCTATTGATGTCCAATACCTGCAAATAGTTTCTTAAAAGAAACTAAAAATTAATGTTAATATCCCCCATACCTAGAAATAATTTTTCAAAAGAAAGACAAATTATATTAATTCAAAATATATTCGTTCGTAATTGTATTTATCAAAAAATTAATAAAAATTCATCACAATATGAAATTATTTAAAAAATAAAAATTTATAAACAACGCTATATTCATATTTAATCTACTATTAAATCTTTCTAGCATTAGATAATAATAATATCAATCCTAATAATGAGAACATTTTTAACGAAGAAAAGAAAAGATACATTTCTTTCATCTAAATATATATTATTTAAATTAATTTGACTTTAAAGAAACGTATGGCGTTCATCGTTGAATTATTATCAAAATCATTGCTTTCGAAAATTTCCAAAAAAACCTGGGATTAGTTCCTTCAATCTTACAATAAAAATTCCCAATTTTCAACAGGGCACCGAACTAGACGTCGCGAATGGATCTCACAAGAACCGGTGAAAAATAATTCTCCATGATGAAAATCGTTTCGATTCCTCGGCGATACGAGCCACGCAACATTCATTAACGTTTATTTAACGAAAGGAACAATGATAACTCTTTTATTAAAACGACAATCTCGTCTAAGAACGCGAAAAGAACGTGGGAAAAACACGGTGATTTCGCAATCATAATTTATTAATTTATTTATGAATATTTTCCGATACAAAATTCATAAATACAAATATAACTGAAAAAACAAATTATTAAATTCTTTATAATAATAATTAACTCCCGATTCTATAATATCGAAGGTGATCATTAAATTTTGTAAAGTTAATATTTAATCGTTGACTTATCACATCGAATTTTCACTATCTTATTCGACATTTCTTTTTATTTAATTAGCAATATTTAGGAATATTATCTGACGAGAGGGACAGCGATAAAATTCTTTTGTTAAAATGATAATCTTGTATAAGGACGCGAAGAGAACGCGGAAAGAACACAGTATTTTCGCAATCATAATTTTATAATTTTTTTTAAGAATATTCAGTTTCTCGCGATTTGGAATTCATAAATAAATAAAGCTAACGGAAAGCATATCATTAAATTTATAATAATTGACTCGCGATTCTGTAACGAAGCCGTCCGTCAAATTTGATAATGCTTATATTTAATCATTAATTTAGCATCGAATTTTTACATTTTATATAAAAATTTTCCGAATTTATTAATGATTTTTTGCCATGAAAATACAAACAGTTACTCTTTTATGAATATTCCAAAAATATACTATAGAAACAAATAAATTTTTTATTAATTCTTTAATTTAATGAATTACTATTATGTTAATTATTATTATGTAATCATTATACGTATACTTTCGATAATTTTTCGTGTAATTTACATAAGAATTTACAATCGTAAATACATTATTTTCATATAATATAATTATAGTCATAATTGTATTATATTTTACAATTAAAATATCAATGTTAGATATATTTAAAATACAATTATAACTATTTACAATTGTAACTATTTATAATTTACAATTTACAAATTTACGATGCTATCAATATTGAATAATAATATTCCATTTATTCAAATATTTAATAACATCCATATAATAATTTGATATTGATAGTATTAACATTTGGATTTAATATTATAATATATTTGATTTAATACACATATATTTTTAAGTTTTAAAATAAAATATAACATGTTATGTTATGTTATTTCTTAAACGTTAATAATTATGCAATTTCTTTAATATTTCTGAGGATAATTTTGATAATTTAAACTTCACTTTTAAAACATTTTTATTTTTAAAACATATTATATTTATTTTTACAACGTTTTTAAAAATAAATTCAACTTAATTAAAATAATTTTAATTAGAATTATTGGAATATTAAAAGAAAGAATGAATCTTACTTAATAGCCCTAACAATCCTACTATTACAGAATTCTAATGATCTTAAAAGCCCTATCAACCCTATCAATAGAAGAATTCGGAATAATTTTACTAAATAGCCTTAACAACCCTACTTCCTGATTAACTAAAATTATTCGTGATTTGAAGAACCTATCTCTAATCATCACCTCACCTAATCATGTATATATATTTTAGTCATGTGCCCTAACTGCGTGTCCTAACCGCGTGCCCTAATCGTACTCTTCAGGCCAGTTGAATCTACCTTTCGTTGATCCTGGCCACTTTCTTTCTCGATCTCTAATTAGAGATCGAAGAAGGAGATGATTACTCCTTTTGCCGGATAATTACCGGCAAAAAAGCGTGAAATATTTACGCTCATTTAGTAACGATCGTTTGATTTCACGATCGCTCCTTAAATACTGAATATAACTTTATTTTAACTGAAATAAAGCCAAATTACTACAAATTTCTATAAATTATATTTTATAATAAAGTATATAATTAATGTGTGTATATTTATCATATTACAAATTATTTAATTAATTAATCGTTTGGCTTTATATTAAGTTAAAGTAAGTTTAAAGACAATATCTACAAACAAATTCTACGATGGATGAGCTATGAGCAATTAGAAGATAAGTGCGTATTATAAGAATAAATTAGCATTAACAATTATCAATTTTATCAAAAATTGATAAAATTGATAATTGTTAATGCGTGTTCTTTATTTAATAAATTAGACAAATAACCTTTACAAAAAATCTTTTCTTGATTTCTTCTCTTTTTAATTAATATTTCAATATATATTCGCAATAGATGCAAAGCATCTATTAATTTAATTTAATAATATAAGCATTAATTTAATTTAATAAAATAAGCATCTGTTAATTTAATTTAATAATATCTAATTAATTTAATTTAATTATTTAATTTAATTTATTTAATTAAATCCATCCTAGCTCTTCCATTTTAAGGCAACGGATTTATCTACTATCTACAATCTACATCTACATCTGTAATCTCTACGAATCCGTTACCTTAAAGTTAAATATAAATTTTTTTCACTCACCGGCACTGATGCGCAACAGCGGAGTTGTTGTTATCGAAGCTAGTTGTCTGTAACATACAAATATAAAATTCATTTATAATAACGCTCACAAAATGCAATTAATATTTAAAAAAATTTTTATCGCGTGGAATTTTATACCCGATGTGTAAAATAATAAGCAGATAAACACGTATGAAAAAATTTTATAAATTTTTGAAATTGTATTTTAAATAGAAAATTTTACATGACTTTTATAAAAATCTTTCTCTTTAATTCATTTAAGTAATAAGATCGAATTATTGTTCGTTTATAACAAGTTAACGATTTATAACAATTAATATATAAATAATGGATATTCACCATCAGGTTGCTCCGCCGATGTAAGATGCCTCTCCTAGGCCTCCTCCTCCTCTCATGTTGTTGGCGCGCGATACTTTTAACGACACTCCCACACTCGCGAGCGATATTTTTATATCGCTATTTTCGTTATTTTACGCGCGATACTGAACGGCACTCCCGCACTATTTCGATGCGATTAAAAATTTTATATTTGATCGCGCGATGTATACACTTAATATGTGTATACCTTTAACGGCACTCCCGGTTTCGGTACGAGCGAAAATCCCATTTCACTTACAAGAATTACAACGCGAAAACACGACGCGTTGACGAAGCGCTTATCGTCCGCGGCACGTTGACGGCACCGACGACACGAAAGGTACTTAGCTTCCCATTCAGGCACCTTAAAATTTATCATAAATTGAAAAATTTAAGATAAACCTCAAGCCGTCCAGGTACTAAGCCCTCCCACCGCGACAAGGTGTACCCCATGGGAGGGTTATATTATATTATATATAATCTTATATATAATATAATATATAATTAATTTTGTAATATACTATATAAATTTTAATTCGCAAATATAAACGATAAATAAAAAAAAAAGATAAGAGAAAATCTATTATATAAAGCAATGTTCAAAATAATTGTTAAAGAAAGAATTTGATAATATGTGGAATGTCCCACATCACTACCTCGCTGCTCGAAGGCCACTGAGAGAATGATCGTCATAAACATTACCGGTACTGTTTACATCGCCAAGGTTCACTATGTAGAGAGAGAATTTGATATAATATATGAAACGTTATTACTTTATTGTTCAAGGTTACTGTGCGAATGATCGTCATAAAACGTCGTTGAATTATTCTATGAGTGATTGTCGATTAAGAAAATTTAAAGCATTGGTCGAAATTTATTTTATTTTAATAAGTATGGTTAAAGAAATTATTATAATAAGCATCAATAATCGAAAGATCATAATAAAATTAATTTCTTTATCCCCTTTTATGTTCTCTTTTTCAATATTTATTCGCAGTAATTAATGATTGCGATTCGATAAAGATTTATCGTTGATACATTTTTATGACATTTATCATAAGTTAATTTATTTTTAATTATTAGTAATTATATCAAATTATGTTTCGATACTAATCGTAATCGTGTCTAGAAAAAAAATTCGACAATATGCAAAGCGTTTCGCACCACTTTTATCGCTCGAGTATCACTATGCGAATGATTATAAAACCGTAACATATTAACAACAGCGCGCTATTTGTTTGTATTGCCAAAGTCGAACACCGTGTTATTAATAATTCGTTGCCGAAATATTTTACGTACTGTAACATATACTGTTATACATGAAAATATCAAATTGTAAAAGTTTTACAATTTATAGATTAATTAAACGATTATTTATTAAACAATTAATTAACATACAAAGCATTTCCCATCGTTACTTTACTGCTCGAATGTCACCGAACAAATGATAGCAAAACCGTAACGTACAAACGATAACACGCTATTGTTTACGTCATCAAAATCGAACATAATGTTATTGATAATACGTTGTCCAAATATTTTATATACTATAAACAATTATAAAACAATTTATATAAAACAATTTATTGATTAAAATTGATTATTTATTAAACAATTTATCATGGAGCCTTCGTTATGCTAATTATTTGCATCTATAATTCGATTGTTTTCGTGTTCTCTCACAATCCAAATTATATTTACATTGTCAAGTAGAACAATAAAATAACACGGATGAAATATATTTGTGACTCTAAATATTAAAATAATAATTATTGTCCGTAAAAATCACAACGATCGAAACGATTATTTTAGATTCCTATAATTTCGATTCTTGATCAAATTGTATATTGTTTAATTAACAAGAATTAAGAAAATTTAAAGCATTGTTTGAAATATATTTAATTTTAATATTGTTAAAGAAATATTATAATTAACAGCAATGATTAAAAGATCATTACATGATTAATTCTCTTATCTCCTTTTATATATCCCTGTTTCAATTTTTAATCGCGGTAACGAAGCATTTTACGATTCGATAAAGATTTATAATTGCTATACAGTTTTATATTGTTAATTAATTTTTATTAATATTTAAAAAATTAATATTTAAAAAAAATTATGTTTCGATACTAATCGTAATCGTGTTTGGTAAGAAAATTACAATATTCGAAGCGTTTCTCACTACTTTATTCTTTATCATAAAAGTCATCGTGCGAATGATGACAAAGCGGTAATGTATAGCACGCTACTGTTTATATTTTATATTGCCACAGTCGAACGCCGTATTATCGATAATTCGTTGCCGAAATATTTTATATATTATAAAATATGCATTAACGTGAAATATTAAATTATGGAAGTATTTTAATTTATTGATTAAAATTGATTATTTATTAAACAATTTATTACGGAGCTAATTATTTGAATTTATTCGATTATTTTACCGCGCTTTTCTGAAGTAAAATTCTATAATATTTAGTTTTGCATTTTAAAAAATTGACCTATAGCGAGTTAAATAAATAAATAAATGATGTTGAGAAGAAAAAAAGACACATAAATAAATAAATAAATAAATAATAGCGTGAAAAGAGAAAACATACTAATATTTTTATATAATAAATTATTATTAATTAAATTATTTATATTTTTATTTATATTATTTATATTATCAGAGAGACATATATGTTACCCTCTGAGAACATTCGTGGACATTGGCTTTGTAGTTCATTTTCACTCATTTTTAATGTTCACAAAGGGAGTATCGTTTCCGATCACCTAAAAGCGGGCCAGATGCTTTCTTGCATCAATATTTTTAATTTAATTTAATTTTAATTTAATTTTACTTTTAATTTTATTTTTATTTTTCACTTTTACTATATCTGGATGTTTTTATTTATAAGTACAAAATCTTGATTGTTACTCTGTAATAATTGTTATTTTATTTTGTTTTATCTTGATATATATTTATTTATATGTATAAATAATAATATATATTCTGTAGTACAAATTTAGCTTAAGTATCTAGTGTCGATATAGAAGAGTTGTCGCGTCCTGTGTGCAGGAGCCCTAAGACTTTATATAAGCAAGATCGCCACGAAAAAGATTCGAAAATCCCTATATTATTTTAAGTTCCATTGGCTCAATCATCATAAAAACTGACGCACAATCATATGAGTCGAGATAGTTGCTTAGCAACCGTTTGAGAGATACAACAAAATCTGAAAATTACAGATGCATAATACATGTCTAATTTTAATTTTCACGTTCTACTTAGATCTTTTTACATAGATGATAAATGAGTTCCTTAAACACAAGACAGTATACGACGATTGTGATATTGCAATATGTTATATTATTTTTTGATATTTGTGTAAATTCATTTGCAAGCTTTGCCAGACAGCATCCGACAGATTTGCTGGTACTTTATGTGTATGTAATAATTTTTATTATTAGAATTTTGTTTAGTCACTGCACTAATTTTTTTCTTTAGGATCCAAGATTTTTGTCTTATTGCAGCCCTTACCCTTCTCTTGGTGAACTTCTTTTCTACTTATATTTTCCAGGTGAAGCAATAATGTTCTCTTACATATATATATATATAATACATAATTTCTAGCCTTTTCTGTTACAAAAAAAAATATGTAAGGCACTGAAATTATCTTTCAGGCAGGTTTGATACAATTGTTATATACAAGATTCCGTATAACATTGATATTGTGTATAATATATATGATACTATCAATTAGTTTGCACACATGGCATATTACTATACATTGGTCATCGCCATTAAAACATTATTGGACAAAAGGATTTCATATTCTTTATTCAATACATAGAACAGGTAAAACATCAAAAAACTGTGAAGAATATCTCTCTTTGATAAAGATATTATGATTTTAAGTTTTATATAAAGTTGCAGTGTTGTATTATTACTTCTATAAGAGAGCCTCTTTGAGGATTGGTGATCCAAGATTTTACAAAGGCTCCATTTGGGTACAAAAGCAATTGAGTATATCATAATTATGTAAATAAAATTTTAAATAATCAAGATTATTGTGTGTGCAATCTTAATATAAATGTAAGAATGCATTTGTTTATATTTCAAATTACACTATTTTAAATTATTTATGCAGTGCCTTTGTATTTATAAAAATTCATATAATTATAATTACATAGACATATTTGTATAATTATAATTACATAGAACAATGAGGTTGGCACACAGTTTATATATGTCAAAATATATCTAAACTATCTATATTCATGTATTATACATATACAAATATATTTACATTTTTATATACACTATGTAAAAAACTTTTATTATAAGGTAACTTTATACATTATTTATCTTATATTTAAAATTGTAAGACAATTTTATAATACTAAAAAACGTTACACGTAAATCAATATGCATGCTAAATATATCATTGTCCTGTAAAAGATGTTTCCTGTACTCTGATTTTTGGTAAGTACTATTTTTACTAGTACATATATCCATTTGTTTAACTATATATAGTACTAAATTGAATTATTTGTGAACTTATAATACTTATAATGTCTGCATTGCATCTTAAAATATAAAATTCTTATAAATAAAAATACCAAATTGCTTTTTTTTTTTAAGAAAATAGAAATAAATTTGTTGGGGGAAAGAGAAATGAAACTTTTATCAATTATTGTACCAATAGTAGATTTGTATTAAAATATAAAATTTTAAGAGTTAATATCCTTCAAAAAAAGTTTCTTTTTTTTTAATTTAATGATGTATAGTGTAAATTTGTATTATAAAATTGTTTCACAATATAATTGCACAAAATAAATGATTCTAATGACATATGTAGCTTGTAACTAGAAAATTATGTTTACAGGAAATATTACAACAAATATTAGTTTTTACATATTGTGTATACAATGTACATTGTGTATACTTTGTACATTATTATATTTAATACACAGTGCAAAAATTGAATCAAATCAAATTATAATCAATTAAGGTATTATTCGCGGCAATAATCCACTTTCAAAATTAACATATTGAATGCTCCTTATTGTGATCTCACTATTAACATATAAATTTCAAAATACTTGCAACGAATAAATCATAATACTTTTAAATTCCTGAATAATATAAGCACATTGAATACTGTTATTGATTAGATAAATGCATTAGAGCTGTCAGAATCCAAATTATTTCTATACTTGGCTATTAGGTATCTAAAGTAACCTGTTGTCCAAATTTGTGTGTATGTAAATATTATGCAGATATTACTATATAGTACTAAAAATTGAACAAAATCCAAATATTTTGATATTCAAAGAGATCAATAATTACATATGAAGTTATATACACACATACATATTATATACATATACATATATTTATTGAGGAATAGTAGTCTGTAATTAGTGAATGCAAATTATGAAAATTGTTATTTTTATTTTTATATATTTAATTTTTAATGATTTCAGGTCTTATTTCATTTAATATTTTTAGATGCGGAATGGCACAAAGAAAATAGATTAGCCAAAAAATATGGTTTAACTGAAAAGTATTCAATATAGTTTGTCATCTTGATTGCCTAATTATATTGAAATAAATATCTGTTTATACTCAAGTATGATATTTCAATATTTAAATATTCCGATAGCACTAAAATGTCCTCTATACATAATGATACAATATAAATAAACAATAATTTAATCATATATATTTTATTATATATTTTTAAAAGCGTTTTCGATGCATGCGGCAAGACATGTCAAATTCACTCAGTATTCAATGTGTTTTGAGATTTAATCTTATAGAGAAAACTGTATAATCAAGCATTTTCTATATTGGATTCGTATATTAACAAAAAAACTCATCAAATTATTCACTAACGACATTAATATGAAAATGGATATATCTGAAATCTACTATATATATATATATATATATATATATATATATATATATATATATATATAATCTATATATATATATAATCTTTAACAAATTATTTAAAATTAGTTACAAAGTTTTTACACGATTAACATTACTTCTTAATATCATGATATACAGCCGCAAAATACTAGAATAAATTTAGTTTTAATAAAACAGTCAGAGATTTTTACTAAAATATCTTAGAATATATATTTCATTATGCGAATTGCACGAGCTACAAAATATACTTATACTTCTTTTTAAAAGTATTTTATCCTAAAATTTTCATACATCACAAAATAATTTGCATAATTTTTTCACTCTTTTATATTTTTCCATTATCCTCATTACGTTTTATTTTCATTATAACTTATGTGAAATTGAAGAAATCACATTACACTGATGTATCTGATATTGTGCGTTTAGAAATCTATTGTGATAGTAATCGATCGTTTTATATGAAATTATAGGAATGTCGCATAATCAATGTGAGCATAAACAAAAATGTCATTTCATGCATTTTACATACTTGTATAATATATAATGTATATATTGTACACTTATGATCGAGTTTGCCAGCATATTACTTTAGACGTTATATCGCATTCAACATGTACATTATGAAAATATTTTATATACCAATGAAGTATTTTTTCAAATATTTGTTCCATCAGTTTAGAAATCCTTTTTACATTTGCATAGTATGATTACCATGCAGAAAAAGCAGTTTATCGATCAGATGAGGAGGTAAAGCCGCTCGCTTTGTATTGTATTGTATCTGTATGTCTGCCGGAATACGTGTAGGCGGTGCGCAACAGGCGGGCACACAATGATATCTACTTGCCAGTTTTGCCAAATTCGGACATTTTGCGGATACTTTAAACCACCATTGCAAGGGACAATTATCGAGCGGTGCAACGGATTCCGATTGATATTGAACAATCTCGAGGTCCGCTTTCTCTTCTGCAGGCATCCCAGCCTTGGTAGCACATAGACCACCAAGTAAAAATTCCATACCTGTCAATCAATTCATGTCACTTTAAAATATTTATTTTCACATGCGATGCGTATTTTCTCTCTAATCAGAGACGCGTTATAGACAATTATCATCGAAGTATACCTGATACTCTAGTTTTTTTACTTTGTACTGTTTCATCTTCGGTCTTTATAGAGATATTATCCCCGGATTCTTCCTGAATCAATTTCGTCAACATTTCCTTTATAGGAGAACTAACTATATTTTTATCCTCTTCAGTAACATAAGGAAATGATTTAAATCTGTGTAATAGAAAGATTTTATTAAAATGGCATTCTTAATAATATTCAACATAAAAAATGATTTTTACACTACTATACCTAGGATCTAAAGTAGTTGCGATTTGCAAAAGCAACTTGACATTGTAATCATTATATTGTTCACATAACATATTTGACAAGGATTCTTTAAACGATCTAGCAGTATCACTGTCAGATTCTTTAACTTTAAGATGCGAAGATACAAGTTGCCACAGTAATGGTTTTAATAATGATATCAGAGGCATTTTTTCCTCACTTAATGTCATAATAGTAACTTTTAATGGTTCAAGAACACCCACAATATCCTCTATAATTTTCCATTGTTCATTGGTGATTTCAAACATTTCTTGATCTATCCCTTCCATATTTTCTAGTATAGCTGTGACTATATTACGACGCATTAGCATTTGCTCTAACATATTGTATGTTGACATCCATACTATTGGATAATCTAGCAACATAGCATTTACTTCCAACTGCAATAAATAACAATTCTTATAAAGCACTTGCAAAATATTCTAATTATTCTTATATATGTATATGTATATAAATACATACATATATATAAATATAATTTTATATATATATATATTATTATTTATTATTATGTATTATTATATATATTATTATTTATATATATATATATTTATGTATTAGGAAATATTAAAAAAAAAAAGATTTTAATTCATAATAAATAAATTAGTAATAATAATTTAATTTGCTACAATTATAGTGTACCTCTACATATTGTTCTTGCTCAATTAACTCCTTAGATGCTTCTGGATGACTTATAATAGCTCCAATGACTGATCTGCATTTAGATAATATATGAGCCACTTCAGGATTCTCGAAACAAGCTTGCGCGCATACCTGTAGAGTATGAAGCAAGCATGGTACTAAAATCAAGCCACAATTATTTAATGCCATAAGTAATTCTGCTCTGGTAGTGCTGACAACTACTGCTGTTATTTTCTCCACCTTAAGATCCCATTCGAGTAATAAAGAATGAATAGTACTACTCCAATGGGATTCCTCCCAATCTGCCGGTGCGTGAAGAGTGCTTAAAACTTTACATTCTAAGGTGGCCTCTTCAATATTTTGATAATAAATTGATATGGTAACAAAATTCTCATTGTTATTTGATTTCCATTCTTCAACTGTCAATGCAAGCTCTGAAGTAATGCAGGATATCGAAGCAGCTACTGACTCCCGAAAAGTAGTGTATATTCTTGGTATTATCTCCTCTTCTAATTTATTCTTACTAGGGATCTCGCAAGGCGAGCGCAAAGTAGCCACTAATCTCTGAAATCCACGTCCCTCTACAATCTCTGGCAATTGCAGATCCATTACAATAAATTCCGCTATAGCGTCCGACACAGTTTTAATATCTACCGACTGATTTGTCACATTTTCCTCCGACATGAGGAATGCCAGATTTTGACTGTTGCCATTAATACCGGACCCACCCTTGATCATTACTCTCAGCGGTTGACCAATAGTAATATCATCTTCCATATTCGACAGACTTATGTTAGGATCCGTAACAAACTGTATATCACCGTCTATCTGGACGGTACCATCCGCGTTAGTCGTATAGATATATTTCGTTGGACTCAGGCTCGCTTTCAGCAGTCTCTTTTGCGCCTTGCGTTCCTTGTTCTCCTGAGAAATAATCTGTCTGGACGGCGGATTCGTCGATTCCAGTTCGTGCAATTCTTGAGCATGTTTGTTTTGCAGATGCATGCGAAGATTGCTGGTGTTACGATTATAGGCGATCTGCGTCTTGCACAGTATACAGACGATCTTCACCTTAGTCAGAATGTCGCCGTCGTCCGTGGCCGGAAATCCGAAGAATTTCCAGTAAATGCTGCGCATCGATGGCGGCACCACCAGCTTCTTATACGTATACGTATGTTTCTCCTCCATCATTTTCGCCAGTACCATTTGTAGGTCGTTCTTCCCATCGTCGGACATGATACTCATCTTCGCCGAGCCATTCGACAACGCTGATTGCTGCTTGCTGTTTTCCATGACGTTTCGTTCAACGCGCCTTCGCCGGCATCGGCGTGTCTGCTGTTTATCTACCGCGAGAATCGCATCTACAGCATTTGTCGTGCGCTGCTACCCTGTCAGAAAATAACATCGGTATTTCATCAAAATGGAGGTATCTCGTTGCATAATTTAGGACGCAACTCCGGAGGAAGACGCATCCTGTCGCCGACGAGCGCGTCAAAACGTCACCCGTCAGCCGCGAACCGCGGATACACGACGAATTTACCGCGAGCACGCGCCCCGATATATCTATCTCACCTCTCGTACCTCTGTCGATGAATTATTCCGTAGATATCGAAGTTCAATTCCTCGCGTCGAAAGTAACGATGCCCCGGATCGACTCGTTTGCAACAATGCGATATCGACTTTTACACCGTTTGTCCGCCAGAGGAATATCGTTATGTATCTACGGACTTTCTCTGATCGATTCGAGTATCATCATAATGGCGGATGAATCGGCGTCATGGATCAGGCAGCAAGTGATGAGAGTGTTGCACGATACGTATGGGCTGAACCTTGAACCAACGTGATAAGCTGAATGACACGTGTATCTGTTCTTCAATATGGATCATCCAATCAGCTTCGTTCTTTCGCGGAAGTTTCCCCTTTCCTAAAACTGGAATCTTGCGTCCCATCTAGTTATTTTCTTGTCTCTATGGCCATTCCAGCTGACCCGGGATTTTTGGCGGGAAGATATTTCCAAGCACATCGTACACTGAGAAAAATATTCTACTGTCAAGAAAAGTGATCACTCAGTTTATTTTTCTTTTTTTTCTTTTTAAGTAATAATTTTCTCCTTTTTTTAAGTAATAGTTTTCTTCAAAGAATATATTCTGGATAATAATCTTAAAATATACTCATCACAAGTGTTAGAAAATCTCATTATCACATACTCAAAAGAAGAATTTATTTTCTCTTCAAGAATATTGTAAAGTTGTATCGAAGAAAAATCAAAATTACTTTACGTCAACTCTTGTAGTAAGCAAACCAAATTTTTGTTCTAATTTAATATTCTTGATTAAAATACTGCACTTACTAAAATTCAGAATATATTCAATTAAATTTAATGCTTGTGGTAAACTTATGATATATTTGCGGATATACAAACTTATGATATACTTAAAATAAATAATATTTACTTGAATACAGTATATATTTTTCTCTGTGCAGAGAAAAATATCATTCTACTGTCAAGAAAAGCGATTACTCAGTTTATTTTTATTTTTTTAAGTAATAGTTTTCTTCAATAAAAAATATATTCTGGATAATAATCTTAAAATATACTCATCACAAGTGTTAGAAAATCTCATTATCACGTACTCAAAAGAAGAATTTATTTTCTCTTCAAGAATATTGTAAAGTTGTATCAAAGAACAATGAAACTTACTTTACGTCAATTCTTGTAGTAAGCAAATCAAATTTTTGTTCTAATTTAATATTCTTGACTAAAATACTGCACTTACTAAAATTCAGAATATATTCAATTAAATTTAATGCTTGTGATAAACTTATGATATATTTGCGGATATACAAACTTATGATATACTTAAATAATATTTACTTGAATACAGTATACATCTTTTTCTGTATACGTCGAAGTTATCTTGATCACCAGCGAGATACTGGAGAAAAAGATAAATACAAGTTTAACAAAGGTTCTCTAAGGATCTGTTAATGGAATCTGTTGATAAAGAGTGAGTCTAACAATATTGCTTATGTTAAATTTGATATATGATGTGATATTGTTCTCTCACATAATTTTGTTTCCTTGTTTCATGTTAAGGAAGGACGTTCGTATACAGGAGGATGTGCGTCAGATTTTGGAGCTGGCTACGATCAAAGAGACCGATTTAAATTCTACAACGCAATGCCTGTATCCTATGCAAAGTCTCAAGGTTGATGACTTAATGTTACTGGAAGTGGACAAGCACATATGGGAAACATTAAATGAGGGAGACACGTATGTGTCTTTTACAAAGAATTATTATTCACAGGTTTTGCAAAGTAGATTAAATAATCTTGCTTCAATGTTAACAATACAATTCCTATTCTACAGAATAACATGATGATTACAACTGATTTTATAATGATAGAGTATCATTCCGTGGTAACAAAAATGATGAAGCTATATTGTGCACAAAAAATCGGACCTATGAAATCAAAGAAGCAGAGATATCCAATTCATGGTTGGTGATACCAAACTTGAAGTTAAGCAAGGAAACAAATGTGGAAACTGAAAGAACCATAGAGAGACGAAATATAAAGAAAATATTTTCCTCTTATTATGAGGTATATTTGTAGCATTAAATATCTGAACATGTTAATGTTAAAATATATGCTAAAAAAAAATATGCTAATTATATGCTAAAGAAAATTTCAAATTAAAATTTTCTTTAAGGTGAAAGAAACCAAGCCTAATCTGACAAATTTGTCTACTCTTCTTAATTCATCATCTTTTAATGGATTGGAATACGAATCTGAAATAGATCCAAACACACTATACAGTTGGGAGAGATTACAAAATGAATTACAAGCCAGTGATTACGAATTGAAACAAGCTTTAGCAGATTTCTTAATAGCTGACATAGATGGTAACTATTCTAACATCTGCTATATTGGATGCTATATTTTCTTATTTATACAAATCATGTCATCAATTTTATTTCTGTATTAAGGCTATTTGCGTCTCATATCATTTGATGTAGAAGCAAAAAGTTTGAATTTTATATTGGATTATTTCGAAGAACAGAATTGGGAATTAGATGAAGTAGATAAAGAAGATACATTTGAATGTCTAAAGGAACTTATTTATGAACCAATATTTAATGTTATATTCAAAAAATATACAGAAATAAGCACAAAGACAAAAAGTGACAATAATCCATTGTACAAGTATGTCATTATTAATTTGTTTTGCAACAATTAATAGAAAAATTTGATGAGTAAGAATTTGTATTTTCTAAAGATGCAATTTTATAGATATGATGAAGGAAAATGCTGTGCAACTATAGCAAAAGTTCTTCTTGCTGCTTCTCCTGTTACCGAGTACAAAGAATTTATGGAAACATGGAACATTGGTACTCCTGAAAGTATGTAATTAATAAGCTCGGAATTACGATAGTGAAGAGTCTTCTCTTTTTTAAATTTAATTTCTCATTTTTTAGAGATGCATCCAAAAGAAGAATATTTATGTGGGTCTGCCCTTGTAATGTATAGTACCTCAAAAATGCAGAAGGAGATTATATCTTGTCCAGAAACTGATTTACCCAACAATATATACGATAGACTTAATGAACTTTTCCAAATTAAGGCTAAATGGACTGTTGAAGAGATAACCCCTTATATTATGTAAGTAAAAAAAAAAAAAAAACCATAATGTATATCTTTTCAAAACTTTGAATCTTATGTAATAATATTTCTTATGTAATAATATTTTTTAGCCGTTTTACAAAGGGTACAATGAATGTTAATGCACTTCTAACAAAATATGCTAGATGTTCTACAAAAAATGGATTAAAGTATTATGGATCAAAACATGGCAAGTGAAATGTTGCAGTAATTTGTGGTATGTATTAAATTGTCATGCAATAAATATAGATACACATACCATTGATTAATTATGTTAATGTTAGGGCAATATTTTTCTAAGAATTATCTATAGTGTTAAAATCATAGGCGCAATTTATTTTGCTTGTGATCATGTGTGATACATATAGTTACATTTACACAATTTATAAATATTTTTAAATTGAAATGAGATTACATATGATTTATTTTTATCATTTTCTGTTTCATTAATATAACAGTGACATATTATCGACGGTATATATTATATCTCATCCATTAAAAGATCATAGTGTTAGAACATAATGTTAGAAAACAATTATTAATATTTCAATAGCCAAATAATTCTTATTCCACTGATTATAAAATCGCCACTTTATTACAGAAGCATTTTGTTAAATCAAAATTTTCATTAATATGTATAACATTAATGTAATTATAATTAAATATAATATTCTTCTTCAGGAGTGCAATAAATTGAATAATTACTTCTAAATTGTAACTTCATCATAAGATGTAATCTCATCATGAGTTAAATACAATAAAACTTATATAAATATATGATACATGAAGCACGGAATAAATTTACTTATGAATGATGGTGAAAGAAATCTTAGAAAAATACAAAAGAATTATATAAATGATAAATACTTTTACCAATGTTTTTGTAGAATACAATTTTTACATCACTTTAATACAATATCCATTTAAATATTCAATATTTACGATGTTATATCTTGAAAATGAAAGACAATTGTCATAACAATGAGTAATTTTAATATCTGTAAAAAAGTGATAAAAAAGAAATATGTGTATATCATTACACTGCAGAATATAATTGATCAAATTGGCAATTTAATTAACATTAATGTTCTTCTACTTTCAAATATAATGAATATCAGTTATACATGTTTTCAATATAAATTAAAGAAGTGCATTATGTTTTTGCAATGTGGAAAAGTGCCATCAGTAATGATAAATATTCATTATGAGTTCCTGGGAAGCAACTCCTTTATCAGGAAATATATAATACAAACATTACATTCTTTTTCTTCTGAGCGTATAAGCACATCTTGGCACATAAATTTTTAAAGCCACATATCATTTAAGATATAAAATTCACAAATCTTTTTATAAATATTTTACATCCATGCCAATTGTAACAATAAGCGAGTAAAATGTAATAATACAATCATTATTATAATGTTTCGGAATATCAAGATTCCTTGCGGATTAAATCGAGTTCCCCCAGGAACACAATAAAGCGCAATAATACTTTTTTCATATCTATAAAGTATTTGAATTTTGTAAATACACCATACATGTATATGCACAACTGCCGCCGCAAATTGTAGTGATGAGCTATGAATGGTATTCTTATATGCAAAGATGTAACTTCCTAAAAATATCTCGTAGGAACTGACTCATTGCTGAAAAATGGTTTTTGTATTTTATAAAACATTTCGTATATATAAAATGTCGCAAATTGGTATGAATCATTAAATAATTATTTAATAGAAATAACATTCAGTCCCTCTTTTTACATTGTAATCACTCCCCATAGTATTCCTACAGGTAGGAAATAGACTATGAAATTACGAACTTGTATTAAAAACAACATTGTAAGATTATGTCCTACAAGAAATTATATCTTCGCGCAATGTTGATTGAAGAGAGAAGATATTACTCGTTTTTAAATATATATTTATAAATATATACATACACACCCCTAAAATACATTTATATGTATGTATGTATACATTATCAATTACGAGATGACGCAAATAAAATTTTCCAATCACTAGTAGAAGTAAAACTCGCGATGCTTAAAATAAATACGGAGAATGCGAATGAATCGAAGTCTTTTTAATCGAAGTCTTATTTAATAATGTTAATATTAATAAATGCTTGTCTAGTATTTTTTTTTGCGGTAGAACATCACTTGCATCACCTCGTATATGCAGTCATCGCATAACAAATAGTTGTGATAATCCTAAAGCTTTGGAGTTGTGATTTCATTATATAGTTGTGACTTAAATCCTCTATTAAACTATCCTACTAACTAATCCTATTACAACTAATGAATACTGTCCTATCTATAAGTACGCATAGATAAAATGCTTGCATATTTTTAAAAGTTAAAAAGAGCTAAAAAGCACAAATACTAGATTTCTCCTGTCGCTGAAGTATTCGTGTAGATGTATACCCGGGTAACTTGATAGGAGAATGTCTGTTTATATACATATTAAGCAATAATCCGAAGTAGTCCTGGAATCGGCATATAAAAAAATGATAATCCGCATAGATTTTTACGAGAAAGCCACGCATTCATATCATTTATTTCAATTCAAGATATCTCGTTGTTAGCTGTCATTTATCGGAGTCTCACTTGTGGCTTTACTATTGGCCGCAAATACCGTCTGCTGATTAACGCCTGCTGCAATTGACTGACTTGGATGTATGACGGGACTAACAGTCTGTACTAAATTGCAAGAGACTGGCACCATAGGCGGTAAATTAACGGAATTATTCATAGGCCCAGCGTTACATGTCAATGAAGGTCTCTTTCTTTCTAAACTATTAGTGGCCATTTGTCTCCTTGTTGTTGAGTTACGTTCAAGACTGTTGGTTACTATATTATGTCTTCTTTCTAAACTGCTGCCGGAATTAGGATCGGATTGACCTCCCTAAATAATAAGAGCACATTTTTCAAATCATCATTTTTATATACAAATTTCAGTGCAATTATATAGAAAATTTGTTAGGAATATTAATTTCTAAAAATCTATTAAATTTTGAGACTGCATAATATTTTTTCATTGAATTGAAATATTTAACTCACTGGTGAAGTTCGATCCACAGATTGCCCCATTCTATGCAACAGATCACCACTTTGACTTTGTCTGAAGGTTGTTCCCTGTCGTTCACTTGACTGACTTCTTCTCAAAAATTGTTCGCCAGACTGGCTCGAGCGAATACGGTTCTCGGGCGTGGATTCTCGCGTCCTGTTAACAACATCGCTCTGTTTCTGACAAATTTGATTATCCACATATGGATAACGAATACGGATGGAATCGATCACATCTAAGAGATTCTTTGCGTCCATTGCCAAGATATGAGCTGCAGAAAGCATTCCTCTGAAAGAGAAAAATCATAATATTAATTAATTTCCCATGCACAAGTCTTTATCCACAGATAATAATAAAAAAAATACACTTACTTTCGATATTCAGCGTCTAACGTAGTGGCACTGTAATTTTGCGCTAGTTTCATAGCGGCCACGAGTTCCGCCATATCTTTACTTAATACTTTATGAGCCATCTCCACTTCACGATGCGCGGATATTGGCAATATTTCTACAAGAACATCCACAGAAGACAGTAATGCTCTTAATTCGATACCTACTCTACGTACTAGTTCTAAATACTGATCAGCCTTGCTCTGTTGAACACCTGCAATTTACAACATATATTCTTCTTGCATGACAAATAATGAAGTATGATTGAAAATGTATAATTTTTTACAACACTATGCCATTTAGCTGCCTATATTATTATCGATCGTTACATTCTCACCTTGTGATAATGACATAACTGCACGCACGACACTTGTTGTACAGTCGTAGACTTTATCGTTGGTTCTGTCTAAATCTGCAGTAGGTGTAGGCTCCATTTTCTGCAAAGAGAAAATCATGCATAATTAATGTTATAATAAACATGTAAATTATCTACATTGTTAATGATAAATATAAGCTTTACCTTTACTATAATTACTTTATCGGAACCTTTATCTGAGCCAAGAGAGCCAGTATTGGTGGAATGTGGTTCATGGCTTGGTGATTGAGTAACTGATCGCGGAACTGGGGGACTAGCACTTTCATCACCACTCGTTGCAATCGATAAGCGTTTCTATTATATGACGCAAATAAATATTTAAATAATTTTAATTTTGACAACGAACTTTAAATTATATTATTTACAAAATTAGAGATTTATATAAGCGAAATTCAACATACTTCTTCTCTTGCGAGCCAACGACTATCTTCTTCAGACTGTCGTTGCTGCTCCAATAACCGTTGCTCCAGTAACTTTTGTTCATCTTCAATGCCACTGTTGAAATTGTCGGTCGGATTGTCAAACAATTGCGAGTGTGCGTTCCTCTAAAATGATAAAAACGATATTATGTTAGAGAAATCTAATTCGTTTTTATTTGGTACTATGTCATAAATTATTATAACTTAATTTGGGATATTTTGTAACAAGATTTATGTTACAATTGTTTTTTTTTTTTCGATAATATACAAATATGTACAGTAAAAATTAAAGAGATGCATATATTTCTCGAAATGCAAAATAAATTTAAAACAGAAGTAGTGCATTCGTGTTCGCTACATGCAGTTTAAATGATTACTGTAGCAATAACATCAGTGACATCCATTCATGCAAAAATTATTAGCCTATTGGAACAGCGAATCAAGATTTTTGCTAAAAATAAATTTTCTTCGATCGTATCGCAACAAAAGAGAAGATTCCTGTTTATTCCCGTGCGTATTTTACTAGAGAAGCATATAACATATATATTATAACTGAAGTGTAGAAGAAGTGTGTTGCACAGACCAGGTAAAACCAAAATAATATGTGGCGTTGTAAATAGAGAAGATGCGTTTTTCTCATTCCTAGAGGAGGCATAAGGTCAAACCTGATCTTGTTGTGCCTCCTCTGTCATCGAGCTGCTAGATGACATGGTGCTGTCACTGACAGCGGAAGAGATCAAAGAACCGGAGAGAGTGCCGTCTGTCGAACTCGTCAATTGTTCGTCTTGCTTTTGCGATGTCACGAACGTGGTGATTTTGGCGACGCCTGTCGCCATTTGTGGTACATTTACCACCTTTGCGACGCCACTAATAGTTGGACCTAGTTGGGCTATTTGTTGATGCATACCGCAAGTACTCATCGTTATATTACTGGCAAGCGTAGCGTGCACTTGAGTGTGATCTATCGGGCCAAGGGAACTCGGTTGTTCCACCACATAGGTAGATGGAATCGGATGGATATTTTGTTGAGTCACGGAAGATGACACGATAAAATGCGATGGAACGGAGGAAGCTTGTATTATTCCGATATTCGCTGACTGATTCGTTGCTTGACAAGTCGTTGTCTGGCCGCTAATTCCTGTCGATGACTGCGCTTGATGGATATAATTCGGTAGGTGTACCTTTTGTGCTTGAACTACCGACACGGACGTAGCATGGGCCGTGTAAATGGGATTGGCGCCACTCAATTGATGAGATTGTTGATTCGTATGTTGTATCGCTGCGTATGATACAACCTGCGGTACAGCGTTCTGCCGAGCAATATTTTGCACGTGTTGCATTTGTGGCAGATACATAGCCTGCTGCCCTGGCTGAGTGATATTAGAATAGATCTGCTGATGCGGATAGTTCTGCGGATATATTGGCTGTTGCGATTGTAGATTCTGCGCCATCAGGTTGTTTCTTGCGGCCTGACCGTAATTATTCCCAACCGTCACACCAACAGGCTTCGTCGATTCGTTCGTGGTCGTCTGAGGCTGAGCGTTTTGCGCGCGAAACTTGAGAACTGGGCCGTACAAACACTCTGCGTTCGACATTGAACCAGCAGTTACATTCGTCGAGCTAATATTACGAGGGTAAACAGCAACGCTACTACTACCACCACCACCACCGCTACCACCAACATTCTGTACGCCGCTTGCATTCAGATTCGTAGACTGACCGCCGCCACCACCAATAAATGCTTGGTTTGCATTATTACTAGGCGCAAAATTACCGTAATTAATCGGCTGGGCATGCGTGACAAACTGCGCCTGACTACTACTATTCGGTATCATAATATTGCTGCCCAAACTACTGGGGCCAAAGTTCCCGGGGTTCTCACCGTAATTACCACCTACTATGCTAGCGCTTTGACTGAGATTACCAACGATAGCCGAGCTCTGGGTGAAACTAGCGACCGGTCCGTATATCTCGCCGCAGGTGTTGCCCGCGACCGCGGCTGACGCGGCCGCGGATGGCGGCGGCGGCGTCGCGCTGGACGCGACGAATTTCTGCACGGGGGAATACAGGTCCCCCGTGACGCTACCGACCACCTTCGAGCTAACCGCATACAAGTTTTGCATCTCTTTAACCTTCTGCTGCTTTCGGTTGGCGGCGGGCGACTGCGTCTGCGTTGCCGTGTCTGAAATGCTCAGGCTCGACATGAGGGGAGCGTTATCGAGGGAGGAATCGAGGGAATCTAGATTGGTATCAGATAGAGTGGAGTCACCGCCCGATTGGGTAGTGTCGTGCGTGACAATGGACGGTGGTTCGGAGAGCGCGGGATCGAAAAAGGGCAGATCGGACACGAGGGAGGTGGTCAGAATTTGATCCTCATCTTGAAACTGCACCGCCAAGGTATTGAAGGGGGATGCGGGAGTCGTGTACACGGAGGGACATACCCCTCTGGCTTGGTTGTCCTTGAGAAGCTGCGCGAGAACCTCGGGACTCTGCGCCACGATGTACGTGGACACTGGCGCTGCGGATAACTGCGATTGCTCTGTCGTATTCTGCGGTTGTCGGGAGGGTTTTGGTGGCGGTACATCGTCTGCACCTATAAAATAGAATATTTTATGTACATAATCGCGCGCACGAGTAACATGTTCGTCATTGTAGCACGTTTTGCTAAAATACGGAAATATATACAGGGCGTATCTTAAAAAACTCCCACTAAGCAACCGAGTCGAAAAGTCCTGAACCATTTTTTTCCATAATGCTTAATAGAGCAGTAATTAATGAGTAAAGCGCCAATAAAAAGACAAACTTCCTCGTTATCAACGTATGAAGATTTGGATATGCAAAAAAATAAACTGTTTTGTGTTAATTTTTAAACAATTCATCTTTTCAGAAATCTTTTTAATACTTAAATCTGATTAATTATTTAATGAATCTTGGGAAAAAATGGTTATAGGAATAACGCTATTTACTTAGTGGAAGCTTTTTAAGATACACCCTGTATATATCGTTATTATAAACAACGTACCCCAGGACATGGCTTGCACTCTTCTATTCTCTCGTCTCATTGTTTCTTGTTGTTGATGTTTCTCTTCTATTAAGATTTCGCTGTAATTATTTAATAGAATATGTAATGTAGTATGCTAATATCTCTCTTTAAAAGAAGTGCTTAGTTTCCAAAGATTTTCAATACTCACTGTAAAGTTTCTCTAATTTCTTTAAACGTCGGTCTTTTACTGGGTTCGTAACTCCAACATTGAGACATCAGGGAGTACAATCGTGGCGGGCAATGATTGGGAAGTGCGAGTCGTTCTCCATTCTCCAGCTTGCGTATCACTTCATTATTCTTCACGCCTTGGAATGGTTTGACGCCTAACATTAAAATCTCCCACATGCATACACCTAGAACAACGATCAAGTTTTATTTACGCAATCTTTTAAAAAGGGAGACGGACTCGGTTTTTAAAAAATAAATCTTATTATCGATTAATCTTGGTGAAAACTAACCGAACATCCAAACGTCTGACGAAGTCGTAAATCTTCGAAAGTTTATGCTTTCCGGTGCCATCCACTTAATTGGCAGTTTACACTTGCTTGCGGTATAATAACTCTGATCTTCGACCCATCTACTGAGGCCGAAATCCGCCAACTTGACACAACTATGCGACGAAACTAGCACATTTCTTGCAGCGATATCTCTACAAGAAAATCACGGAGATATTAGATTAATATAGAAAATAATAATAATAGAATGACAAATAGATTTCGTTCGTTATAGATACCTGTGCACGAATTTCTTGCTTTCAAGATAGGACAGGGCAGTGCTCAATTGAAAAGTATACAACAGAAGTGTAGCAAGGTCCAAACGGTGCTTATTAGATTGTAAATAAGCGCGCATTTCTCCAAGTCTAGCTAATTCCATCACGAGCCAAATCGGCGCCTCCGAACAGACTCCGATCAGTCTAATAATGTGAGGATGCTCAAATTGCTGCATAATATCTATAATTTGATTATCGTTCTAAGTATATCGAAAAACGGCAGGGTTAAAATGTATTTTATATTTTATAACGAATATATATAATTATATAGATTTCTCGTACAAGCTTCTTCGAGGAATTTCTCGGCAGTAGCGAGATCCGCATCGACCTTGCAAGTTTTAACGGCAACGGCGATAGTTTGACCGTCCCTTCCCTTGTACGATCCTTTATGGACGTTACCAAATTGACCCTCCCCTATAATTTCACCTAGTTCCACTTGATTTCGGACTATTTCATAATCTCGAGCTGTAAGCAAGATTGATCGATTTAAATATCCTTCCTGTATTACTTTAAAATATAAAACTATGAAAATACAAATCAAAACGATATTAATGAAAGATATTATATTTATATTTTTAATCACATTAAAGTAAATGATAAAGATAAATATACTTACTAGCTGGTGTTGAATAATCTCCTTCTTCATCAACAATCTCCGCGTAATCCTCGGACAAAATTGTTCCAGTTTTGGAACTTGTATTCTTCTCGCCGGCCGGACTATTGGCACCACCTTCTTGCCTGTATTTTGGCGGTTGTGCATCTATGATAAAAATCATATTTTATGTATACTTATAAGTGAGATAATTCGTTAAAAAATATTCAAGCAAACAATGTCCCTTGTTTGTTTACCTTTGCATGGACAAGGATAATTTTTCCACGATCCAGCTTGCGAGTACAAAATAAAAAATCTTAATATATCTTATCAACATCGCAATAGAATAAAGATTTATGAAATAATTTTAAGATGTAATATACGCGCGCATTTTTATCTTTTTTAATAATCGAAGAAAAATCTTGAAGACTAGATAACTATTAGTATTTGAAATTTTTCTCGCAGTAACAATAATAAATATTTTTAGCCTTACCTTTTCTATTCCACAATGAAGTGTTGCTGCCTGTGACCAGTCTACAATATCCGTCAATCAAATCCGCAAGACTCTCCGCTTGATCCAGACTGGAGCAAGTGATGCTAAGAGTTTCCGCGGCACCCGCGACTCTTAATTTAATGCAGGCCTTTGCGTGTTCTTTGCAATCCGACACCAACGTTTGGATGGATTGTATTTGCGAGAATTCTGCCATCCTTGTCGGCTGCAATCGAGATTTTTATTCCGAAAGAAATTATATAGATTTCATCGTTCTTTTATAAAATAAAAGATATTCAAAAACGTACCACTGTTCCTCCTCGATGAGCCATGTACGATATACCCAAATCCGGTCCGATGACTAGTTCCACGGGTATCGACCAGCTTGACTACAAATTATAAAATAGAAATTACAAGTGCAACCAATCAAGAGTATAATAAATTTGAGAAATAAATATAAACTCCGTGTATTTCTTATATTTTTATCGCTCGGAATACGCTAGAGAAATGTATGAGATAGTATGAGATAGTTTATAACTATTATTGCTCACCCCTAAAGCGCATATAAACCTTTCCTGATCGAATCGATAGTACGCGCGCAGTAGGTCGAAGAATTTAAACATGCACTCGAGTTCGGACAACGCTGCGACTTTTTTAAAGTGTTGCTGTATCAATTTTCGAAGTGCCTTCGCCTTCATCCCATTCAGCACGGAACGTGGTAGGAATTTATGCAGACCGACCTATAAAAGGCAAATTCGCATATTTCGTACACAAGAAAGGATGAGATAAATTGGATATGTGCACTGAGAAAAATCGTTTGATTGTACCAACAAGACGTATATGATTGAAGGCATTTTGGTTAAATCAAACAAGAATTTCTAGTTATCATGATAAGACTCGATTTTTTATAACTAGAACATTTAATAGATTTTATTATAAGGATTTGATTAGTATTTTCTGGTTAAATCTATAAAATTTCTTGTTGCATTAACTTCTTTACTTGCCGTTAGACGGCGAGCCACTCTTAACTTAACTCATATTCAATATTTGACATGAAATGTATATAAAAAACTAGTATTAACATTAAATCCAAAGTATATTTTTTTTTTCTTACGAGCAGTAGTGCCAAAAAGAGGACGCTAGCTCTCTGATTGTGTGTGTTTGAGCTGCATCTTCTTCTTGCATCATTGTTTATCAGTTTAATTTCTAACAAACTGAATTTAAAATAATTTATTCAATAATCTGGATTGAATTTACCCAATAATCTTGTTGGAATTCAGAATATTAAACAGACTTTTGAGATTAGATGGAAAAAATGTTAGACTCGATGTTGGTAAGTTTAGTATTAACCAGAAAATTTGATAAATTTAACAGGAAGAAATTAATCAGACTCATCTGGTAATTCTTACAAGAATTCTGATTCGTCCATTTTCCAACAGACATACTGGTTGAATCTATCAGAATTCTAATTAATGCTACCAGATTTTTTCTCAGTGTGATTATATTGTAAAATCGCAGGCGATGTTCGTCGTTTTAAGAGACTCTACCTCACGCTCCAGGTATTCGAGATTGCTCTTCTTGTCCAGAGCAATTTGCGGCATGTCCTTGAAGAAGTAGCGTATCTCCAGGCAGCAGAGCTGAACAGCGACGTCCTGATCCAGAGCGGCGTGATTCGCGAGTAGGTAATCGTTTCGCACCTGTGAACGTGATCAAAATGGAGATGAATTGGTACTTTATTTCCAAAATATAATGGCGCGAAGCACTCTTTCATGATACATCGTCGTACCTGATCGTAGTAGTAATAGAACGTGACTTTGTCCTTCTCGTAGAGATCATTCAGATTCTGAGGAAGATAACGCACTCGAAGTTCGTACCTCCATTCGCAGTGCGGATGCTTTCGCTCGTATTTCTCTTGCACCTTGAATTAAATGTATATGGAGAAAATTGAGAAGAGAAATAAAATATATCGATGCTGGAATATAATGTGCGGGATCGAACCGCTCTGTACCTGATACATCGTTGTATCTTGGTGCAACCAATAACTCTCTCCGGATCCGGGATGGTGCAGCCTCATCGCGTACAAATTCCGGTAGTGCCTGGTACCAACGGCCAGTCGACTAGTCACCAGGGAAATGATACCTCTAACGTCAATCGCATCGCCAAATTTGACGACATTGAAACCACCTAAATTTAATAACACAAGATATATAAAAATAAAGTCGACGAGAGAATTCTTCGTGTTTTTCTTAGCACACATTAATTTATTTTTTTTGAAATTTGTGTAATTTTCTTCTTGTAAAATACGAGAGAAATTAATTGATAAAAAATGAAGAAATATTTGTGGATTTTATATAATCTTCATTTCTTTGTGAATGCGAGAAGCAAGTGTCTCATCAAGCAGCCTAATGTCTCGTCTGACGCCAATCTCTGGCGTGTAATAAGATTCTTCGAAGAGCTATTCCAGGGCGAAATAACTTACCGTTAGGAAGATGGACTTTTAAAGTCGCCTTATCCATGGGGGTGGGCGAGCCATGCGGTGGTGTGTTTCTACCACCACCGCTGCTCTGGACACCTCCGACACCTCCGCCCCCACCTCCATCTCCTGCTCCAGTGCTCATCCCCTCATGGCTGCATATGACACAAAAAAGAAGAAAAGATTTTTAATGAACGTCTCGTTACTTTAAACAAACAGATCTCGCATGTTTTGTCGGGACAAATTAATTACAACAGCTCGTCTCATGAAAGAAATCATTCTTTGACATTTTTCATCACAGAAAAGATAGAGACCTTCGCGTTTTCGATCTTTTATGCCAGTCTAATATTTTTAAATATTATTATCTGACTTTTAGAAAACTTTAAAACGACTTGATCTTGAAATTGTTTAGTATATTTATTTTTTAGTATTTATTTAGTATTTATTTTTAGTATTTATTTTTATTTATTATTATATATATTTATTTTTAGTAATTATTTAGTATATATATTTATTTTTTTATGTATGAATAAATTACATTCTGAAAGATTGAAGTTTCATTAAGGATGTTTTGTAGCTATTTTCAAAATATTGAGAATTTAATGAAATTGTACAAAATGTCCTTACATATGTTTAAAATCTTCAGTACAATTTTTAAATCGATTCACTAAAGCGTTCACAAGTTATAAGGATTTTAATTTGCACTGAAATAACATGTGTTCTTATGGGAAACGTATAACCACGTCGATTCAAGTGACAAAAACACATGGAAATAATATTCAGAATTTGTTTAAAATTTGCAAAAGTTTAGATACAGAGAAAATATTTGCTCAAATAATATTATACAAGTACTAACTGGTTAAAAAGATATTAAATATAATTCAATGAAGTTAACGTATCTGTCACAAGGCGAAATTCTCTGCCAAAAGTTAATCATTTGGATTAACAAAATTCGGAATATTTCAGTAAAAACGCAATAAATATTAAAAAATACATCTTTGCACTGTATCTAAGATCAAATTGTAATATTCCACAATTTCTTACTCAAAATATACCAAAAGTGGATATATTCGTCAATATTGATTTTCAGTTACTTTTTGTTGGGATTGTACATACAAAACATCCTTAAAAGATTATTTTAGGAAATAGGACAATTTTAGGAAATTTTACAAATAAAATCTCTGACAGTATCAATTTGAATCTATCAAAATATTTCTTTGTAAAACTGTCACTTATTTCGCATCTATTTCGCGCATCTTTGCTTGCAAATCACATTTTATTTTATTTTTTTTTAAACTGTTATTCTCTCTGTCTTTTCTTTCTCCTAGACAGCAGAATGATATGTTATGTTTGTTTTATTTGAAGTTTCATAGATGGTTCCTGCAGCAGTCTCGCGTCAAGAATAATTTAATGACACCCGTGCAGAGTCCCTGGACAATTCGTTTCACATTTTGAAGGGCACTTTCGATCTGTCGAACGTACATCCCGCGACGAATGCAATCGTGAGTCCCACCGCGGCATCGTCATGGCATAGAGTTCACTCTAGTGAGACCAAACGACGGGGAACTGTCGCAAGAAATCGCGAAAAATCACGAGCGACGCATCAGCGCTGCAGAAATGCAGCGAGGCAAATCGAATCGTCGTCGTCGTTATATTGAACAGGTCAAGTCACGATTGTCCGATGATGTTCGCGCGGATCGATGTGCATTGAAATTGTGCTCATCACGAAGGTCAGTCGTCCGCGCGAGCGAAAATGACAATTGTCGCAGTGACATCACGCCCGATGATCTAACGAGGAGCCAGTCCCATTATCTTGGGCGTAATAGTCCAGTAAACATGAGCGCAAAAATTACAGATTTTAAACCGATTTTCGACGAATAAAAATATTATTATTCATTAAGGATGTTTTGTATGTACAATCCCAGGAAAAAGTAGCTGAAAATCAATATTGACGAATATATCCACTTTTTTTATATATTTTGAGTATGAAAAATTGCATGGAATATATTGCCTTTATTTTCAATTAATGTTCCCCGGGGGACAACCCCCCCCCCCCCTATTCCCTATTGTCCTATAAATTGTCCTATTCCCCCAACTTGTCCTATTTCCTAAAATAATCTTTTAAGGATGTTTTGTATGTACAATCCCAGGAAAAAGTAGCTGAAAATCAATATTGACGAATATATCCACTTTTTTGGTATATTTTGAGTGTGAAAAATTGTGTGGATTTTACAATTTGATCTTAGTGCAGAGATGTATTTTTTAATGTTTATTGCGTTTTTACTGAAATATTCCGAATTTTGTTAATCGAAATGATTAACTTTTGGCAAAGAATTTCGCCTTGTGACAGATACATGGCTAACTTCATTGAATTATATTTAATATCTTTTTAACCAGTTTGTACTTGTATATTTTATTTGACCAAATATTTCCTTTGTATCTAAACTTTTGCAAATTTTAAACAAATTCTGAATATTATTTCCATGTGTATTTGTCATTTGAATCGACGTGGTTATACGTTTCCCATAAGAACACATGTTAATTCGGTGCAAATTAAAATTCTTATAACTTGTAAACGCTTTAGTGAATCGATTTAAAAATTGTACTAATTCTAAACATTAAAATTGTACTGATTCTAAACATATGACATTCTGTACAATTTTCATTAAATTCTCAATATTTTGAAAATAGGTATAAAACATCCTTAAATGTTATTCATTATTAAATGTTATTCATCCTTAAATGTTATTCATTATTAAATGTTATTCATTATTTATTAATCAATCGTTTCCGATCTATTCGGTCATCGAGCACATGCAAATTTAAAACTTAACTCTCTTCTTAACAAAATATATAGTGTGTTCTTATAAAGTTTGAATCAGGATAAGTTTTAATGACGATGCATATCTCTTACAATTTCTACTGCGACAAATAAATTATTACACGTACTTTGCAAAGCATCAATTAAATAGAAAGAAAGGTCAAAGAGTCAGCAGAATTTTTATGAGTTTACAGCAAAGTTTTTATGGAAGATGAAGAGACTTTTAATCCAGATATTAAATAAGAATCGATAAAATTGAGCTGTGAAAAAGAAATTTCATTATAATTTAAATAACGCATTAAAAAGATTTCGCGAAATTTCGCAAAGGAAATTTCAAGCTTCCTCGTTGTATAACATTTCAGACAGTTGCATCATGTATAGAATGTTATATATGTTATAGAGTAACGTTATAGTAATGGGGTCGAGCTTTCCGGAAAATAATCCGCATAATATCTCTGCTTCACTCCTCTAATTCTCACGAGATCAGAGTCTCGAGATCATCCTTCAGCCAGCTTTCGAGCCAGGATATGTCTCTGCGATACGTTGAATGCATATGCATTTGACTTATCGGTCCGCTGCGTTAAACCGTCACCATTTAACTGACATTTGTGTCGCAAAGAAAATATCGCGTAAGGAATATTATTTGCTCATAATTAATATTTAAAATGTTTGCCATCTATTAATTAAATTACATATTTCATTGCAATCTCAAACAAACGAGATGTATAAAGGAAGGTACAATTAAAGGATGTACAGAAATGTAAACTATTAAACTATTAGAGAGAACATTAAATTATAGCAATTATATATTAGAGGGAAAAAGAGAGACGCAACAAATTATGTATCATTATATATCACTATTCTCAAATCATTTATACAGTTTTCCCAACTATTTGAATTAATTACGTTCTTAAATCACGCACTTATATAAATAATCCTTTTCCAATCACGCAAATATAAATATTCATAATAAATGCTTTAATCAAAAAATTGCCTGCAGCGATAAACTATTCAATTTGATCACTTTTGCGTGTATGTTACATATATTAAATGTTACATATCATGTAACTCATGTCCGTATCACATGTACGCGACAAGTACTGAAATAATTTCTCAATGACGAAACGCTCTTTCTCTCTCTCTCTCTCTCAATGATTCTCACGATACACATAGTTCTACTTTCGATACGATCGAAACGCCACAGAGCATTGCGCAGAGCGTATTTGCATTGCGGCTATTAATGCAAATGTGTATTACGAGCGACGTCCGGCTAAGGAATGCCGTCGGTCAGGGACCAAGCGTTTGCGTCGAGAACCACCAGCCATCAACGTGCGAGCTCCTAAGAAAAGTCGACGATCAGATAAATTTATTTATTTATTTTCAGATTCTTAATTATCGCCGATAATTAAGAAGAAATTAAAAAGAAATCAAGAAGAAAAATTTTTTATTCTCCGAGATTTCTCAACTTTTCAAAAATTCCACAAATTCTTTCGTCAGCTCAAATCAAAATAAAATCAATCAAATAAAAATTAAAATCAAATAAAAATTAAATAAAAAAATAAATTTAAAATAAAAATTAAATTTTAAATAAAAGAATTAAATAAAAATTTTATATATTTTTTAAATATATAATAATTAATATATTAATTAAATAACAATATATATATAACAATTTAATAATTTAATAATATAATAATATAATCTTTTTAATAATAATATAATAATATAATAATACAATTAAAAAATATAATAATAATAAATATACATTAAATAATATAATAATATTTTAAAATATAATTTTAAATTATATCGAAAAATTTCGATGACATCTAGTTTCGTGGACACTTGTCTAAAATGAAGAGAGAGATCTAAAGGTATATTTACACTTGACGTGGCTCGAGAATTTATGGGGAAAATTTTCGACACAGGTTTACACGTCGTAAAACGGATTTCGGTATAAATCGCGCATTCTATAAAAGTCCGAGTCGGTTCTATCCGATCGCCGGCTGCACCAATTTATGGGCGTACCGTGCGAAAGTTCGCATTCGCTTCTTCGCGTAATGTTACACCGATCCGCGGTCGTAATCCAACACACAGTCGCGTCCGTAAATCATCGCGGACGCAATAACACGAATAGAAACACGGGATTGTGCACTGACATTAGTGCGCTAAATGATAGAGGCTCGCCATTTGCGCTCGCGTTCCTAACGAAATCCGCAGATAATCCGATCGTGACGCGATAATCGATAATCTCTCCAACGATAAATATCGAAAACGAGACATCCGTGAGACGAAACACGAACAATTGTCGCCCATCAGCTGATTGCTCCGTGAATCGCGAATCCCCCCCTCTTAAACTTGAACGGTCTTTAAACGGCCGTTTAAATCTGAAATTAAACACAAAGCTTACGTCGAGGTAAGCACGACGCAGTTGATAATTATCAACCGCAAATTGCAACACGCGTGCAGCTGGGAAGCTTGTTTGTTTACAATCTCGCGAGGGAATTATCGAAAGGACACACGGCGCGATGCAAATTACGCGCAAATATGCGCCGTGCTTGAGAAAAGACGTTAGGGAAACAAGTTAGGGTATAAATAACTACCTACGCGGCGTATTAATAATTAATATGAGATTATATCGCGTGAGATATATCATTTTTTTTTACTCAGATTACTCGTCGAGAAGTACATTAGACGACAATGTTGAAAACGCAGATTCAATCTCTGGTCGCCTGTTATTCATATTTAATCTCCGTAATTAATTCCAACTTTACTTTTTTCATCAAAGAATTAATTTCTTGAGATATTAGAATACAGGTCGTTATATTTCATGGCAGAAATTTCATCGAGAACGCGAAGATGAGATGGAGAGCGATTGATAAAGGGAGTTGTTGATTTAAAAAAAAAAGGATTCGGACAGGGTAAGTCGATGCACCCTGTCCCTGTCCCTGATCCCCCTATTACACCTCTACGCACCTGCACCTGTCGCCCACGCACTTTACCTTTCACTAATACTTTCTCTATCGCGCTTTTGCGTCGTCCGACAAATTGCATCCGCACTCGTGAAAAATATGATGCACGCTTGTATGAATGAATTCGCGAAAAAGTTAACATTATCAAGATATTCCGCTGCCTTCCGATTATTTTCGATTATTTTATATACGAAATATATCGATTGTATCGACGTTTAGAAACAAATTAGTTGCCTGCAGCTCAAGTTAATTGACATTTGGATATTTAATTTTTTATTTAATTAATTTTTTATTTAATTTTTATTTTATTAATTTTTTATTTTTTATTTAATTTTTATTTTATTAATTTTTTATTTTTTATTTAATTTTTTATGTTACTGACTTGGATATTTAATTTTTTATTTAATTAAGCGACAGTTGGCCTTATGAGGTAAGAAGACAGAGAGAGAGAGACGTTCAGGATATTTGGTAAGTGTTATTGAGAATGATATTCGAATAGCCCGAAAAGGAATGTCCCTTAAGGACGTGTCTTTATACCTCGTGCGAGACACCTTATGAAATTTCCACGTTCCCAGCGTGTCCGGACTGTAAGAGTCGCTGCAGCCCAGCTGGCCTAGAGAGCAAAGCAAACCCTTGCTGTCTCTCCTCCATCGTTTCTCGCGCATGCAACCCCTCTCTGCGCATCTCAAGAGCACGCCTCCCCCCTTGGGATTCTTCCCGAAGTTATCGAGATTTCGAGCGCGACACGTGGGCCAGGAGATGCCACTGGCTTTGCGTTCCACAAGTTCCAACATCCTCCGAAATATCCAAACGTTTCTAATTGAGCACCAGTTTTCGAATACGTATAATTATCTTTTTCCTGACCAAAATTACTCGTCGAGGCTTAATTTCATTCAGTCCTCCTGTTGATCGGTTCCTGACAATTTTCAAAAATGCACAATCAAGGTTTTCGTCCAACAAATATGTCTTCAAGTTCGTCTTTCACTCTTCAGTTATTTTTTCGAAATTTAATAATGTATAATTTAATTTCAAGCTCAATTTAAATTCAAGCTTTCCCTCATTTATCTCGAATTTTTTTCTCTGCAAATGCACGTACAATTTTTTTTTTTTTAAACTGATCTATGTTTGAAATGTGTTCTAAAATAAAGAGCAGCGTATTGATCCCCAGGACAGTTTAAATGTTTCATCGCGATGGCGATTTACTCGCTGTCAATTATTTTTATATACTTTTCCGTATAATATGGTTCTCTCTCGGCTACGAAGATCACATATCTCCAACGTAATATTCACGGTAAGACGAGTAGGAAAATGAGAGAGCCAAGAGTAATTGCAGAAGTCATAACGAAGACGTGACTGCAGCAAAATAAATAAAAAAAAAAAACGGAGATAAATATTTCAATGTAAAATACTACATTAATCGAAGCTCTCCATTCATCATCGCGACGAAAGAATGATTAAAAAAGTCATAATTTTTGGCTTTAACACGTGAAATAATCGTCCCCTTTCGAGAGCGATTACATTACGAATTTATAAATTTCCGATACATTTCCGGTGCCAGCGTCGAATCAGCGGTAACTTGAGCATACATATATTACGTTGATATAACACGACGCGTATTCCTTTCTACTCCATTTTTCACAGTAACACTGGCATTTTGCCCGGGCGCAATTGCGGCGCGTTGCGGATCGGACATGACGTCAATTCTCTCGCGTCTAAAGTCGACTCGCGAAAAATGAAATATGCATCCCCCGCGGCACTTTGGCTCGTTGCCTGAATTATCGAGAACCCATCCCCACGGGCATCCGTGTCGCGCCCATCGATGACTTTCATTCACTGCTGACGCGTCCGCACTCGCAGCCCAACGGAAACTGATCGCCTCGCCAGCGAGGGACAGGACAACCTGCCGTTCTTCTCTCTCGGCGAGCCTGTCTTTTTCTCTGGCGTGTGTGTGTGTCCCTTTTCCCGTGTGTCTGTGCGTGGGACGCATCGATAATTCTCATGGACCATGTGTCGCAAACGATTCCGGTATCTCTACGCGACGCAGACGGCTTGGGGCCGCGAGACAAGTTTATTAAATGTGCCACAAGTCGGCAAATTTTTACGCCTGTGGACAGATATTTGTGGCAGTATGATTTTATTCGCGAATGATTTTATCGCAAACTAATTCCGCAGAAAATTAAACCACTATTCATTTTGCAGGCTGATCTGTCAGTTTGTATATTACTCTTATCCTTGCTGTTAGAATTTGTTGAAATTTCTCGTTGTATCAACGTCGCTTAATGTGAGATTGCATAAATTTAGTTTCCACACTGAGAGAAAAATCTGGTTGCATTAATTAGAATTCTGGTAGATTCAACCAGTATGTCTGTTGGAAAATGGACGAACCAGAATTCTTGTAAGAATTACCAGATGAATCTGATTAATTTCTTCCCGTTAAGTTTACCAAATTTTCTGGTTAATAATATTAAACTCACGAGCATCAAGTCGTCTAAAATTTTTTCCATCTAATCTCAAAAGTCTGTTTAATATTCTGAATTCCAACAAGATTATTGGATAAATTTAATCCAGATTATTGAATAAATTATTTTAAGTTCAGTTTGTTAGAAATTAAACTGATGCAAGAAGAGGATGAAGCTCAAACACACACAATCAGAGAGTTAGCGTCCTCTTTCTGGCACTATTGTTCGTAAAAGAAAAAAAATATACTTTGGATATTTCATGGCAAATATTGAATACGTTAGGTTAAGAGGGGCAAGCAAAGAAGTTAATGCAACGAGAAATTTTATAGATTCAACCAGAAACTAACAAAATCCTTATTATTAGTAAAATCTATTAAACGTTCTAAAGTTATAAAAAATCTAGTCTTATCATGATAATTAGAAATTCTTGTTTGATTTAACCAAAATTCCTTCAATCATATACGTCTTATTGGTACAATCAAATGATTTTTCTCAGTGTGTGGACAGATATTTGTGGCAGCCAGAATGATTTTATTCGCAAATGATTTTATCGCAAACTAATTCCGCAGAAAATTAAACCTCCATTCATTTTGCTTCTGTCAGTTTGTATATTACTCTTATCCTTGAAGTCACATTGAGAAAAATCGTTTGATTGTATCAACAAGACGTATATGATTGAAGACATTTTGATTAAATCAAACAAGAATTTCTAG
Organism: Camponotus floridanus; assembly: GCF_003227725.1. Taxonomy (NCBI): domain Eukaryota; kingdom Metazoa; phylum Arthropoda; class Insecta; order Hymenoptera; family Formicidae; genus Camponotus; species Camponotus floridanus. The sequence goes on from NW_020229414.1 coordinate 2,396,555, forward strand.
TTATCATGATAAAACTCGATGTTTTATAACTAGAACGTTTAATAGATTTTACTATAAGGACTTGATTAGTATTTTCTGGTTGAATCTATAAAATTTCTTGTTGCATTAGCTTCTTTGCTTGCCCCTAGGCGAGCCATTCTTAACTTTACTCGTATTAAATATTTGTCATGAAATATAAAGAACTAGTGTTAACATTAAATCCAAAATATATTTTTTTCTCTTACGAACAGTAGTGCCAGAAAGAAGACGCTAAGCTCTCTGATTGTGTGTGTTTGAGCTGCATCTTTTTCTTGCATCATTGTTTATCAGTTTAATTTCTAACAAACTGAATTTAAAATAATTTATTCAATAATGTTTAAGTTCAGTTTATTAGAAATTAAACTGATAAACAGTGATGCAAGAAGAGGATGCAGCTCAAAGACACACAATCAGAGAGCTAGCGTCCTCTTTCTGGCACTATTGTTCGTAAAAGAAAAAAAATATACTTTGGATTTAATGTTAATACTAATTCTTATACATTTCATGGCAAATATTGAATACGAGTTAAGTTAACTGGATTGAATTTATGCAATAATCTTGTTGGAATTCAGAATATTCAACAGACTTTTGAGATTAGATGGAAAAAATTTTAGACGACTTGGTGCTGGCGAGTTTAGTATTATTAACCAGAAAATTTGGTAAATTTAACAGGAAGAAATTAATCAAATTTATTTGGTAATTCCTAGAAGAATTCTGGTTCGTCCATTTTCCAACAGACATACTGGTTGAATCTACTAGAATTCTGATTAACGCAACCAGATTTTTTTTTCAGTGCAGAGTTTGTTGAAATTTCTTCGTTGTATAACGTCGCTTAATGTGAGATTACATAAATTTATTTTCCACTGAGAGATTTAAATATTTTATTAGTACATATTTTTCCATCTATTTAAATATATTATTATTCTCTCTGATGTCAAAAGTATTCGAGTTGCGAAACTCACATCGATACCTCTCGCCATTATTTCACCGCTATATTTCGCAAACGTGTTGTTGGACGAGGTCGTTCACCCATACGTGTCTGGAAACTCCAGGTACCTTTGATATGACATCACATCAAGTGGTTATCTTGTTGGCGCAGCCTTGACATCGGAGCTGCGACTATCGTGTTACCTCAACTGTATATTTTTATTCTTTCATCAAAGGAAATAACAATTCGTGTCTCTCTCTACGCGTTTGTATAAATTTCGAGAGCGTCGACAATCGCTAAGGAAATAACGGGCGTTAAAAGTCATGCGCGGTTTAATCGATCGAAACGCGTTCCACGTGCAAATTTGCAACGTGTTTTTGTCGGGATGTTCTAATTCACGCAGCCGAAGCAAACACCGGCTCGTCTCACGGACGGAAGTACTTATTTTAATCATCGCCACCCTCAACCGTAGCCGAGCTTATTTTTTTCACTCGCCTACGAGTTTGTCGCGATCGTTTGTCATACAAATTATATTGCATATATGGCTTGATTCTAAAAATATCAATGTTAAATGTACATTATTCTAATCTTCAAGATAAAATTTAAAAAAGCGTACTTATGATAATTGAGATGTCCCAATAATGGAACGTTGACCCTTTCAGAAAATTGAGCCAGAGAGATGTAATTTTTCAGTCATTACGTCTCTCATTTTATTCTCCCGTTTTTTCCCCTTTTTCATCATTTTCTCTCTTTGTGGCTGTTTGGCATCGCTCGAAAGCAAAAAGAAATAACGTGAAAAGCGAGTTTATAGAGAGGTTTACGTATTTACGTATTCATAACGCCGTGTTATTTATCGTGCGTCTATTTAGATACTCTCGTAAGGATGTAAAGAGAGTAAAAATATCTTCCCGATACGAGCGTGCAATTTAGATACGCCGTCGATCAAAGGTACATTTACCTTTGGAATAATAAGTTGCGTTCGCGGAATGTCTGCTGGATTCGCTTATATATTGACCGATTATATTTATACGCCTGAGTCTGGATATGAAGCGCATATCAAACAGCGGGGAGAGACATTGCGTCGTAACGACTTTTCGCCTACGATCGCCTGCGTTCTTCGAAATCGCCGGAGAAATCGAGACCTCCGGAGTCAAGAGACCTCTTTGTGCCTCGAAACACTCGGCGAGTTTTCGCAATAACGAGGAATATCGATACGCAATTTAAACAAACAATCCTCGGCGACGCTTTTCGCGATAACATTTTTTTATTCGAATAATTAATAAAGTCCAGAATATCGGAGTTATTACGGTTATTCCCACCTGCGAATCGCTACAGCTTCGATATTCGAAGGACGAGGATCCTCCCGAGGGGAGTCTTGAAATACGACTTTGCTGAGAGCATCGCGCTTAATCCTGAATTACGACAATTTTGCGAGATGAAGAGATACGCGCGCGAACGAAACGGCCAAGAGACGAAAGGATTACGCACGAGAGAGCTCGAGAGGAAAAACGCGATCGATCCGAGGCGCGATTTTTCTGGATTCTACATCGCGATTCCGATTATCGAAAGCGACGCAATTCTATATCTATAGCAACGCGTATGAATCCGGTTGGAACCGCTCAAACGACCCGACCTAAATTCCAATTACATGATACACGTCGAGAAATTCGTGGTCGAATTCCGATTTATCGTCAATTATTGATGGAACGAGGATCGATAATAAATCTAGCAAGATTTATGTGTCAATATGTAAAGAATAATATACAGGGTGTCGGAGCAATCTCTTGCCAAAAAGAGCTCTTGCAGCTTACCTCGAGAAAAAATATGTAATTTGTAATTAACAATTATATTTTTTTTTTCGGAACAATCGTATGTTATCTTTACACCGATTGATTCCTCTCATTATTTTGTACATAAAAGTATTAGGATAAGATAATCGAAAAATGAATATTTTACTAGATATTTTATGGTTTATGTAAAATTTAAGAAATTATTTCAACTCATCACTCGATGAAAAAATACTTTATTGTAATGTTTTGAAAAGCTCTCGAGAGCTACAAGAGCTTTTTTGGGAAGAGATTGCCTTGACACTCTGTATAAAGAAAAATATGGAAAAATATGAAGTTTATTTTTTACTAAAAATACTACTAGTGATTAATATTGCAAGAGAAAATATTTAAAATGGAGATGATATATAGGCACAAAAGATTCAAAGAAATACTTTAAATAACGAACATATTAACATTTTATGCTGATGTGAGGCGAGTAAGATTGACGGAACAATAACGAGAATATTAATCGAGGGACTCGATTTTCCTTTTTATAATCTGAAAAATGATCGAACAATAGATAGACACTATTCTCGCACATAGTAATCGTAAAGAACGATTTCGATTATGCAATGCAATGCAAAACAATGAGTCGTTAAAACAAGGTGCAGCTAACGTAAACGTCATCGCAACAATCCTTGTGCTCTCATAGTCTCATCATTACGTAAACAATTGTTCAAGCGCATCGCAAAGATACCATTAGCTGTAATCGCGGTGCATTCTAAAAAAAAAATTTTTTTTCAAATTGTTTAACATCCTAAAAAAAAATTTTTTTTTTCAAATTTTTTAACATCCTAAAAAAATTTTTGTTTCAAATTTTTTAACTTTATGCTTTCGCGCAATTTCGCGGTACATCTCATCTTCTTGAAAATATTTTATATTATTATATCCATTTTAATTAATATTCACGAGTGCCACGAGATTCATTATATTTGTAAAAATTGTGCCGACAAGCAGCCTTGCGTATCGTGAAAACTAACCGCTAAAATATGTGATTCGGATAGTCTTGATGATGAAAGATCGGAATTCGACGCAGCATCCCGATGGAATGCGCCACGGAAACGATCGCCAATTTCTTTATCCATTCGGAGTGTCAGCCCGATGACAGTTCGATTGTCACCGATGACGACACATTCCGATTCGTGATGCATAATAGCGCGGAAAATTTCAATGGCAATTGCGAGAAGAGGAAATATATCGAGCGTGCTTTGTTCGCCAACAATACGAACGAAACATGAAATAAATAAAGGAAAAATCAAGGAGATAAAAGAAGCATCTCGGCGATTTTGGCGAAGCGTTACATTCGCCGGCAATTAATTCGAGCCCGTACACGAGCTGTAAAATCGAAGGCCGATGTTCCGCAAAGATTGTTCGACGATTCTGTTGCGGTGGACGTAAAAATGTCGTGGTCCTTCTAAAATTAACGGCCATCGTGGTGGCTCGTTGGACGTCACGAAAATAAAGGAGTGCTCCGATAGATGTACCGATTTTACGACGTTGATGAAAGACGCGTATTGGAACCATCGCAGAGACCAACATTTGCCACAAAGATGTTTCAGGGATTTCTTCGAAGCCGTTAACGTGGCTCGACAATTTCGAAATTACGGCTGCGAAACGTCACGATCAGCTGTATCGTGTTTGTACCTTCTATTAACCTTTAATTAATTATTCATAATTAATTAAAACGAATTCGAGTTTCACCTCGCGAATTTACGAAAGTAATAAAGCTGGCATCGAGCGAGGTAATTCCATGTAATGGCGAGTCACGTAACAACGATGAAGCTTTCTCGTTTGTATTATCAAGCTAAGTAGTTTCCAAGGCAAAGTGAGACTCGGTGATAATTCCAAGTCACTGCAAAGGGACCGCCGGTCTTCGTGCCACTTGTGAATCACGGCAGACATCTCGTTCGAAAGTTCTTCGTTATTTCTCGGTTCTCTCCGCACGCGGAATCCCGCGGTGGGCCAACTTTTCTCATTTCTAACCATTTCGCCTGCGCGACTCTCTCGTCTTCCTCTTATGATATTTGGAAAGTGCGCGATACGATTTGCTCGGACCCTTTATTACAGTTTTCTCTTCGAAAGATAAATCAATTCAGAAAATTAATATTGAATTTATTTATTATTATTAATTTTCATATTCATATTTTCGAAAGAAAATCCTGCGAAGTTTCTTTTTTATATGAATCAACCTCGATATCAATTAATCTGAAATAACGAGTGATAATAGTTGAAATGTCACGAATGAGAAATCGTTTTTCTTTGATCGATCATTATTTCTTTCGCAAGAAGAATTTTAAATTCGAGAAATATACTGCTTTAATCATCATTAGACGGTTATAGAGGATTTTAATTCCAAGAAACATAGGAATTTTGAACGAAGCGACATTCTGTCATATAAAAGCATCGTTAATGATGTCAATTAATGGCGCTTACGCGAGTTGCGGTTGATGGCAACAATTTTGCCATGGTTACCTGGCATCGATCTAACAGCAAAAACCTGAAAGGGAGGGTCTTCTCTTTACAGAAGAACTGGCTCCTTCCTCTCTTTATCTCTCTCTCTCTTTCTTCTCTCCGTCTCTATCTCCACTTTCGTATCCATTTCGATGCTCTTTACGCTCTTTGCACAATTCTGTATCTTCATTCACGGTTGCAAGAAATCTTCAAAGCCCTTATGTGCGCAAACTGCCACGAGCAGTTCCTCGAACGAGACAAATCTCCTGTTTAAACGCCTGTTTCTTGATGGGCTAACAAAGTGTTATTTCACGCCAGTCGATTTGCCTGGCATATGACATTATATTCGAAATTTATTAGATATTTCCAAATATTCGCTAATTACCTTTCCTAAATGATTGACTCGCGAACGCGCGTATCATCCATTTCAATGTCGTTCAATCGAATCAAATAATATTTTTGTTTCCGAAACCGCAACCAAACTATTCAACTTTCTGCACAGAGAAAAATGTATACTGTATTCAAGTAAATATTATTTATTTTAAGTATATCATAAGTTTGTATATCCGCAAATATCATAAGTTCACCACAAGCATTAAATTTAATTGAATATATATTCTGAATTTTAGTAAGTGCAGTATTTTAGTCAAGAATATTAAATTAAAACAAAAATTTGGTTTGCTTACTACAAGAGTTGATGTAAAGTAAGTCTGATTTTTTTTATACAACTTTACAATATTCTTGAAGAGGAAATAAATTTTTCTTTTGAGTACATGATAATGAGATTTTCTAACACTTGTGATGAGTATATTTTAAGATTATTATCAAAAATATATTCTTTGTTGAAGAAAACTATTACTTAAAAAAAGAAAAATAAACTTAGTAATCGCTTCTCTTGGCAGTAGAATGATATTTTTCTCTGTGCATTAAAAACAAAGAAATAAAATATTTTCTATTTTATTTTATAATATTTTTTATAATATTTTATAGTATTTTATTTTATAATATTTTATTTTATAATATAATTAATATAAAATGATTTTTATTATCGTATATCATGATCAATACACAGAGAAAAATGTATACTGTATTCAACTAAATATTATTTATTTTAAGTATATCATAGCTTGTATATCCGCAAATATATCATAAGTTCACCACAAGCATTAAATTTAATTGAATATATATTCTGAATTTTAGTAAGTGCAGTATTTTAGTCAAGAATATTAAATTAAAACAAAAATTTGGTTTGCTTACTACAAGAGTTGATGTAAAGTAAGTCTGATTTTTTTTATACAACTTTACAATATTCTTGAAGAGGAAATAAATTTTTCTTTTGAGTTCATGATAATGAGATTTTCTAACACTTGTGATGAGTATATTTTAAGATTATTATCAAAAATATATTCTTCGTTGAAGAAAACTATTACTTAAAAAAAGAAAAATAAACTGACTAATCGCTTCTCTTGGCAGTAGAATGATATTTTTCTCTGTGCATTAAAAACAAAGAAATAAAATATTTTATATTTTATTTTATAATATTTTTTATAATATTTTATAGTATTTTATTTTATAATATTTTATTTTATAATATAATTAATATAAAATTTTTATTATCGTATATCATGATCAATACACAGAGAAAAATGTATACTGTATTCAACTAAATATTATTTATTTTAAGTATATCATAGCTTGTATATCCGCAAATATATCATAAGTTCACCACAAGCATTAAATTTAATTGAATATATTCTGAATTTTAGTAAGTGCAGTATTTTAGTCAAGAATATTAAATTAAATAAAAATTTGGTTTGCTTACTACAAGAATTGACGTAAAGTAAGTTCAATTTTTTTATACAAGTTTACAATATTCTTGAAGAGGAAATAAATTTTTCTTTTGAGTACATGATAATGAAATTTTCTAACACTTGTGATGAGTATATTTTAAGATTATTATCAAAAATATATTCTTCGTTGAAGAAAACTATTACTTAAAAAAAGAAAAATAAACTTAGTAATCGCTTCTCTTGGCAGTAGAATGATATTTTTCTCTGTGCATTAAAAACAAAGAAATAAAATATTTTATATTTTATTTTATAATATTTTTTATAATATTTTATAGTATTTTATTTTATAATATTTTATTTTATAATATAATTAATATAAAATGATTTTTATTATCGTATATCATGATCAATACACAGAGAAAAATGTATACTGTATTCAACTAAATATTATTTATTTTAAGTATATCATAAGTTTGTATATCCGCAAATATATCATAAGTTCACCACAAGCATTAAATTTAATTGAATATATATTCTGAATTTTAGTAAGTGCAATATTTTAGTCAAGAATATTAAATTAAATAAAAATTTGGTTAAATTCTTCTTTTGAGTACATGACAATGAGAATTTCAAACACTTGTGAGTATATTTTAAGATTATTATCAAGAATATATTCTCTGTTGAAGAAAACTATTATTTAAAAGAAGAAAAAACTGAGTAATCGCTTTTCTTGGCAGTAGAATATTTTTCTCTGTGTGTCAATTATTGCTAATTACTGTCAATTACGTACTTTCCCTTTATCACGGTCTTCCTTCTCTCAGTGCGTAACGCTAACAGATAATGAGGTCTGTTCATAAAGAGACGCTTGATATACTTACTCGGTGGTTTCGAGGTACTGGAAGACGCGGTAGACGGGGCGCCGATACATGAAGAGGTGATCCTCGACGCGCTCCACCATCATCCTAAAACCACTTCATTCGAAATTCGGGGGTGGGCCACTTATCATCACCCACCACTTAAATCTCACCACGGTAGGGCACAACGCACGTAGATAAAATATGCGAAATCTTGGATGGCGAGCATCCAAGAGTCCCAGGACATATATTTCACGGCACCCCCGAAAAATTCCCTCGTTCGTAGTTTCAAGCGATCAATGTTCACTCATGTTTATCGAAGCGCACTCTTTTGTCCGTCAACGACGAAATTGGATCACCGGATAATCAAAAGAATACCCTTTTCGTCGATTAACAGCGTTGTTTCGCGTAAGACAGAATTAAACAGACAGTCCGGATCGGTCTTCTATTTTCACAATCGCTCCGCTGTTTCACTTCGGTCCTCGCCGAATCGATACCTTCGGTACAAACAGTCGTGCGACAGGTGCACTAAAGGACTGTGTCCCCAGGCGTGTTCTTCCTGGATCAACGACCTCGCTATATCCTCTCGTGGTATCTTGTTTTTCCTAGTCTCTCGATTGTAATTGCATTTCGACAAGATACGATGTCTATACAATCAATATAATTATGATAAAAAGATGAACGTAACAACTATTGCATTGCAATAATTTATTAAATATGAGATTATTATTATTGTGTTATTGAACATAAGATAAAATCGTAAACTGTATTTTTTATTATTTCTAATTCATATAAAGTAATTTATATCATGAATCAAATATTTTTTTCAATTCGTTCGAAATGCGTATACAATAAACGTAAGATTAGCAACAAGTCAGCTTGAGAAACAGCACCTAAGGAGCTGAATCGATATAATAAATTGGATGTAAAGAACCTCGTCACGTTAATTTTACGTTACACAATCTAGATTTTTAGTTGCGATTTAACGAATGGCACCGGTTCTCGCAAAGGGAAAAGGAAGTAATAAAGCTTGCATATTTTTCAACGGGACGAACGCGGCAGCTTCGTGACCTGGTGAGACACGCTATCTGCATTCGATGCACGAGGAACGTTCCGCTGTCTCTTCCGCTAAGAAACTTCACGACTGATAAGGGCATCGCGTGCGGACGCACATATATGTACGAAGCGATACCTAACCTACCCCAACTGCGGGACACCGCCTAAGCCTGCCTGCAGTCACTGCAGCCCAACGACCGCAGTGCAACCCCCTTGCTATCACAAGCCAAGCTGGATACGTGGACTGCTTGATGAATCGCCGATACTTTCATCCTAAAGCGATTGCATATAATAATAATGATAAAAGAATTTTTAAGCTTGAAAAATTACTCGTACGATTATTTCAAGTCTCTCTTTTAAGCAGTAATGTTGCACTCTGTTTCTTTGCCAAATAAATCATTGTTTGAATTATGCAGAAGGCCCAGCAGATTTCGAATTAATTATACTTTTAATCGAAATAAAAATATTGCGTGTAAGGATGTTTTGTAGAATAAGCATCAGTCGAATTTACTCTGGAAAACTTTGACGATATTTCTTATATTTTGGTCTTGTCAAAATAATATTTATGGATAGATTAAGCAGATTTTTTATTTTAATCTATGCGATATATATTTATGAGTCTTTAAATTATTCTCACAGAAACGAAAATTTTAATAATCTATTAATCTAGCCCTGTTCGCAAATTTTCATGAATTCCAGTATACGATCTCAAAAACCGAGTGAGAGTTGGCTCGTTTGGCTCTTGTTAAATTCGTAGGTCTCTAAAGCCGGCGTTGTCGTGAATTGAAACTATACAGGTCAATGAACTTTCGAGTATTTCGACGATCGTCTTGCAATAAAAACTCTAAATTGGATCAATGGAACTTGTAAGTCGAGTATTGCGTCTATCCCATCGTTAAAAAAATTTAAAAAGAAATCGCGAAACTCTCCATAAGACTATTATACCCCGTGGATTAGCAAATAAATTATCAAGATATTACTGTCTCGAGGAATATATTTTGCCTACTTTTCTTTTAAATATATAATATCTCGAATGTAAAATAATTATTAAGAAATTGCAAGTATAAAAAATAATTATAGAAATTAAAAAAAAAAAAGAAATATACTCTACTGACTCTGCATAATTTCCATATTTCATCGGTGTAAATTTATATAAAGACAAATGCGTGTCAAGTGCAATGAACTTGTAAGAATTCTTATGTCCCCGATAGAGCTAAGATTAGAGATTTCAATGAATAGAGAGGACATATGCTACCCTCGATGAGAGAGACGGGAAGCTTACACGAGAGGAATCGCGCGACACGCCCGATTTTACGGAATTTCGCCGTCCATGTCACCGACCGAACCAAGGTCGTGCAACCTTGACATCGCGCTACGAAATCTTGCACCTCTCATCGTCGGACCACCCACCGACCCCGGCGTTTATCTTCGAAATGTGCTTCCGGCCGTGCTAGTAAAATGATCCTCCGAGATTTTCCGACTCATCGACTTCCTCCGAACGTAAGTTATTCGCGTATTAATCAGTCGTGAAACTTCCAAGCTTTAAAATCGCGAATAAACTTCATTTTTCGGGAAACTAGTTCTCTTTTCTGAAAAGTCTCATTTCAGACAACTGAAGAAAGGGACTTATTAAAAATATCAATAACGATTTTTCTTGGAATTAATTTTCGTGATAAGTTCTCTAACTTTAGAAAAAACTACGCTCTCGAGAGGAACCGAGATACCGCACAAGATTTTTGTGCACCAGTGTCTTATCTCACTTTTTTATTATTAGACAAATCATTTGCGAAATTCATCTTCACTCCCCATCACTTTTAACTACCTTATCATCCTCGGAATTATTACCCCAAACAATTCATTACCTGCTCGCGAACGATCCCTCCCGATCACATTCGTCGATCCTTTCTCTCAATATCAAATCACTGTCAAATCACTCGACGCGTCGAATCGAAATCAGGCGTCACGACGCGGAAACATTTTCCACACAACGCGCGATATCCCTGCGAGCCGCGAATACGTCGCAGCGACCTTGACTCGCTCGAAGGTCCCGGGTTTCGTGGACGCGGGACGGCGTCGCGACGCGTCGCGTCGCGAACGAGTAGGCGCCCGGCGTCGTCGGCGGGCGATGATGGACGTGGACGGAGTTAATAGCGCGCCTAGCAACAGCGTGGACGACGCGCGTCGTCGTCGTCGTCGTCAGGTATACGTTTCGCCGGTTCAAGGGGAGCAGGCGCTTTGCTGGGTGCGGCAGGCTGCGCCGCGACGCCCGGCGTCCCTCTCTCCCAGGCGCTCCGCTGCCCTTCTGCCGCCCCTTCGCCTCCCCCCACCGCCACCCCCGGTCACCCCCGCCGCGTGCTCTCTACCGGCGTCGGCAACCCCTGCAACCCCTGCGTCGAGCCGCCGGGCCTCGTGGACGACGCGACGCGTCGGGGGGAACGGCCGCGACGGAATTTATCCGCTGCAATAATGCGCGCGGAATTGAACGTAAACGCGTTTTCAAGGATGTAGATATATTACAATCGGCGAGATCGCCGTGAATTTTTAATTTAACATTCTTAATAACATTCGAAATCGTCGTGAATTATTTCAAATTTCTTTACTTGCTCCCTTAAAAATTATTAATTTTTGAATTTTGCGATTTTATCATAGAATCTTATGTAAACGTTCAAGAGACAGGTAATAAATTATTATTCGCAAACTATAAAAAAATCAATGATAAAAATTTCATTTTGTAATATTATATTCTTCATACATGTGAAAATGTTTTTTTCACAAAGTTTTAAAACGATTTACTTGCTCGTTTTGAAATTATTATTAAAATATAACTGTGATTATCGGTTTGGCGCAATATTGATGATAAAACGTGGCAACATTTTCTTGGAAATTAAGACCTATTTATATTAAAGAATACTTTGAAGTATGATTTCGTGATTTTAAAAAAATTTTTGAATTTTGCGATTTTATCATGGAATCTTATGTAAACGTTCAAGAGACAGGTAATAAATTATTCACAAACTATATAAAAAAATCAATGATAAAAATTTCATTTTGTAATATTATATTCTTCGTACATGTGAAAATGTTTTTTTCACAAAGTTTTAAAACGATTTACTTGCTCGTTTTGAAATTATTATTAAAATATAACCATGATTATTGGTTTGGCGCAATATTGATGATAAAACGTGGCAACATTTTCTTGGAAATTAAGACCTATTTATATTAAAGAATACTTTGAAGTATGATTTCGTGATTTAAAAAATTTTTGATCAATTAGAATTCGTATTCTGCCCAATTAGAATTCGTATTCTGCCCTTTTAATTTTTTGATACTTTGGATTAACTTTTTAAACAGACGGTCCGTTAAATACATCCTTAAGAAGGGATGGTCGTATTTTCAATATTGTGGCTCATCGATTCAATCAATTTTTTGCTAAATCAAAAATCAATCATCGAGTCTATTACACGAATATAATGTATATTTATAAGCCGCTCCTTTATGTACAGGATGAAAATTATTTCTTATTTATTCCGCTGGTGAAAACGGGAACACGAGATAAAATTTCAAATCGAGTGGGATATTTATGATTATCTTCTCGCTTAACATTTGACACTTGATTATTCTATTCAAGTTGATGCTTTGTATAGATTATTTATTTTCATATTATGGAAAGATCTTCTAGGTACATACATGTATAATCGAAAAGAGATAGTAGAATTTTAAAAAATTAATCAAAATATTTATTAATATTAATATTAATTCTAATATTAAATTAATATTTAATAAATATTAAAATTAATCAAAAAATATTAAATTAATATTTAATAAGTATTAAAATTAATTAAAAATATTAAATTAATATTTAATCAATATTGAATCAATATTCAATCAATTAGAAATATTAAATCTTATTAATATTAATTATTTAAAAAAATGAATTTTTAAAAAAAGGGAAAATTAAACGCGCAATAATTTATATCCACCAGACGAGAAAAAATGAGAAAATTTTTGTTGCGTACATTTTCTTTTCAAAAGGATACATGCATTTTAATATATACCGTGCAGGTCTGATGGGCTTTTTGCGCATAGCTTCGTACGATACTTCGCTGTAATATAGTTCAAGGTTTTCATGTTGAGTTCGAAGGCACTCGAGCATGAATCTGACTAGCGAGGGACTCGGCAGTCCCTGGGTATGGCACAGCGTGTCCGGGATCCTGCCAACGAAATTCCCACAGGTATACCGTGCACGCAAACTGACGCTACTTACAATGTTAATTTAATTAACTTGGCAAAGACGGCTGATATCAAGCTGGAATCACAATATCGCGAAAGCAAATATGTCTGCAAATTTGTATACATCGTTTCGACACTATTATTTCCATAACCATTATTTAGTCAATTATCGATGAAAAGATGTGTCTATAAACAAAGTGCGAATTTATCGCTTAATTTTAGTTTGAAAATTAAATAAAGCGACTTTTGCGTTACAACGGGACGAGCTTTTTCATCGACTTCGCAATCAACGATGTTCTAAAATTATTTTAACCGACGTTTGGATAGCAATCACGCTCAAATAAGTTTAGATCTGTCCTGATAAAATCAAGGGAGAGAGAGGAAGAAAGACAGAAATCTTTCAAAAAAATGGGAAAAATGAGATGATTTTAAATCTGAAAAGAGGTGACTTGTGGAGTAATTGCATCGCAAATTTAGCCCTAAACGAGAAAACATACGCTTCAATGATCCCACAAAGTAGTCTGTAACAGATTTCCAATGGACTGTACATGCATTATGTAGTTTACTAAATTCATTTATTAAGTTAATTTGATGTAGCACTCCCTCAAAGAGGGTGTTCGAATGTAGGATAATTAATGTTCATGTAAGATAATTAATGTCTTGATAAAATCATAATTTTTTAAGATACGCACACTTATTTAACCTTACTTTATATAATAAAGTCTCGTCAATTAGCAAAAAATGAGTAGAAGCAATTATAATTAATATTTTTATTTATTTAAAAAAAATTTGTCGCTCTGTAAGTTTAAAAAAAAATAATATTCCGTTAAAAAAAGATTAAATTAGCGGAACAATATACATACAGCAACAAAATTGTGCCTAAAAGTAATATAAAAATTTATTGCTGTCGAAATTCAATTTATTGCTTGCAAAATAAATTTAATTCGAAATTACACATTTATATTTATCGACTTTCCACATTTTCCGAGTATCCATATTCCTCGTGTGCAGGTTCATATTTGATTCTTTACAATTCGTAATGTACAACACAAAGTACATGACACGGCAGAGAGCGAGACTGCAATTTTCTGTTCTTAAAGATCATAGAGCATGATAAATCGTCATTTTATACCCCACTCTATTAGACGAGGGGAGATTCGTCACGAATTCATTCACGACGGGATATTTTATCGCGCAAAATCCCGCGATAGATGCAGCCCTGGTTAGTCGCAGGGTGGCTTGGTAACCAGCCCCTCCGACTCTACCGGGTCGCAACCCCCTTCGGACGTACGCGCACATGTGTAAATGGACGCACACGCACGCGCCAACTCCTCTCGCTGTTTCCTGAATAAGTACAACGGGGATATTCGCGACCGGTGGACGTAACGAGGGAGAAACGCGTATCTCTGACCGTTCCGGGACATTTGCATGTCGGCCTAAGTGTCATTTGTAACGACACAATTGCGAATGATATTTGTATGGGGGGCCGGGACAGGGCTGGATTGTTTTCAATGCGATTCATCGATCCAGTCATCTGGCGCGAGTCGATTTCATCGGAAAACCGATGACGGGGTCGCGTCCGAAAATAGTGCCGGCCAGAGTTCACTGTCCTGCGCCCGAAAATATATTTCACAAAACAAGATATTCCCATCGTCATCGCTCGTTTCTCTCTCTGCCACTCGCTCCTCAACGTTAATAATTAATGCACGGCGGATTACGGTGTCTTTCGCGACAGCGAGGAATACGAGGACTCGGCTTTTAAATAAATTAAAGTCGTTCCGAATACGAATACAGCTGGGGTCAAAAGTACGATGCCGCGTGCTTTGATCGATGCTGATAAGCCGAGCCAGTCTGAGTTCGGAGATTTACCATGCGGTCTTTAAATCTTTATATTTCATACGACGCTCTTTTGATCAAGAGATTTAATAATCCCGCTTTAAAGTTACATTTCTGGAATGTAATATTTCATCTGTGCCAGTTTCAATTAAGTTATATATCTATTTTAATGTATTGCATGAATTAAAGAAGATTTCATCTGCATAATTCGTGCCTAGATATCTCTATTCGACGTGAAGCTCAAATGATGATAGAGAAAAGGGGAAGCGATCTTCATTTCGAGAAAAGAAATCTTCGCATTCTTCTGAACGCAATCAACGAAAAGGAATTATCCCATCACTGAGAAAAATCGTTTGATTGTACCAACAAGACGTGTATGATTGAAGGCATTTTGGTTAAATCAAACAAGAATTTCTAGTTGATAAGACTCGATTTTTTATAACTAGAACGTTTAATAGATTTTACTATAAGGATTTGGTTAGTATTTTCTGGTTGAATCTATAAAATTTCTTGTTACATTAATTTTTTTTCTTGCCACTTTTAACTGGTATTCAATATTTGCCATAAAATATATATAAAGAGCTAGTATTAACGTTAAATCCAAAGTATATTTTTTTTCTCTTACGAGCAGCATCCTCTTCTTGGATCACTGTTTATCAGTTTAATTTCTAACAAACTGAACTTAAAATAATTTATTCAATAATCTAGATTGAATTTATCCAATAATCGTGTTGGAATTCAGAATATTAAACAGATTTTTGAGATTAGATGGAAAAAATTTTAGACTTGGTGCTGGCGAATTTAGTATTATTAACCAGAAAATTTGGTAAATTTAACAGGAAAAAATTAATGAGATTCATCTGGCAATTCCTACAAGAATTCTGGTTCGTCCATTTTCCAACAGACATACTGGTGGAATCTACCAGAAATTTAATTGATGCAACCAGATTTTTATTGGTGGAATCTACCAGAAATTTAATTGATGCAACCAGATTTTTTTCTAAGTGCACTGTTTATCAGTTTAATTTCTAACAAACTGAATTTAAAATAATTTAATAATCAATATATTTATTTAATAATCAATATATTTCAATAATTTGGATTGAATTTATGCAATAATTGTGTTGGAATTCAGAATATTAAACAGACTTTTGAGATTAGATGGAAAAAATTTTAGACTTGGTGCTGGCGAGTTTAGTATTATTAACCAGAAAATTTGATAAATTTAACAGGAAGAAATTAATGAGATTCATCTGGCAATTCCTACAAAAATTCTGGTTCGTCCATTTTCCAACAGACATACTGGTGGAATCTATCAGAAATTTAATTGATGCAACCAACCAGATTTTTTCTCAGTGCAATCAACGAAAAAAAATTATCCTGTGGCTTCGATAAGTTAAAGTAGATTTAAAGCCCGTATGATTCACGCATATTTCTTCACGAGTTAAAGTAGATTTAAATCCCGTATGATTCACGCATATTTCTTCACGATATAACGGCTTCAAGAAACATGATGAAGTATCACGATAGTAAATAAAAGGACAAAAGAAGAGTAAACTTCATTCGGAGAAGAGAAATCCCTCAGATTTTTCTACACGAAGTCACGGAGAAGTCCCGTATAACTTTCTCCGATTTGATCAATTAAATTAGATTATACAATAACCCGCGTGATTCATGCGTGTTTCTTCACGACACTAATGGTTTTAAAGACGATGAAAAGTTACCGGGCAACATGACGCTCGTAAAAAGACGAAGGGAAGGGAAAGACTTCGTACCGAGAAGAGAGATCCTCTTCAAAGTGCCTTTGCACCAAGTCACACTTCTCTGACGGCTAATTCGACGAAGCCTTCCATCGAAGTTTTCGTCGGACAACGGACGCGATGGGATGAGACGGGGTGGGACGACGAGATGGAATTCGTAGCGTTCGTTTCCGAACGACCTTCCGGAATTCCCGGCACGTGCGTAATCTTCGCGCCATCGCCGTTTTGTACGCGATGGATTCGGGATGATACCGGGCGAGAAAGAAAAATGACGACGCGTGCCTCGGTTTTCGCGGCTTCCGCAGCAGCACGACGAATCAATACGCGGAAATTAACTTAATTAGCCCGTGAATTATGCGATTAATTAATACTCCAGTTGTGCGCATTGACGTAAACGCGAATGAAAATGGAATTTATATCTGACAGCTCGACATTTCTCGTCACGTTACAAACAAAAGTTATATATATCCGGCAGAGATTTATCGCATCATTTCAGGTTTCTCTTGGTAATAAATTACGAAGAATTTCGGAGAATTGGAAAGAAAATTTTTCTTTTCAATTTTTTGATTTTTTACTTGAGCCAGATCTCTAATTATTAAATTTCGAAAAGTGTCTTTTTTTTTTTAATCCTTAAAGGGCACACTTCCATAAAATTATATAAATTGCACACTGGGTGTCTGACATCCACGGAGGTTCACATGTTTGCTGTGCAGGCGGTATTGGATATTTTTTTACAAAAAAATTGAATAAAGTTTAATGTCTCTACTTTAATGACAAAAAGGTTTCATAGCTATTCATGGAATTTGAATTAGTTAAAAAAAATCCTGTTTGAAAAAAAAATAGAAAAAATGATTTTTTTCACTCAAAAATTCATAACTTTTTTAGTTTTTTATTTTACGCCATAGGTTCGATTTTCTCGAATTTAGTACGATTTATTAGAGTGTAAAGTGGACGTTGGGTGTTTGACACCCAGAGTACCCTTTAAGGGTTAAATGCAAATTTAACCGTTTTTGATAAAATTCTCATTTTTTTTCTCATTCGAGTTCTCCCCCTTCCTTCCCCGGGACGAGATAATATTTAATTCGAGGGCTGTGAAGAGGACTCAAGGTGAGCTTCCGAGAGAGGTATTATCGTCGACCCTCGAGCTTCGACCCTCCGCGGCACGAGATATTCCCGTTTGATACGTGCCCTAACGAAACGGGAACTCTCTCACGCGTGTACCCTTCGGATGCAAATCGCCTGGTGGCACAAGGACCTCCCCTTCCCCGGACGACGTGCGTTTCCTACCTCGCGACCATTTATCTCTTTTCTCGTCTCGCTCGCTCGTGCCGAGGGGACTGCGTGAATATCGAGTTATCGATCTGCGGTTCACCCTCGTGTCATCCTTGTGGACCGTTTGTGCTCGACCGAAGCTGCCAACTTCCTGAGAACGAAAGGAAAATAACGCGCGGTCGACGACATCGTAAAAAGCCTGATTGAATAAGTAGAATGCAATCTATGTAATACAATTTACTTCATCTATATATTACATATTATTTACCAAAATTTAGTTAAACACCTTTTCTGAATATATTTATAATTTTATAAATATAAATAAATACAAATTTTATATTTTATAAATATAAAATAATAGAGTATTTTCTCTTTTATATTTTCTCTTTTATATTTTCTCTTTTATATAAGCTATCTTGCTTGATAAAAATTTCACTTGAAAAATTGAATCGACTCTTCTCCTCGGTAGACTTTAATTTTATTTTTAAATTAATTTTCTACTTCCTGAGAACGAAAAGAAAATAACGCGCGGTCGACGACATCGTAAACAGCCTGATTGTATAAGTAGAATGCAATCTATGTAATACAATTTACTTCATCTATATATTACTTATAATTATTTACAAAAATTTAGTTAAACACCTTTTCTGAATATATTTATAATTTTACAAATATAAATAAATATAAATTTTATATTTTCTAAATATAAAATAATAGAGTATTATTTTCTCTTTTATATAAGCTATCTTGTCTGATAAAAATTTCACTTGAAAAATTGAATCGGCTCTTCTCCTCGGTAGAGGCTTTAATTTTATTTTTAAATTAATTTTCCTCCTATATATTTTTTGCACGTGTTATAACTGCTTTCATAACAATTCATTAAAATAAATTATGCGTAAATCCGTAGCGTGTTAAGCGCTGGTTTGCGTGATTTTTCGTATCTACCGCACTTTATCGTGGTCCGAGTTTTCCTGCAATTTCCCGCGCAGCAACGTCCTTGAACTTCTGTCAAGTGTACCGAGAGCAAGCATGGTTGCGTGCACGCCATCCGGTCTATCGTCGTGACAATGTCCGCGACGATTCTCGTGCCATTTGCCGATTTATCGCACACGACTTATCGCTAAAGCCTTTCCTGCCAGTCGTTACAGCGCTGATTATCGCCCAGCGAACCGTATTGATATGCATCACATAGTCGAGGAAACATTTAATCATTGTAATATTTATCGAACTCGCTCAATCGAATTAAGTTTGATGAATCGGTCCTTTCAAATCGACTCGAAACCTTATCAAAAATAACACCGATTTATGTAATTCAAAACAAATATCTTGCTGGAGATTGCATAAAACTGACACGTCGAAGCAGGTGATTTTCTCCAACATCAGATGAAATGAAAATTTAATATAATTAACGCGATAAAAAAATATAAGAAAAAAAATAAAAAATAAATAAAAAAATAATAAAAAATATAATTAATTCTGTGAGGTCGTCGAGAGTATGTCGAGGAGAAATCTCTCGCGAGAAATGAGGGACACTGCGGATGCTGCATGCGCCACGACGATTTACGCAATATGAATATCAAGTCTGGGGAAAAGTCGCCCCGCCCGAAGTGGTGCTGTTTAATATAAATTGCTAATTGGCGAATAAATTTCTCTAGATGTTTCGCTCGCGGCGCCGTTAATTTCTCTTCCAAAGTTTAGAGCGCGATAAATTTAATTCGGGCAATTAACATACGTCGTTTGTGCGCGATAATGCTCGCGCGAATGCGCATGAAAACGTTAAGAATTTACGAGACGCACGGCCAATTTATTCGACGCGATAATAGCCGCGTCGTTTATCGAGTGGATTTATCTGATAAGTAATGCGATGATTAACGCGATGATTGTCAATCGATTGCATAATTCGCGCAACTTTGATTTTGCGATGCTCCGGAATGAGAATTTCAATACTCTCTCGTATCGTATTTATGTCGTGTTCTATAGGAGAAAAACACACGTCGAGAAATCTGTAGACTCGTATGAATAAATAATACGAGGAATCTGG
Organism: Camponotus floridanus; assembly: GCF_003227725.1. Lineage (NCBI taxonomy): Eukaryota > Metazoa > Arthropoda > Insecta > Hymenoptera > Formicidae > Camponotus > Camponotus floridanus. Next base: position 2,416,620 of record NW_020229414.1, read on the forward strand.
TACACGATGTACAGCTAATCGAATCACTGTCACTTTATTAGCGCGAGCACATTAACAATCATCGAGCAGGTCATAAAATGTAAGCGATAAGTAAAAGCGTTTTATTGTTCCATTACTACTCGTGATAATATGACGGAAATTTAATAAAGGCGTGTAAAAAAAAATATAAAAAAATAAGATTACGTAACGACATTCCACTCTATGTTAAATGTTGTTTTTTTTTTTTTCGCGAATCGAGACAAACGCCGAGGAATTTCGTGCGTAAATCGCAAAAGGAGAGAGCCCATCGTCGATGGGTCCGGTGACCGATAACACGCCTCTGCGTCGCAGTTAGGAGAAGCGGCTCGTTGTTCTCGGCGTCTGTGCCGAAAAAATAAGATGAAGGAGCGAGCGATAAATCAACCGTCCGCGGACAAAAGTATCTCCAAGTTCATCGAACTGTACTTATATTATGCTCGCCCAAAGATACGCGAGCGTACTCGACAATAAGGTCGCGCCGCGTTGTTCCCTGATCAGCTGATTGTCAAAATGCACGCGCGACACACGCGCGACTCTCGCGCGCGCGACACTTTTCCCTCGTCACGTGCCACGAATTTTCGTCGCCGCTTGCTCGATCAAGCATCTCGCCCCCGGTAAATTACACAGCCCACGCGTTCACGTAATAGACACGAGAGACGCTTCCGCATGGGTGTAACGTAACGACCGTCTCTCGTATCTAAATAATTATCATTAATTCTGAAATGTACCGGTATTCCATTTCACTCCTACCCGCGAGATTATTTATATCGACAGATAAATAATCGGTATTCTCTTCAGTTTTTAAGATGAGACGGGAAATATAGATCCCACACAGAGAAAAATGTATACTGTATTCAAGTAAATATTATTTATTTTAAGTATATCATAAGTTTGTATATCTGCAAATATATCATAAGTTTACCACAGGCATTAAATTTAATTGAATATATTCTATCAGAATTTTAGTAAGTGCGGTATTTTAGTCAAGAATATTAAATTAAAACAAAAATTTGGTTTGCTTACTACAAGAGTTGACGTAAAGTAGGTTTGATTTTTCTTTGATACAACTTTACAATGTTCTTGAAGAGAAAATAAATTCTTCTTTTGTACATGATAATGAGATTTTCTAACTCTTGTGATATATTTTAAAATTATTATCAAGAACATATTCTTTGTTAAAGAAAACTATTACTTAAAAAAAGAAAAATAAAGTGAGTAATCGCTTTTCTTGGCAGTAGAATGATATTTTTCCCTGTGTATTAAAAACAAAGAAATAAAATATTTTATTTTATATTTTATTTTATAATATTTTTTATAATATTCTATATTATTTTATTTTATAATATAATTAATATAAAATGATTTTTATTATCGTATATCATGATTAATACACAGAGAAAAATGTATACTGTATTCAAGAATGTAAATATTATTTATTTTAAGTATATCATAAGTTTATATATCCGCAGATATATCATAAGTTCACCACAAGCATTAAATTTAATTGAATATATTCTGAATTTTAGTAAGTGCAGTATTTTAGTCAAGAATATTAAATTAAAACAAAAATTTGATTTGCTTACTACAAAAGTTGACGTAAAGTAAATTTGATTTTTCTTTGATACAACTTTACAATATTTTTTATTCTTGAAGAGAAAATAAATTCTTCTTTTGAGTACATGATAATGAGATTTTCCAACACTTGTGATGAGTATATTTTAAGATTATTATCAAGAATATATTCTTTGTTGAAGAAAATTATTACTTAAAAAAAAAAAAAAAAATAAAGTGAGTAATCACTTTTCTTGACAGTAGAATGATATTTTTCTCTGTGCATATTAAGATTAGGAGAAACGACTTTAAATCCTCTTTGAGGCGGACGAGACTGACTGGAATTACATGTAATTATGCGCGTAGATTTTTATATCCGATTTATACATGGAATGAAGAAAATGCTTCGTTACGTCCGGACTGAAGTAATTAAATGCTACGCGTATTCGTTAATCGTTCATCTTTGCGGAAATCCCTTTACATTTTAATTACCGGTTTGTGACCGTTCGATACTTCAACTCTCTCTCCGAGAAAACCAGATTATCTCGACGGTATATTGCATTAAAGTAGAATCACTGCGTGTAAAATCCCCATGTTTTATTTCTTTCGCACACCATATTTCCCAATTAAAATTACGAGTATATACGAGCCTTTCTTCCCACGTCACGCTAACTTCGTTAGCTCTCTACCAACTCCCGCATCATTTTTCCTGCTCTTGGTTTATCGGCGTTGCCGATTGCATCCTTGCAAAAGCGAGGATAATAGCAAAGTGGCGAATGTAGAGAAAAGGCAAAGAGAAAGAGAAAGAGAAAGAGAGTTGGACCTACATCCTGTATACGTGCGTCCAAATGTACTTTATAATCCTGCGTCTCGCGTGCTCCAGTCTAGATAAACGCATCCAGACTAATGGAAGAAGCATCTCGCAACGTGTCGCGCGAGAGTCGCAACGAAAATAGCCAACATCAAAGAAGACGCTAAGTCGTCGGCCAGCTAAGCCTCGGATAAAGCTGTTGCAGTCCGTGTGGGAAAGAGAAAGTTTCTTTCTTTCACCAACGTTGACCAGATACTGTCATTTCGCACGAAAATAATTCCCATCGAAGCCGAAGCGGGATCCCCGATCGCTCCGCGTCTACGAGATTGCGAATTTTCGTCAATAAATAATTGGATTCTTTCTCGCGTGGACGTGAAATTTGGCAACCGGAGCAATTTTCGGTCGTGTCTACTACTCCGCTTGCGCATTAAATTCACGTTACGCGGCGCATCGCTCGCTTGCTCCTTTTTGTGACGGACAAATTTAGAATGAAGGAAAGGGAGACGCGGGACACAGAGATTACAGTTTAAATTCCGCTTCCATCCGACGCGCACTGCTATAATACCCGCGGGCGCACATTGTGCGCTCTAATCTAGGGACGGAGATTGAATTTTTGGCGAGATAAATGCGTCTTTCCTAGGTTCTAATTAAAATTGTCAATATTTAAGTGAAAAGTCACGAAAGGCGGAATCATCCCCGCCATTGTCTCTTTAAGGGTACAAGAATTGTGTCTTTATACCTAGTCAGCAAGTCATGAAAAAACATATTTTTGCGGAATTAAAAAAAAAACTGTTAAGTATTTTTATTTCATCGATTCTTTCACTGAGAAAAAAATCTGATTGCATTAATTAGAATTCTGGATTCAACCAGTATGTCTGTTGGAAAATGGACGAACCAGAATTCTTGTAGGAATTACCAGATGAATCTGATTAATTTCTTCCTGTTCAATTTACCAAATTTTCTGGTTAATAATATTAAACTCGCCAGCACCAAGTCACTAAAATTTTTTCCATCTAATCTCAAAAGTCTGTTTAATATTCTGAATTCCAACACGATTATTGTATAAATTCAATCCAGATTATTGAATAAATTATTTTAAGTTCAGGTTGTTAGAAATTAAACTGATAAACAGTGATGCAAGAAGAGGATGCAGCTCAAACACACACAATCAGAGAGCTAGCGTTCTCTTTCTGGCACTACTGCTCGTAAGAGAAAAAAATATACTTTGGATTTAACGTTAATACTAGTTCTTTATATACATTGTATGGCAAATATTGAATACCAGTTAAGAGTGGCAAGCAAAGAAATTAATGTAACAAGAGATTTTATAGATCCAGAAAATACTAATCAAATCCTTATAGTAAAATCTATTAAACGTTCTAGTTATAAAAAATCGAGTCTTATCATGATAACTAGAAATTCTCGTTTAATTTAACCAAAATGCCCTCAATCATATACGTCTTGTTGATATAATCAAACGATTTTTCTCAGTGTTATCATAATATATATCTATCATACAAGTTTTCATAATTTTTTCAATTAAAAATATCGAGAAATGTAGGCACAATAGCTATTTTCCAGAGACATCTTTTTTCGGAGGCGCTTGGCGGTGAGCAAGATTGCTCAGAGCTGGATTATATGAAATAAAAATTTCAAAAGGATTTAGCTTTCGTATGAATTGATCTAGTCGGTGAACGGAGGATTTTACAAAAAATTGATTTCTGACAATGTGGCAGACGTTTGACGCAAAAATATGAATTTTTCGTGTTAAAACTTTTCGTTCTTTTGTTAATAAAAAAAAGGTTTCATCAAAATTAAAATCCCTTTCACCGACTAGATCAATTCATACGAAAGCTAAAGCCTTTTGAATTTATTTCAGATGATCCAGCTCCGAGCAATCTTGCTCTCCAAGCGCCTCCGAAAAAAGATGTCTCTGGAAAATAGCTACTGTGTCTACATTTCTCGATATTTTTAATTGAAAAAATTATGAAAACTTCTTTGACAGATATACAGGGTGACCCATTTTAACTTAGGCAGCCAAATAACTCGAAAAATAAGCACACTACGAAAAAATGGTTAGAATCAAAATTTCGTCATTTCGAGGGGGACGTACAATGACGTTAAAATCAGCCCCCCCACTCCTCCCCCTGGGCGGTGAGGGGGGGCAAGTTTGAAATCTTAAATGGGAACCCCTATTTTTCATTGCATATTCTTGTAGCTTATCTCGAGAGCTTTCCAAAACACTATAATTAAGTACCTTTTTATTAAGTACTTTTTGAGTTATAAGGCTTGAAATAATTTCTTAATTTTACATAAACCATAAAATATCTAGTAAACCATTCATTTTTCGATTATCTTACCTTCATACTTTTATGTACAAAATAATGAGAGGAATCAATTGGTGTAAAGAAAACACATAGTTGTTTCTAAGAAAAAATATGTAATTTGCAATTAACAATTCCATATTTTTTCTTAAAAACAACTATATGTTTTCTTTACACCAATTGATTCCTCTCATTATTTTGTACATAAAAGTATGAAGGTAAGATAATCGAAAAATAAATGGTTTACTAGATATTTTATGGTTTATGTAAAATTAAGAAATTATTTCAAGCCTTATAACTCAAAAAGTACTTAATAAAAAGGTACTTAATTATAGTGTTTTGGAAAGCTCTCGAGATAAGCTACAAGAATATGCAATGAAAAATAGGGGTTCCCATTTAAGATTTCAAACTTGCCCCCCCTCACCGCCCAGGGGGAGGAGTGGGGGGGCTGATTTTAACGTCATTGTACGTCCCCCTCGAAATGACGAAATTTTGATTCTAACCATTTTTTCGTAGTGTGCTTATTTTTCGAGTTATTTGGCTGCCTAAGTTAAAATGGGTCACCCTATATATTATGATAAAGAATCGATAAAATAAAAATACCTAACAATTTTTTTTTAATTCCCCAAAAATACGTTTTTCTCGACTTGCTGACTAGGTATAACCTTTTAATTAATCGGAATCTTATCTATTTACGTATCTAAGATTTCGATAAATTCTCGATGTAGCTCAGGGGAATTGCACGAGATATCAATCCGCGAAGGGACATCGAGACTGAAATGAGAACGGGTAGGGACGCGGGGAGAAGGATATAAGAAGCGAGGAGGAGAGAATCGATGATTACGCGCTTCCAACCGGCGAGCCATTAATATACGCGCAATTTCGCGTTTATCGCGCCGGCTTCTGCGTCAAATCCACATTTCCCGAGCCCGTTCTCCGCCTCGGCGATTGCTCCTTTTCGCTACAGATATAGAACGCGGGAAAGGGAGTAGCGAACCTCGACGAAGAGGCATAGTCGGATCTACATCTGACCTATGTCACACGCCGAAATTCGCCTCGACCGTTTGTGACGTTACTTAATCACAGACATACATCTACTGCCTTTTTTACCTGCGGTTCGAGATGATGCGATCAATTAATGTCGTCGGCGGTTGCATAATTTCCGTACAACTTTGATCGCCGTAATCGATCAAAGTTGGCGATTTCTGCGGGATAAGTCAAAGGACTCGTTATTAGAAGCGTCGATTATGTCCTTTGTGACCTCCTTCTCCTCTCTCCCCTTCTTTCTTTCTCTCTTTTCTCATCGTACACAATATCATGCACTCTTCAGTGCGCCCCGTTGCGTGTCTGAACGCATGAAGCTAGGAAAGATACAGCTCGAAACGAACGAGCGACCCACGAACAATGTAATGACAAACGAGCCTGAACGCAGCCAGGCATCGTTCCTATTTCCGCCCGGAAAGAAGCGCATCCACCGGCACTTAACAAACTTGATATTCAATTCACGCAATGTTAGGCAAAGATATTTATAGATCGCTCGAAACTTTTTTTACAATTTTATAGCGCAAGTTGAACGTTCAAGAGTCGATATTTCATCCACGTTTAAAGGTGTGTTAAAATGCGAGTCTGAAAAATTATGAATCACATTTATATATAATCGTGCAAGAATGTACAAAATTCTAGAATCATATCAATTAAATTAAATTAAATTATAGAATCATATTAATTTAATTTAATTTAATTATAAAATCATATTAATCACATCTATATATAATCGTGCAAAATGTACAAAAATACACAAATGTACAAAATGTACAAATGTACAAAATTCTAGAATCATATCAATTTAATTTAATTAAATTATAGAATCATATTAATTTAATTAAATTAAATTATAAAATCATATTAATTTTAATTTAATTCTATTATAATAACAATAATAATTCTACTATTCATGTGAATTAAATAATTTATATAATTATACACTTATATAAATTATTTAATTCACACGAATATAATTTATAGAAAAAAATATCTTGCGTGGAAAATATCGAACGAAAGATCACGCGATAAGGTGCCACGTAACAACCGTATTTTCACGTACGCGATAACAACATTCGTTCCCTCCGAGTGGACGTCATCGATAGAGTCGTCCACGTTCGTTGGAAAGCTAATAAGAAACGATCGCGGTTTTCTCACCGAAGCGATTTATGCATTCGTTCTCGCTCGCGCGAAGCATTGATATCTAGAATGCTTATAATTGAAGGCGATGCGTAAAGCGGAGGGACGAGAGCGACTCGACACGCACAAAATCGCTCGTGTATCGCGATGGTTGCGGCAGCGACGATGTGCGTGCACACGCAAGAGTGCGTGTATGCATGTCCTAAGCGTAGATACCGCCAGTGGCACGATCACAGACGCAAACGACTCGTGTATATAAATAGCTAGTTAGGGTCGATGGACAGACTAAAGAGAACGTGAGAGTCGGGATTCATTCACCTGCAATAGCAGCGGCCAATCGAACGCATCTAACAGCGCAATTACCCCACTTGGTCAATTTGCTCGTCCGACCACTCTTGACCATCGCATTGTTGGTCGGGGGGAAAAAAAATATGACGTTTCCAACGCTTCTGATTGTTCGTTTCAGCTCAGCGGCTCATCAAGAGATACGGCTGAGTGTTTCCGATAGATTTTCGCGATGCAATTTCCGCGCAATAAATTTCAACGAAAGAAAAGGAGTTTTGAAGAAGGGATAGGGCATAATTCTGAATTCTAAATCATCGGCCAAAATATTTGATAATAAATTATACGGCATGCTTTTCTTCCGTGACTCATAGTCTATCAATTCAGGATAATTATAATATAATTATACACTGAGGAAAAAATTATCTTGAAATAAAAAATAGTTAAGTCAAGAAAGCTATTTATTCGGTGGGTGCTAATCACGTATTTACTTGTATTCAAAACGTCTGTTTGCTTAAGTTAAGTATTTATTTACATATGTTTAAAAATATATAATTTTTAATTAAATATTTTTATATTTCAATTTTACAAAATATTTATGCATTTTAATAAATATTTTGTAAAATTAAAATATTTAATTAAAAATTATATTTTTTTAAAGCATATATATTTTTTAAAATATATACTATAGTATTTAAATATAAAAAATATATAAATGAAACGAATGTACTTAATACAACATGCATATTTAATTAAAATTAAATGCTTTTGCTTAAATGAAATAAACAATTCCTTCCATTTGAAGCAAAAGTTTCAAGAAAATAAATTTATTTGATTTATTTAAAAAAATTTTTCCCTCAGTGTACGCGTTGCAACGCCAGATATTTATCAAATCGATTGGACGCGAAAGATGACAGATATCGATTACGTCATAATCGTGTATGTCGGGGAAACGTCACACGTCTAAGCTCGATTGTGGAAAGCAACCGGGAAGAAACGCGTCGCAAAAGCCGAAAGATGAGACGAGGCGTTAGTCGAAGCGCAAATCTCGTCATCTCCCTCGGGCATCTCCGAGCTTCCAAGGTTTGCACGTCGCAGAAGTGCCAATAATTGTAACCGCCTACGGCGCCGTTTCATCCAGCTTCGCTTCAAGGAGCTTGAAAAAGCGCGGGCGTTTTTCTATCTCTCGTTCACGCGTCAGCGAACTTCTAGATAAGAGTTATCAGGAACCCGCAGTAAAATAATCAATTTGGCGGCCTCGTCGCTTTTATCTTTTTTGATCCGGTCATTAGCCGGAATTAGAAGTTGCTCGGTCGTTAGGTTGGAGCGACTATTAAACTGTCCCAATGAATCATTCGTTTAAAGAACGATGCGGATTCCTGGATCCAAACAAAAGCATGTGGGAAACAACATGTGCGTTATTGATTGGAGATGAATAACGAGTACGGAAAGACGAGGAGCGCGAAAGATAGATAGGTGCGATAAATCGCGTTTCATTCAATCAAAGTCGAGTCGATTCAACGATCGTGCCAAGATCCAACCGTGCCTCGAATTCCCGTTAGTCGTTTCAAAGTCGCAATGTCGAAAGCGGTAGCGACGAGACACGATCGGACTTTAAGACGGGAATTGTGATGCCACAGAAGCTCGTGGGTGGAACGCGACATTGTCGATGTAACGCGGCTACGAAAGGTCGCACGCCTAAAGGAGCGATGAAACCGCAGATAGGAAAACGTAATTAGAAGCGTTGACTCGAAAGCCACAATTAAACGGGGTGTTCCATTTTTACCAGTTATTATTTTATAATAGCATTTTTTTTAGAATTTATTTTTACACTGAGAAAAATCGTTTGATTGTATCAACAAGACGTATACACAGAGAAAAATGTATACTGTATTCAAGTAAATATTATTTATTTTAAGTATATCATAAGCTTGTATATAAATATATTATATAAATATATTATATAATATATATTTATATACAAATATATTATAAGTTTACCACAAGCATTAAATTTAATTGAATGTATTCTGAATTTTAGTAAGTGCAATATTTTTAGATATTTTAATTTAATTTTCAAGAATATTAAATTAAAACAAAAATTTGGTTTGCTTACTACAAGAGTTGACGTAAAGTAGGTTTGATTTTTCTTTGATACAACTTTACAATGTTCTTGAAGAGAAAATAAATTCTTCTTTCGAGTACATGATAATTAGATTTTCCAACACTTGTGATGAGTATATTTTAAGATTATTATCCAGAATATATTCTTTATTGAAGAAAACTTAAAAAAAGAAAAATAAACTGAATAATAGCTTTTCTTGACAGTACAATGATATTTTTCTCTGCACAGAGAAAGTATACTGTATTCAAGTAAATATTATTTATTTTAAGTATAAGTTTGTATATCCGCAAATATATCATAAGTTTACCACAAGCATTAAATTTAATTGAATATATTCTGAATTTTAGTAAGTGCAGTATTTTAGTCAAGAATATTAAATTAAAACAAAAATTGCTTTGCTTACTACAAGAGTTGACGTAAAGTAGGTTTGATTTTTCTTTAATACAACTTTATAATATTCTTGAAAAGAAAATACATTCTTCTTTTGAGTACATGATAATGAAAATTTCTAACACTTGTGATGAGTATATTTTAAGATTATTATCAAAAATATATTCTTTGTTGAAAAAACTATTACTTAAAAAAAGAAAAATAAACCAGAATAATCGCTTTTCTTGATAGTAGAATGATATTTTTCTCTGTGTATGATTGAAGGCATTTTGGTTAAATCAAACAAGAATTTCTAGTTATCATATAAGACTCGATCTGATAAGACTCGATTTTTTATAACTACACAAAGAAAAATATCATCCTACTGCCAAGAAAAGCGAGTTTATTTTTACTCAGTTTATTTTTCTTTTTTTAAGTAATAGTTTTCTTCAACAAAGAATATATTCTTGATAATAATCTTAAAATATACTCATCACAAGTGTTAGAAAATCTTCGTCAATTATCGTGTACTCAGAAGAAGAATTTATTTTCTCTTCAAGAATATTGTAAAGTTGTATCAAAGAAAAATCAAACCTACTTTACGTCAACTCTTGTAGTAAGCAAACCAAATTTTTGTTTTAATTTAATATTCTTGACTAAAATACTGCACTTACTAAAATTCAGAATATATTCAATTAAATTTAATGCTTGTGGTAAACTTATGATATATTTGAGAATATACAAACTTATGATATACTTAAAAGAAATAATATTTACTTGAATACAGTATACATTTTTCTCTGTATAGAAAAGTGTCTATTGAAACCTCAATAATGATCCTTCGAATCGATTTTTTATATCTATTATAATATGTAAACTATAATTTACGTGGAAATACGCATGAGATAGGGTATAATTTTCTGATTATGCATGATGTGTCTATGACGCGGAACGCGTGAAATAAAAATGACGCAAGGGATAAATGACGTTTCTCTTCGTGTGCATCGATTGCTGATGCATCACGAGTGAAAACTTAAACGTAATTGGCGCTTTTGCGTCTGTGAGCTCGAATTATGTTTATATCTTGCAGCGTCGATAGATACCTCGGACGAGAGATTCTCGTGATTCATCGCGATGAAATAAAAGCGCGAGTTCAATTATCGAGATGCGAGCGCATCATCGATCGAACAGCAGTATTTTCCCATAGCGTTATTAAATTCACTCTCTCTCTCTCTTTCCCTCTCTCTCTCTCTCTCGCTCTCTCTCTCTCGAATTGACGTGGCTGCCTACTGTTATGATGATACTGGCGCCGAAATTAACGCCACTTTGCGAGCTCGTCCACGGCAGCAAAGTTAACGTAAAGCGATGGTAAAAATACTAGGATTATTTTTGGAGCGAGATCTCCAACAAAACTACACACGTTTGTACTAATCACGCGACTCTCTCGGCCAAGTCGTACCTTCAACGGATGTCCCATTAATTTTTCCCGATGTTTCTTTCATTCGCCAGCTTGCGTTTCGATAAAATTCTCAATTCCACGGCGTCCCAAAACTTTCACGCCTAATCACGAACCTCGACGACTGTTATTGACTGCCAGGTACTCGAAGCGCGGAAACTTATTCGGCGGAAAAACTCGGGCAATTAAAAACTTGGGCTCCCTCGAGTCACATTTTAGCTCTTACAAGTTCGCCCCGCAGCGAAGCTGCAAAATTATTCATCGATACAAGTCGTCAATTTACATTTTATATCAATTTTCTTAGAGTCCAACGAAAAATCTAGATTCGCACGAATAATTCAGTAGAGATTTTCGTCGAAACTACCTTTCACCTTTCCGAGTACAATCAAGCTATTATCCCCGCTATTATTAAATCGTTCATTCACAGAGACACGCATCAGAAGCACTGGTCTTGGATGAAGAGAAAGAAGAAACGAGCGAAGGAGACGCACATATTTCTTCGGCGCACGATGCGAATTGATATCCGCGAATGCGGAAGAAGAGGGGACGCGCGCGACCAAAAAAACAGGGGCACGCACGTAAGGGGATGCGTGGGCGGACTCTTCTTCCGGCGCGATGCGAGCAGCCTTGCGGCGAGGCAGCGACTGTCTTCGCCACGAGAAGCTACCGTGTATGAAGCTCCCTCACATACGCACTTCTCGCGCTCACGCACTGCACTCTTTGCTTATCTTCCTTCTCTTCGCACTCCTTGCACCGCAGTCTCTCTCTCTCCCCCCCTCTCTCTCTTTGTTTCTCTTTCTCTGTCTGTTTGTCTCTCTCTTTCCTCGCCGCTTGTATTCTCCGTTCTTGCGCTTTACCGTCCTCGTCGCTCTATCAGCGCTTATCTGCCTCTTCCTTCTTCTTAAATGAATAAATCAATTCTTGTTCTTCCTCTTTTCCTTCTCCCGTCTCGTCTTCCTCGTTCTCCTCCCTAGCTCATCGTCCTTTTAACCCTCCCGACATTTTCTCGACGTGTTCCCCTTTTGTGGGTGGTATTTTTTCAGCTTTGCAACTTCCAAGACAATAGAAAAGTGCTCTCGCTAATCATTCACCTTCCTTTAATTTTGCTCGTCTGCGTGTTCATCGATTTTTCTCTTTGATGTATTAAAAGTTGCTCTCGTTTTTATCGAAAGAAATAAGAGGGAGAGATGTCGACTTACTGCGGTAATTTGAAGAAAATAAGGGCGAGCTCGATTCTCTCGAGAAAACTCACGGGATTAAGGAATGTGACCAAGTGGCAATGAGGATTAGCGTCACATCCTCGAACGCTGTCTTTGGTACAATATCGTACGGAAAGTTTAGTGGAAAAAGAGTTGCGGAAATCCCTACAGTTTTATATCATTCTAAAGAAATGGAAATGAGTGACCGAACCCTTTTTTTCTCTATCTCGCTTTCTTCTTTCATTTTTCTTTCTGTATACAACTTTTATGAATTACAAGGCAAATGATGTGTAGGATACACAATCCTATTCTTGCGGGAAAAATAACTAGGAAAGGAATGAAATATAAATGACATAATATTTCAGGGCGAACGTCAAAAGAAAAAGCGAATCAGATGTTCATGAGCGCGAATAAATCTGGTGACGTGTAATGCATTATTAAGAAAATAGCGAACATTATTAAAGACAATTGATTGCATTCATCGAAAATTGATGCAGAAAACAACCGGAAACTCAAGAACAAACGCCGAATGAGATATGTGTCGTTTAGACCGATCGATGTCTAATACGGCGTAAAAACAATGATGACGTAAATGTAGAAACAATCACGCGTAATGCGACTCTTATTTAGAGCGACTCTTGGATCATGTACACCGGTGATTCAATCGGGAGGAATAGAAACACGAGTAATTCCGCGTGTTCTCCGATGCATCGTCGCGAAAACGTGATAATAAAATCATCTGACTCGTTCTTTTGATCTCTTATATTGTACAAAAATATTGTTGAATTATATGACCAGTATAAGTGTAAAATTACATAATAAATAATAGAAATTAATAATATCTCCATTATTTATTGTATAATTTTACATTATTTATATATATACATGGTATCCCGAAACTCATAATCAATCTTTCAAAGACAGATTCCTGAGATCATCTGAAGACGATTTTTCCTCAACGAAAATGTCGAGGCACTAATAATTTTCGAATTATAAGTGATTGGAAATAAAGGGTTTTTCGTAAACTAAGCTTTGTAGAAATAAAATATTAACAAAACTACATTCTTCGATTAATTTTAAATAGAGTTTACTTTAGTTAAGTTTTAATTTAAGGCTTAATTGCAAAAATATATGATGACCAAAATTGGGAACATGCAAAAAATGATGGCTTTCATCGATATTTTCACTGAGGAAAAATCGTCTCCAAATGATCCCAGGAATCTGTCTTTAAAAGATTGATTATGAGTTTTGGGGCACCCTGTATAATTGTTTGTAATCAAAGCTATATTTTTATATAGCTTTGATTACAAACAAAATTATTACTGCAAACTTCTACTGCAAATTTCTATTTATGCACTTTATTTTTGACAACCTAAGATAATTTTGAATTTTTTATTCTATTCTATTTATCTTTTTCCATTCTATTTATGCACATGCAAACAGCTGTAAACAAAATATAATCTTCTGTATTAAAAATTTAGATTGTTAAAAATAAAGTGCATAAATAGAAATTAAATGAATCTGAATAAATGCGAAGCAAAGTAGAAAATTTTAAACTCAAAATCTTAAAGCGAAAATTACGCATTGTTGTTAATTTATTTTAAAAATTTTTTTACCGAGAAAATAAACCTCGAAATTTTTTTACCGAGAAAATAAGCGTCGAAATTTTTCTTTACTTAACCGATGACAAGTCCAATGAAATACACTTACAGAAGCGCGAAATCGATAGAAAGTTAAAGTCGCATTTTCGCTTCTTCGCTTCTGGTCGTCCCGACTGTCGTGTGGCATCTCACACGAAAGCTCATGTTTGCGGTGCATGTCGACACAGCTGTCGGGAATCAACGGTGGCTACGGCCACAGCCTCGATCCGGTGGCTGGCGCGATCAGCAATGTAAATGTAAGCGCGAACGCGCGCGACTTCGTTAACAGTCTATTATTCTGCGGTGAAGGTCCGGACGGACTTTTATTATCTATTCGTTGTCGCACGTGAACCGAGATGTACGTCCATCACTTTCATCTGCGATATCTCGATGAGAACGCTAGAAAGATATTTATAATTCATGTACAATTTCTTTATTATTTAAATTATTTATTTTCTTTATTATTTCTTTTTTATTTAAAAGGCACCATTTTTGCTTCTTCATTTTTGAAGCAACAACTCTCTTTTGGTCTAATTTTGACAATTTCGCTGGATAATTAATTAATTAATTCGGGATCATATCTTCTCGGTGTGAAAGTATTTTGGAAACGCTCGTACAAGCTCTACTTGAGAGCTCAGATTGAAGGATGATTAACGATGACATGAAACCGCCGCGAAATTAATCATCCTAGATCTTCTGGGAACTTATTGAAGGGTCGACTTAACCTCGTTCTTATATATGCACAGCCCGATCTTATTTGTCGCCACTCAACTTTGTCTATTTTAAGGCTCACGGAAGCACGTGCGCGCATGGAAAGGTCAATACCATAAGAGAGAACCGGGATCTGATGCGCTCTCGACATTATTACGTAATTGCCATCATACATCATCTTTAATGAATTTCATGCAAAACAGGAAGAGCCACTAATTATTAAAAAAAATGTAATTATTAAAAAATGATCCAGAGTCAAAAATTGTACGTCCTGTCGAATGTATACACAGAGAAAAATATCATTCTACTGCCAAAAAAAGCGATTATTCCGTTTATTTTTCTTTTTTTAAGTAATAGTTTTCCTCAACAAAGAATATATTCTTAATAATAGTCTTAAAATATATTCATCACAAGTGTTAGAAAATCTCATTATCACTCAAAATAAGAATTTATTTTTTCTCCAAGAATATTGTAAAGTTGTATCAAAGAAAAATCAAACTTACTTTACGTCAACTCTTGTAGTAAGCAAACCAAATTTTTGTTTTAATCAAATAACAATAAAAACACAGGCTTATTTTAAGGACCAACCAATATAAGATCTCAAATTTAGGAATTTTAATCTTTTTTATTTTTGTTTTAATTTAATATTCTTGACTAAAATACTGCACTTACTAAAATCAAGAATATATTCAATTAAATTTAATGCTTGTGGCAAACTTATGATATATTTGCGGATATACAAACTTATGGTATACTTAAAATAAATAATATTTACTTGAATACAGTATACATTTTTCTCTGTGTACGCATTAAAGAAATCGTTTGATTGTATCAACAAAACGTATCTGATAGAAGGCATTTTGATTAAACCAAGCAGAATTTCCAATCATAATAAGACTCGATTTTTTATAACTAGAAGTTTAATAGATTTTACTGCAAGGATTTGATTAATATTTTCGAATTGGATCTATAAAACTTCTTGTTATGTTAACTACACATGGACACAATGATGCCATTTTTTAAGTAAATTTAATATTATTAACAAGAGAAAATTTAGTAAATTTAATAGGAAAAAATTAATCATACTCATCTGATAATTTCCAAAGAAATTCTGATTCGTCCATTTTCCAACAGACATACTGGAATCTATCAAATGTCTAATTAATGCAACCAGATTTTTTCTCAATGCGATTATTTTTTGTTTGTTTCACAAATTTTGAAAATCTCTCGAGTGTTGTCTAATCCGATCAGCTGATCAACCCCTAATTTGCCTCATAAACTACCTGAAGAACAAAGCTTCGTTCTTCAGCGAACGTAACAGTACTCGCGGTTGAATCATCCACCACCCACGGCGAGCCGCGACGAGACGAGGAGAAGAGATTGAAGAAGACAGACGGGAGAGCGAGAAGGAATAGAGACGGAAAGAAGAACGGCGTTATTGTCGCTCGAGCACTTTACGCCAATTTGCAGACGCGACGTTTTGAAAAGGATGTTCCTGATAATATGGAAAGCGTTGAACCCACCGGATAAGGTCAAGTAGACTAGTCGTTTCTCGCGCTAGTTACGACAGCTAATAGGATATGCGCACCGGTGACGTGGAAAGAGAAAAGATCCAAGCAAACACAGACTTAACTAGCCGGAAGGTACAATCGAGATGAATTAGGCAGACGCGATCTCTGTTTGCGGATTAATCTACTTTAGCTGCGCGAAAAACGTCTTCCTAAAGAAACAAAGGGAAAGAACAGGATGTCTTCGAACATGCCTCAAAAGATTATTTTTTTTTTGTTGATTTTTTTTAAATAAAATTATATTCGAACAAAAAATATGCGTCAATTATAAATTACTCTACAGTTCAAGAATCTCTTAATGAACAATGAAACGGTTATTTTTTGTCGTAAATAAGTCACAGTCGGAATGTCTCTTGCAAGAGTTCGCGACTTTCTCCGAGGGAGATGTCTCTTTCCAAGACACACATAAAGCACCGAGAGATTTTCATTCCACGAAAACTTCTTTCGTCGCTCGTGTAAACGTATAACACCCTTCGACACGAAGCCATGATTCGTTCCGAGATACAATCTTGCGCGAAAGAAAAAGAGGCCGCGCGGTGGAAGTTTCTTGCTCCGGTTGAAGTTTCTTTTCTACAATTGCAGCTGCGTGTAAAAGCGCGTCGGACACAAGAACACGGCGGATGGAGTAGCAGGATGAGAGCACATCGTGGGAGAGATATAAAGGGACACGATGGAGGAGAGGAGATGTGGAAGAGAAACAAGAGGGAAATCTTCCTCGCTATCTAAGGAGCGAGAGACCGCGCGTAATAAGTGGCTTGAAATATCTGAGAAATCGAACGAGACACGGCTCGTTGCACTCTCTCGTCTCTGGTTCGCCTCCTTTTCCGCAAGCGCGAACGACAAGTAACGAGAAGCGACAGAAAAATAGAAAAATTACATGTCCAAAGTAGAGTGTTTTTGACTTTGATGATCATCCGTTCGATATATCGTTATGAAATCGCACGCATTTACACGTACTTTTGTTTCATATCGTGCTTTTAAACTTTTTATTTGGTGTCAAGACAAATTTAATTATTATATATATATATTCTTCAGGTAATGATGAAGCAAACTCGATCAGCTGATTGAATCAGATAACGCATAAAAGATAAAAATTTGTAAAATCTGTAAAAGAAAGAATACATTTGACAAGTTGTATAATTCTGATGAAGCAAACTCGATCAGCTGATTGAATCAGAGAACGCATAAAAGATTTTAAAAATTTGTAAAATCTGTAAAAGAAAGAATACATTTGACAGACAAGTTGTATAATTCTGATGAAGCAAACTTGATCAGCTGATTGAATAAGATAACGAATAAAAGATTTTAAAAATTTGTAAAATCTGTAAAAGAAAGAATACATTTGACAAGTTGTATAATTCTGATGAAGCAAACTCGATCAGCTGATTGAATCAGAGAACGCATAAAAGATTTTAAAAATTTGTAAAATCTGTAAAAGAAAGAATACATTTGACAAGTTGTATAATTCTGATGAAGCAAACTTGATCAGCTGATTGAATAAGATAACGAATAAAAGATTTTAAAAATTTGTAAAATCTGTAAAAGAAAGAATACACTTGACAAGATGTATAATTCTAATGAAGCAAACTTGATCAGCTGACTTGATCAGCTGATTGAATCAGAGAACGCATAAAAGATTTTAAAAATTTGTGAAATATGTAAAACAAAGAATACATTTGACAAGATGTATAATTCTAATGAAGCAAACTCGATCAGCTGATTGAATCAGATAACGCGTAAAAGATTTTAAAAATTTGTAAAATCTGTAAAAGAAAGAATACATTTGACAAGTTGTATAATTCTGATGAAGCAAACTCGATCAGCTGATTGAATCAGATAACGAATAAAAGATTTTAAAAATTTGTAAAATCTGTAAAAGAAAGAATACATTTGACATGTTGTATAATTCTGATGAAGCAAACTCGATCAGCTGATTGAATCAGATAATGCATAAAAGATTTAAAAAATTTTTTAAATTTGTAAAACAAAGAATACATTTGACAAGATGTATAATTCTAATGAAGCAAACTTGATCAGCTGACTTGATCAGCTGATTGAATCAGAGAACGCATAAAAGATTTTAAAAATTTGTGAAATATGTAAAACAAAGAATACATTTGACAAGATGTATAATTCTAATGAAGCAAACTCGATCAGCTGATTGAATCAGATAACGCGTAAAAGATTTTAAAAATTTGTAAAATCTGTAAAAGAAAGAATACATTTGACAAGTTGTATAATTCTGATGAAGCAAACTCGATCAGCTGATTGAATCAGATAACGAATAAAAGATTTTAAAAATTTGTAAAATCTGTAAAAGAAAGAATACATTTGACATGTTGTATAATTCTGATGAAGCAAACTCGATCAGCTGATTGAATCAGATAATGCATAAAAGATTTAAAAAATTTTTTAAATTTGTAAAACAAAGAATACATTTGACAAGATGTATAATTCTAATGAAGCAAACTTGATCAGCTGATTGAATCAGAGAACGCATAAAAGATTTTAAAAATTTGTGAAATATGTAAAAGAAAAAATACATTTGACAAGATGTATAATTCTTGACATTCTTTAAATTATTGCATGTTAAGTAAAAGTGACAGTCAGGCAACATATTCTCGCAACGTGGCCTTATATTCCTATTGCTCGCCGTTGTATGTCTTTCTCGATGAGATGCGGAATGGAAAACGACTACAGAAGGAAAGGGGATGCAGGAGGTGGCCGCGTCCCGCGGGATAATAACCGGACGAAGGTGGATGTTAACTGCTAGGTCCGCGTAGGCAGGCTCACCTGAAATGATCGGCCAATTTAACGCGACCGCTTATTATCGGTCGCAGAAAAAGCAGCGTGGAACAACAGGCCGATGCGAAATCGCTCGTTTCGCCTGTCGGCGATTTTCGAGAAGGGATGCGTGTTGCTCGTCTAAATATTTTCTCGCGTGCGAGGCCGTCAACGAACGAAGAAACGATACCTATTTTTTGCCGAACTAATTTTTTCCGCAATGAAACCTGATTTCTACAATATAACATTTGATTAAAAAGATATTTGGAAAACGTAAACAACGATTAAGGTATCTTTGGCTGCCGTTGACTCTTTTTACGAACGTTTAATTATTCCTGAAGCAACTTGTGCGAATAATTGCAAATGATTGCGGCGAGAGGTCGGAAACGGAGAACGCTCCTCGTAAACGAAGTCAATGAACCGCGAGGAGAGGAAGAAAAGAGTCAAGATTTTACGAGATGGCAGCCGTTAACAGCACGGTGGCCGAATAAATTCTGGAGAGCGTTCTGGAAATTATTTCCATCGTAAATCCTTCCTTTCCCTCGACAAACGTTTAAAGTCGTATCTCGTAAAGCGACGTACGAGTATAAGGCGAGGGAAAGGATGGAGAAGAAGCGCAGCTCTCCATTACATTACTCGATTGGATTGTTCCGTCCGATTGGCCGTTTTCAATTTATAATAGCTTGCAATTTTTCATTCAATAAAAATATCCATCGTTAGCCACATCTGTTTCTATTTGCATCGAACAAAAAAATGGTGTCCTCAAATTCTACTTTAAATGGCTCTATAATTCCTAACAGAATTCAAGTAAATTGTTATTTATAACGTTAATATAAATAAAATTAAAAAATATAAATATTTCATAAAAATATTACAAATATTTATTAAAAATAAATTATATTATAAAATGTTTCAAAGTTATTTTCCCTCTCCCTATTTTTTTATAATATAATAAATATAATAAATATAATAAATTATTATAATATAATTATTATAATATAATAAATTATTATAATATAATTATTATAATATAATAAAAATTATATTATAAAAAAATAGAGAGGGAAAATAACCGAGAGAAGCGTATAATTGAATTTTTCTCGAGAAAAAGTGAGTAAAATTTTCTAAGATTGAAGAACATTTTGAATCGAAATTGAATAAATCGAAAATTATAACCACACACATGCATACGTACACCTCTTCTTGCGTGATAGTTTATATCTGGATGATTAATGATAGCGGCATTTAATTGCAATATGCATCTGCTCATTGGAAACCAAGAGCTCTCGAGGTTACTCGCGCACGTCTATGCAACCGGTGGCGTTAATTACCGTGGTAAAATGACTGATATCATCTTGGTAATCCGAACGAGTCGTCGCGGGGCTTGCGATAAATTTGTTTCTACCGGAAACGCGAGTTCGTCGTCGTTCTCATCTTTGTCGTGCTCGCGTAATCGCGAAATTGCGCGGGGAATAGAAATTTCGTCGGTATGCTCGCTTGTTAAATTACCTCGACCATGTCAATTCGCCAAATTGCCATCTAGCATGAGCGCCTCAGCGCGCTCGCGAATAAAATCGTACAACTGTTTACTTTAAAAGAATTATAATATTAAATATAGTTAAATATAATATTAAATATTAAATATAATATAATTAAAATATATAATATAATATAATTAAATATATAATGTAATTAAAAGAATTATAATATAATTATAATTTTTTATATGATTATATTTATATGATTTATATGATATAACATTTAATATTTAATTATAATATTTCATTATATGATTATATTTATTTGATTTATATGACATTATATTTATATATTTATATGATATTATAATTATATGATTAAATGATTATAATTATATAATTATATTTATATGATTATAATTATAATCATTGAACGCTCAAAGAAATACTTTTACGAAAAAAATTAATTAACTCGATTTCTGTTTTTGTTCTTTATATGATTATAATTATATGATTATATTTATATGATTTATATGATATAATATTTAATATTTAATTATAATATTTAATTATATGATTATAATTATATGATTATATTTATATGATTTATATGATATTATATTTATATATTTATATGATATTATGTTTATATGATTATATGATTATAATTATATGATTATATTTATATGATTATAATTATAATCATTGAACGCTCAAAGAAATACAATAATTTTACGAAAAAAATTAATTAATTTCTCGATTTCTATTTCATTGATTCTCACTCGAAACAAAGAGCCTTGGTTAAGACTTCTTCAAAATTCCAAAATTTTAATCTCGTATATTCTCGTTTAATTATTTACGACGCATAATTAAGCGGAGATTAATAAGAGATTAATAAATTTGGAACGAAAAGTTCGGAAGAACTTTTAGAGCGACGGATTTTCTTATCGCGAGCACGGTAGTGGATGCAAAGAGCCTAGATAAGATTACGACTTCTCAAACAGTGACAATGTCGCTCGTAACTTCCGGTTTCTCGTATGAAAATGTACAGGGAGCAAGATAACGTTAACCGATTTTATGTTTCGTTACCTTTCTCCCTTCGTTACCTAGATCCACCGATCAGCTTCAAAGATTTAAAAGAGGGGAAAGTTGCAGAGGAATTTTATGCGCGACAAACTTTTCGATGATCCGCCGATGATGGCGGCGACAATGAATTAAAGCCCGAGCAATCGCGTGACCGGAAATACGAACGAGAACCGCTGTAAACGGCGTCATGCGTGGGCGCAATGCCGTATTCGTTGTTCTGATAAAGAAGCAGTATTATAATGATTACCATATCGCAGATAGTCCTTGAGCATTATATATTAAATACAATAGAATATTATATTCTTTAACTCTGCAATTCGAATTAATTTTCATCGACAAGTTTGTTAATTATAATCAGTGCGTACACACATTACGCGTATTTTGCATACAATATCTAAAGAGCTGGGCCAATAATAATAAATTAAAAATTTAATTTTTAATTTTTAATTGATATTTATATAAAATCATTTAATATCTCTTGATCTAACATTTCAAGCTTAATTTACATTTAATCTGTTTTTTTTTTGCATATTCGTTATTTTTATTAATCATTTAACAAAGTTGTGAAATAAAAAATGAGAGAAATATTAGGAAATTGAAAATTATCTCGTGTAACGCATTTAGACAAATATATTGATTGAATAATAACAACGATAATATTCAACTAACTCACTCTACGCGTATGAACCTTCGAGATACGATAATGTCTACATGTATTTTTTTTTAGTAGTATATCGAACGAGCCATATCGAACAGGATGTAAGTATACATCAGGGCAAAAAGCATGAAAGAGTCGAACACGAACTTTCGATTATACGCACTATAAATTTTCAGGCCACGCATCATTAACTCGCCGATAGCTGAAAATCCGGCTAGATCGATGAATCTCGGCAGACGGCAATATTGGTCGGTAAATTATTTCGCGTATTTACGAGAGAGAGAATCGTGAAGACATTTCGCTGCGCGATCGCGTGGATAATTAGCAGGAAAAAAAAAGATAAGAAGCCTTCTACCCTTTCAATTCTAATGCAAGAAAAAATTTCTATAGCATTACGAGATTTCCTGTGGGAAAGAGGTCCGTGTAATTTCCCCTAATTAGCTCCGGGATCACAAATACTGATTGAAAAAAATAATTTACTGAAAACAAATTGAATTAATCAGAATAAAAAATAATAATCGAATAACAATTGCGATCGGGAAATTTTATTTTACGATAAGAAGCGAGTAATGATTGTTGCCCGCAGCAGAGTCAAATGGCGAAGATGATTTTGTACAGACAATGCGTCGTAAATAGACGAAATTACATGCGACGCGCCATTAAAAAGGAAACGAATAGAAAAGCGTGACCACAGCTGAGAAAACTAAATCGTCTCTCGGGGTACATAAAGAAATCGGCGTAGGGATTGGCTCGTCTGAACAGTCGGTCTCTTGATCGAATCGAGATACGATGGGTCTCAATCTTGCTCTTCCCCTCTCGGCTTTCTTCTACCTGTTACCATCGGTGAGTCTTTTTTTCATTTAAATTGCGCTTCAACATAACGTTGCAAACTTCCCTTTTCCTATTTTTTTCTAGAATATATCTTCCGACTTTGGAAAAGCAGCGACAACTGCAACCAATGGAGCGACTGAACTGGAGCAATTAAACGATATTGTCGCTATTATTGACGTGCCGACAGAAATTCGCAAAGAAAACGGGAAGGTCGAAGATGGGCAAGGTTACAGTGGACCTTTATATCCGTTGGGAATAATAAAACCCACAATAGGTACCGATGGAACGAAACTCAACGTGGATTTTCGGGCTAAAGTAGAATCGAAAAAGCATCCCGATCACGCAGGCATCTCGATGAATGTCCAGCTCGCGAAACAAGGAGACATTCAACAGTCGCACGATGTGTCATCGGAAAAGGATAAGGAACTTTCGTCAGAAGATCAACGGATTAAGAGTCTAACGAGAGTTTTCCTCAAAAACGGAAATACGAAGGATGCGAACGTCCTTCACCTGTCGGATATTACAGATACTTTAATAGAAAAGTCCGCCAAAGGGAATAAGCAGGTCGCGTCGAGGAATGCGGATGGAAAAAATAGTGCCCTTAATCGCATGAAAAAAAAGAATTATATCCGACTCTGCAGGAGATCAATTGACGGATCGACGGAGAATCTGATGCAGAAATTACGCGATTGCTTGAAGCTTTCGAGGAGCGACTTTTATCTCGAGCACGATACAAAGATTACAAATGAGAAAAAGAATATGACTGGACTCGTAGGATTAAGAATCGAGACAAAAAATAGCAACGGAAATGATTACAAAGACTCCGAAAGCGACGAACATAAACAGCAAAACAAAGTGACAGAGACTCTTATTATTCCAGACGATTCCATCAATTATGAAGAAGTGAACTCTAAAGTAGACAATAATCTTGGAATTAGTCTGAAAATCAAGAAATCAGTGGTTGATGGTAAAATCGATAAACTCGAGCTAATACATTAAAAACGTGAGAAAATTATGATTAACTTAATGTTACGAGTCAATCTCGATTAATTTAAATTATCTCACATATCTATTCGTATGTAAGATAAATAAAAGCGCTACTGTATTATTTGACTTAAAACTGTAAGAAAAAATGAATAACATGATGTATATTTTAAAGTTGCTTAAAATGTTCGAATAAATAAATAATATATTTAAAATAATACACAGAAAAAAAGGACCTTCTTGTTTTGAAAATATATTTAGTTTTAACATCGAAATAAGATTATATCGCGTTAATTAAAGAAAAATATAATTGCTTGAATAATTGCTTACTCGAATGAAGCCACTTCATACAGTTCAATCGAGAAAAATATATTCTTATGATTTAAGATTTAATTTTCTTGAATGGAAAAGAAACAATGTTGGATGAAAAATAACATTTTTAAATCAAAGATTATAATTTTCTTAAAGTAGAATTAAATAATTATATATTCTTCAGGTGACAATTACAATATTAAAATAAGACTAATATTGTTGAAATTTAAAATTATTAAATTCTTCTAGAAGATTATAAATTGTTGCGTATATACGAAACAATAAACGCGTTAGTTTAAGTATATAAGTTTTAATTTGACATTTCTTTTTTTTCTGTGCATAAACTCACGAAAAAAAGGACATTCTTGTTTTTTAAAATATATTTAGTTTTAACATGGAAGTCTTGAAATGAGATTATATCGCGTTAATTAAAGAAAAATATAATTGCTTGAATAATTGCTTACTCGAATAAAGCCATTTTATACAGTTCAATCGAGAAAAATATATTCTTATGATTTAAGATTTAATTTCCTTGAATGGAAAAGAAACAATGTTGGATGAAAAATAACATTTTTAAATCAAAGATTATAATTTTCTTAAAGTAGAATTAAATAATTATATATTCTTAAGGTGACAATTACAATATTAAAATAAGGCTAATATTGTTGAAATTTAAAATTATTAAATTCTTCTAGAAGATTATAAATTGTTGCGTATATACGAAACAATGAACGCGTTAGTTTAAGTATACAAGTTTTGATTTGACATTTCTTTCTGTGTATATTTATAAAGAATTAACGACTAAATGACGAGTATCTCGAATTATAAAATACTGTGCGAACTCGCCGCGGTTTGTTTAAGTCCCAAGTATGTGGGACTTTTAGCATGACATGCAAAACCTACCCACCCTTTCATAATTCCATATTACCCTTCCCCGGAAAAAAAAAAATTCCAGATCCGGTTCGAGGTCAATTCCCTCGACTTGCATTCAAGGTTGGAGCGTGTGACACGGCCGTTAAGACACAATAGATCATTTCGAGTTGTTGCGGCATATAATTAATCTTAACAGACCAGTCGCGCGGATATTCGCGACGATTGGCGGCCTTCGCGCGGATCAACCAGAACAAGATCTAAACGATTCTTCCGCTCTTCGAGCCTCTTCATCAGCTTGCGATTTATTAAAACGTCGATTTAAAATTTAAAAATCCGCGGAAAGCTGTGATAAATATTTTGGAAAATTGCAGAGGATATTTTAGACAAATATTTTGGAAAATTGCAGAGATTACGAATTATTCCTCGGGCGTTTATTTCGCGCAAATGTGCGAATTGAGTTACATAATCACGCGTATATTCAATGTATTCATCCAATAATATCCACAACTAGAATATCACGTGTGTATGCGAGGATCGGGTGATATGAGAATCGCGAGAGTTACGTGATCGTCTATTAAAGCACGATACAGAACTCTATAACAATGCGATATGATATATAGTTTGCGAATTGTTACGCAAAATAAACATGTCGCGTTATATTTCGCATTTTAATGTCACGATTGAATGCGATATAACGCTCAAACGATGCCGAAAATTATTTTTATCTTATAAGACATAAGGAATACCTTTCCTATCTTTTATCTTTAATTAAAATGATTAAAAAAAATGTCCTATTATAATCATTACAGCAATCATTATATTATAATCAATAATTAATATTATAATAATTAATATTATAATTATTGTATTATCATAATTAATATTATAATTATTGTATTATAATAGTTAATTAATAATCATTATATTATAATCATTCTAGGATATAAAATGAGAAGTGATAAATGAATATTTTTAAAGACATTGACGAATGGAAAAATGTGAAAGTTGCAATGTTTTAGAGAATATATGATAATTATTTATTTTCTTCTTCCACTCTACAACTGCCAGTGAAATTTTTGAAATCAATCTGTATCCGTAATTTTGAATGACTGCAGTCATTATTTACGATTCTTTCTTAATAAACTTTACATTCAAAATATCATATACGTTCTGCTGCTTCTAAAATATTTCAATTTTAACATTTTTCACATCATCGATAATATTAAAAATATTCACTATTCGCTTCACCCTCGCTTTATTATATTAAAAAAGGCGTAAATAAATTTTAATCACAATAAGACGCGCTGAAAAGTTTAGCAGAAAAGGTTCGAAGCTTATATACTTTTACAATGCGTTAAATATTCTGGCTGCGCGCACAAAAGCGATAAAAGCCGTACAAGTGCCGACGAGACGGCGACAATGTAACAATTGGGGCAGAAGCCCAATCTGGAGGTCAACTCGCTTGGAAGTTTGTTCGATGAGCAAGGTACTTGTGTGTTATTTGCGTTCGGACAAGTGCGATTCACGCATGTGCGACTTTAATTGTTTTCAATCAAACTTGGTTTAAATTTATCATACATCTCGTTAGGAAAAAAAAAAAAATAAACACAACATGTAATCACCCTAGTGACATTTAAAGTTAACTTAATCGAGCTTGATTTGAGAGCTGTAAAAAACAATCGATCGATTTTACGGAGAAAAGCGGATTCCCCAAATTCAGGAAAAAGGGAGAAGTTGCGCGATGGATTTCTGCGCAATCACCCTATATAATCACCTTAATGGCGAATGTTTCGCTTAACCCCCAGGAAAATAGTACTCCTTAAGTTTGACGGAACCGCTTATTCTCGTAAAAGGAGAAGCGCGCGATAAAAACGAGGAGGGATCCACAAACACGCGCATTCTCGAGTACCACGTCTCCCTCGACGCGATCGATAAATTTAATTACGTACACATCGGGGGCAGCCATTCTTCCCCGGATGCTGAAACTATGCCGGACACGAGAATTCGTATTCGATCGCCCCCTCCCCTCCTCCTTGGACCAATAATGATTTTCCTTCTATTTATTATCCGCGCAAGATAATGATAAGATAACAAAATGTACGAAAAAAAGAGAGAAAGAGAGGTTGCTACTATTCAAAGATAAATTTCTCGATAAATTGCTGATAAGCGCAATGTGGAAAAATCTTATATAGAATTAAGTTTTCCGAGTATATAAAAATAGGAGAGCCAAATATCGATTTTCACACGAGCGAGAAATTGAATTTGTCAAAATAAAAATTAAAATAAAAATAACAAAAAAACAATGTATAATGTACATGATTGCAAGAATGGAATGTGAATGCAAACAAATATTATTTCAATTCCAGCGAAAAATCGCGAGAAACGTTCATCAATAAAATTTTTTCGAGATTCCTCAAGGATGTTTTGTATCTATTTTCAAAATATTGAGAATTTAATGAAAATTGTACAGAATGTCCTTACATATGTTTAGAATCTTCGGTACAATTTTTCAATCGATTCACTAAAGCGTTCACAAGTTATAAGGATTTTAATTTACACCGAATTAACATGTGTTCTTATGGGAAATCGTATAATCACGTCGATTCAAATGACAAAAACACATGGAAATAAAATTCAGAATTTGTTTAAAATTTGCAAAAGTTTAGATACAGAGGAAATATTTGATCAAATAATATTATACAAGTACTAACGAAAAAGATATTAAAAAGATATTAAATACAATTCAATCAAGTTAGCCATGTATCTGTCACAAGGCGAAATTCTCTGCCAAAAGTTAATCATTTCGATTAACAAAATTCGGAATATTTCAGTAAAAGCGCAATAAATATTAAAAAATACACCTCTGCACTGTAGCTAAGATCAAATTGTAATGTTCCACACAATTTCTTACTCAAAATACAAAAGTGGATATTCGTCAATATTGATTTTCAGCAACTTTTTCCTGGGATTGTACATACAAAACATCCTTAAATGTGAATCGATTGATAATGAAATTATTAAAGGAAGTCGAGAAGGTCTCGAGAAACCAATAATAATCCCATCATCAAGATCGCGGGATGACAAGATTCGATCGCGCAACGAACGAGATTTTCGATCTTTCACCTAAGCCGATCCAACAATAAATTTCAACGCGAATTTAGAGAAATTTAAAGAACTGCCACGAGATGTAATTTCGCGGAATCGCATATCGCGATGCATAGGTAGATATTCCTTTCAACCGATTATCTGACGCAACGTCATCCCATGGCATTCGATCCGGCTGTGGTTTTATGTAACACGATCCGCACGCGTAATCGCTATTCTCTTTCACCGGTGACCGATACCGGAGGATGGCCTCAAAGATGGCCCCTCTCTTTCTCTCTCTCTCTCTCTCTCTTTCTCTCTCTCTTTCTCGCCAAAACCACTGTCAAATTCGCGGCACCTTGAGATGACGCGGTTCTCGAGATGACGCTGTGATCCCGACTTGAAATTGGCTAAACGCACTCGTTTAAGTCACTGACTTGAATATAATTGTGGTACTCACGATTAGGACGATGATGTTCGAGGAATCTGCGAGCGACGAGGTGTCCAGCGAGCGATTCCACCACCACCACCGCCACCTCCACCACCTGATGTCTCGGAGCAGTCCCAGCACACGCCACTTGTCGTTTTCACCGTCGAGGTGATATCTCGCACTTTATCTGTCACTCGCGGGCGCGACGCGAGACGCGCGTCCTCGCGTCGGGGGTGGAACGCGATCTCACCAGCGATACCGTAAACAACCGCCTGCGGACTCACTCGCGGCGCGAATCCCATCGACCGCGATCATTTGTCGTAAACACTGGTCGCCATGCTGCCGAGGCACCTGTCAATACGGTCGCGCGGCGGCGCCATCTTGGCCCGGCGTACGCGTGGCGCCAACGGACGGCCGTCGATGGTACTAACGGTGGAATTTGCTTTATCTTACGAGGATTCGCCGTTTGTTTCGCGCCGGTAAAAAAGCCACGTGGAAATTGTCCGGAGAAATTTTCAACGACCCAGGTAGAATGAAACTCATGACGTCATCATGATTTTATTTATCATTATCGTAAAAGTTACCTGAACAAAAATGATTAAAAAGTGAGTCCAAGATGACAGAAAGAATCAAATTTTTAAGTTCGATAATCGCATTATATAATTTTAAAAAGACTATGTTGCTTAAATATAGTTAAAATATACATGAATAATTAAATAAACAAGCAATTGCGTAATATATATGAAAATGATATTGTGATTGATTCTTAAGATTTCATACGCGAAGTATATATATTCTCCAACAGAGTTCGCTAGAATTGTTTAATATCAAAAATAAGTTACCAAAAGTATATCAAAGGAGATCATTATGATTTTTCTAAAATGACTTTTAGGTGACGTCATAATGATGTCATTATGAGTTTCATGTTCTACCTGGGGATGTATCCGCAATATAACGATTTGATATTTATTTTGATCGTAATTAAATTATCGTATTTTAAATTTAAAAAATATCCTCTTAAAAAGAGCGAATTAAATTCAAAAAATAAAGTCCAGACGAAAGACACACGTAACACGCGTTTCATATACGTTCGATCCTATCCAAGGACGGCAGTGGACTGAATTTTCACACTCGAGATTATGTTTATAATTCGCTAAAGTACGATGTGACGTGTTGTGTTTACATATCTCGATACTCTCTTTTCGACACTCGTCATATTTGACGTTGATTTACAAACAATATTTATTCTCACGATTCAAGATTATCGTAACTCGAGTGGTAAAGAGCTCAAGAACGAGATAAATAATTCTTATGAAAGTTATACATTGTGTGGTAATGTAATAATAATTATATCAGTTTTAGCATTAATTATTTAATAGATATTGCTACGCGTTTGTTTAATATTTAGAGATAAACTTACGTGATATATTCTCTCGTTCTCTGTATTTAACGCGCCCTGTTTGACGCTATTTTCACTTCGAAGCGATGATTCGCATAGTGATTGATAGCGTTAAATTCGATTCTCGTAGTACAAAACAAACTCGAAATTCCGAAACTGATATCAATCCTGACGGAAGTCAAGAAGTTTAGTTATATTTTCATAGTCATTTACAAATATGTTACGCACGGTTATTTGGACGTTTGTGAGATATCGCGATCGATTTTCGTAAATATTCAAGAAACGAAATGATCGATGGGATTAATACTGTCAAATTATTAGGGACACAATCATATTAGAAGATATTATAAGAATCATTTATCCAATTACATTTAAATTTCTTTATGCTTTCATGTCATTAAGAATAAATTATGTTTGTAATTATATAAGCATGTGACGTAACAGTTCAATTCAGTCAGACATCTAATAAAGTTAGATGACAGTTAAGATAATTTGACAAATTGAATTAATTCCGTAAAGAATATTAAGCATACGAATAAAATAAATTGGCGAGACTAAATATTGTGTATATACATACGTGTTTCGAATTTCCTCAGGCGATGAGTGGAGGGGGGGGAGAGACACCGGCACATATTCTATTTATCTATAGTCGATACGTTATCCGCACGAGGTCGCAGCTCTCGGCGACACGTCACCGACCAAGCTGTCAGTCATATTTAACGTCGCGTCAGCGCAAGGTCGAAGTGATACTATCGTGCTACGCATTCCTCTTATTTCTGTGGAATCCGCGAAGCATCGTCAAAAAGTGTTACTCAAATTAAGAATAAATATCACGTATGTAATTGATCTATTCCAAATTTTAATCGTACCCACGTGCGTATCTTGCGTAACGAAAGACATATTAATCTGAAACGTGACGGGACGCGTCGATACGTTACCCGCGTGAAGTTGCGCGTTATCGACGAAGCAGTCGGCCATATTCAGTCAAGATCGAGACAACGTCGTGATAACGTCGTGCTGCGCGTTTCTCGTGTTTCACACCTCTCTAAAGTGTATCGCGCGTGCGAGTGTGAGCGGGATTATCAGACAAGGTGATCGATGTGTTAATCAAGTAGTTAAATACTCCGTTAATTCGCGTTCGTTGGCAGTATTTTTCCGATGTTCGCGAGTGCGAGTGCTGGAGAAAGTGAATTGTCCAAGAGGCAGCGGTCCGAAGTTGGCGCCGGAACAGCTGATGTATCACAGCGCCGATGTACCCAGTTGGTAAGTAAATTTATTTATCGCACACACATTCACACGCGTTGAAGGATCAGATGAGATTGCGCGTTCTGATTTTTTTTCAGATTTTTTTAATCTTCGCAAAAACAAAATAGAAACGAATGATTTTCTTAATCCTCGCGAAAAATAGAAATGAACGACGTGTCATATTTCTGATCGTTACGCGTGTATAATTTTTTACACACAGCTGCTCTTCTTTTGTATCTTAAAATATACATATATGATTTATTATTGACATTGGAAGCGTATACAGAGTTAGTGTCGATATACAAAAGAATGATTCTCGCATGCTCGATAATAAATTAAGATTGCAATGATGTAGTTTAATAGTAATAATAATAAATGAACACACATCACACATATCGGAAGAAGATGTAATAGCATAATATTCCCCTAGAATAAGAATACTCTCTAGCAACACCGTGTCGATACATTAATAGCCATAATTAGGACGACGGGCGTAGTTGTGGAAAAAAAAAGAAAATGAAAAATCGCGTTAAAGAACGCACATGCTTAATGATTAATGCTACAATAAATAATAATGAGTCTATATCGCGTCAAGTATATGCGAAGTATATCGAAGGGACTATATCGTAATTGGCGACATCCCCTTTGCTTTCCCGGTTAAAAAATTTAGACGATAATTTTTGAAAAAGGATACATAATCTATAAACAATTCTTCGTCAACTTTGACATCCCAGGTAGAACATGAAACTCATAATGACATCATTATGACGTCATCATGATTTTATTTATCGCTTAAAAGTGACCTAAACAAAAATGATTAAAAAATGAGTCAAAGATGACAAAAAGAATGATAAATGTTTAAGTTCAATAATCGCATTATATAATTTTAAAAAGATTATGTTGCTTAAATATAATTAAAATATACATGAATAATTAAATAAACAAGCAGTTGCGTAATATATATATAAAAAATGATATTATTATGATTGATTCTTAAGATTTCATACACGAAGTATATATATTCTTCAACAGAGTTCGCTAGAATTGTTTAATATCAAAAATAAGTCACCAAAACATTGTCCAAAGTATATCAAACGAGATCATTATGATATCATGATTTTTCTAAAATGACTTTTAGGTGATTTTTAGGTAACTTTTAGTACGTCATAATGATGTCATTATGAGTTTCATGTTCTACCCGGGATACAATAGCGATTTGCGAAGCATTTTGCCGCGTGAATTATTTCCGAGAAGGGGAGAGAATCGGCAATCGCGATGAATATTAATTATCATAGAAACAGCAGTAACAATACGACAACAATCCGGACTGGCAAGATGCTCGTTTTCCCTCAAACGCATTTTCCGCCATAGAAATTTAGCGTTTCGGATCGGCTGTCACCCGAGCTCACGTAAATTATTTCTCTATCGCGTCGCGCGTCTAGAGTTTCGAATGATCGATACAGATCTCGATCGATCGGAATTTGTCGAACGATTATTAAATACTTGGAGACGACACATGATAAATGAACATGTACAGCATTTGTCGCTTCCGAATTCGGAAAAAATACGAGCGAAATTATATCGTCGAGTGATTTTATTCCTCGCTTTTTCTCTCTTTTTTTTTTCTCTCTCTCTCTCGCATCGTGCTAGCCCCATCTGTTTTAATAGAGATAATTTTTCGGCTCCTCCGTCGGCTGGCCGCACACTCCGTGATACTTTTTCGTGACGAGACTCCTGCTACGGCAATTCTCGATCTCCAGGAAGCACTCGTTGCTATACGTCATGCCATCGGTGCCGCATACGGGATCGTAATAAGGCGGACAGATCTTTTGACAGCCGCGAAACAGGAAGCCTTGGACGCATCTCTTCATAGGTACCACGTACACGTGTTTCCTAAAATGGAAATTATTTATTAATTGCTTATTTTCCCTCGCTATTTGAGGTGGAAATTTTTTAAATTAAAAATTAAATTAAATTTTTAAAATTTCCATTTATTTTTTTAAATTAACATTAAATCAAGGGGAGGAAAGAGGAAGACCAAAGTTAAGCTTAATTGGTTAAATTCGAGCTTAAACTCGCTTCGCGCGTTAAAGAGCAATTGCATGATTCGTGAGTTGAACGATTTGGATCAGTACTCGTGTCGCGAATTGTCCCGAATATTTTCATAATTTCCGAGTATTAGTTTCTTTATTTGACGTACGATGGACATTCGGTGAGTGTTAGAAAGCAATCGAGAATAGAAAATGACTCCTTTGAGGATATAGGCCGCGCGAAGGCGTCGATAATTTCTACTTTCGAAATTGCACGGCGATTGTGTCCAATTGACGTTCGCGAAGTAGGATACTTTCCTCTCGCGTACTTGAACAACGGGCACGAGAACATCCTGCTGGTACACGTACCGATAGTTTATTATTTTCGTGAAAAAGAAAGAAAAAAAAAGTAATGAAACGGTTCTCCAGCTGAATCGAATAAACGGCCTTTCATCGCACGCGATACTATTAACTCGAATTAATCATTTCTCGGAGTTTCTTAGACAATCTTTTCCCCTCTTCAGAAATGTATTCCGACGTAATGAAAGTTTCCATGCATGGAAAGTATTATGCATATGGAGGAAAAAGCTACTATTGCGGTCAATGAAATTACACGCGCGACACGAAACATGCCGCTCTCTCTAGACTTTTTTAAATAAATAGGAATAATTTAATTTGAATGTTAATAAGTAGCCTCTCAGCTGAGCTACTTTTAGCAAAGTAATCAAATTTTTATATTGCGGTAGAATTTTTTTGTGCTGTATAAAATGGGAATAAAAGTTGTATGCTTGAAGTTAAGATACGATTATTGAGACAATTTAATTGCTTTTCTTAATAATGAAAGATTCAATTGGGGCAATAATTGAAAAGAAAATTTAATTAAAATGCTTATTTTGCAATTTCATTCGTAATCTATAGAATTTTAAATAAATCTAAATATTTTACAAAACGAAATACGAGTTTTAAATGCAATCTTTTTCTCGAGACTACATATTTTGTTTGTCTTTTTATATCTTTTACTATTAACGATTTCATTTATTTGCTATTATTTATCGTTCGCTCGAAAGTTGCTAGAGCAGATATTATTAATAAAAAAAAAATGTGATCAGATTTTCTCGAGAATCAGGGGTTTAATTGTTTAAAAGGGCTCGCTGTAATTTTACTCAAACAAAAAACTCCGGTATATTGTGCAAATAAAATGCTTGAAATGCGGTCAGGCGGCTTACCCGCAATTGTCCCTCTTCATCTCGCACTCGTTGCGATAGAGCTTATTATCGGAGCCGCAAACAAACTGACGTTCCCCGCTGCAGATCTGGTTGCAGAGCGCGGTGGTGCGACAATGTTGCGCCGGAACTTGAACCACCCTCTGGCCGCAAGTCTCCCGCCGCAGATGGCAAAGGGACCTATAAATGCATACGAGATGACGCACCAGTGAACGCGTAAACTTGGAGGGATTGGCCGCTGTTTGATCCTTTCGCGATTTTTTCTTTTTTTTTTTTCATTATATTCGAGTCGCATTTAATCTCTAAAAGAATTTTACACTCAAACCCGTTTAAATATTTAGAAAATATTGCATTCGATATAACCAGGTATAATATCATGGATTTTGCGATCGTTTTATTTGAAAAAAAAAGCAACTCTGAAATTTAAATTGATGAAGAGCAAGTTTTGGAAAGGGTCCAAAGTCTTTTGTCGGTCTCTAATGAACGGCCACTTTGTGGTGGATCGCGCTCCTAAAATCGTGGAACGGACTTTCTGGAATCCGAATAACATTCTTAATCACCGATAAACGTTGCCATCGCTTCCACAAACTGGTTCCTCGGGTACTTGGGCGCAATCTTCGGGGCACTGTTCGGTCTCCTTCAAGGTCGTGCACTCCCCAACGTGAGCCAATTGGATACCCTTTCTAAAAACGCATCAAATATTGAAAAAGAGTTAGCTGGTCTACGATTGATCGGACGTTCGCAACGAGTTCGAAAACGATAAACGATCACGTTGGAGGGATTATCGTATCTTGATATTTGAAAAGCAAATTGGTCATTATTCCTGAGAGATGAAGACAACTTACAAACAAACCGCTACGTTCAAATGGCACTGATTTGGATAGGTATTCGCATCGCTACCGCAAACCGGATCCACCTCGCTTCCGCATCTCAGCTGTTGCTTCATGCATTTTGTTAGCCGAGCCCGACACTTCTCGAAGTCAACTACCGTTATCTTCCTTCTTGCATGCCTGTCGATTATTAATACTTTGCTAAAGATTCGTGACCGGCGATCGATTACTCGTGACAAGGAAGCACGAGCAATTTTTACTTATCCAGGAGAAGCAGCGCTGATGATGAATACACACCCGCAGTTTAGCATTTGCATCTCGCATTCGTTCCTGTATATGTTCCCATCCGATCCGCAGACCGATACCTCCGCCTCGTTTTTGCAATCCAAGGGACACGCGTTGCTTCCGGACGTTCGTTCCCGAGATATGCAGAATGACATTGGAACTTCGAAGACGTGTTTCCTGGAAAGCACGCTTCGATTAACATCATAGAACTTGACGAGAGTTTCGCGATCCAATTAATAAAATTTCGATGTAAAAAGTCACAATAGGATTATAAAATTCCGAGCTACTCGTTGAAGGAAAAATCAGGATGTCGAGAAACTTTAAGTCACGTATATCAGACTTTACATCCCGCATCAAATCGCATGTAATATTTAGAGAGAAATCTCGGTGGAGGGAGGAACGAAGGGCAACTCGAGTGTTCTTTAAATTACACAAGGGGAGATACACTCTTATAACACAAAGAGTATACGAAAAAAAGCGATTCTTGAATGATCAAGTGGAAGGAAAAAAATAGGGAACGCGGGGTAAAGTAGGATTACGAGATCCCGCGAAATCTCTGCAAGAGAGAAAGTCCCTCGGGGACGATCTTGGTCGGTCGTACTTGGTCGGATCCGCAGACTTACCCGCAGTTCTTCGCCCGCATTTTGCAGGTGTTCGAGTACAAAATACCGTCGCTACCGCAGGCAGGCTTGGCACCACGCCAGCACGATTCACGACAATGTCTTGTGGTCTGGCAGTGCTTCTTATTCGTACGCACGACGCCTTGGCTGTGAAGGGAAAAAGTCAAAATCGTTTTGCGGCCGGGGACTAGCTTTATGTTAGAATAAACTCTTCCTTCCCGCAGGGTAGTTACGTTTTACGAGATTACACTGAGAAAAAAATCTGGTTGCATCAATTAAATTTCTGGTAGATTCAATCAGTATGTCTGTTGGAAAATGGAATCAGAATTCTTGTAGGAATTACCAGATGAATCTGATTAATTTCTTCTGTTAAATTTATCAAATTTTTGGATTAATAATACTAAACTCACCAGCACCGAGTCGTCTAAAATTTTTTCCATCTAATCTCAAAAGTCTGTTTAATATTCTGAATTTTCATTAAATTATTTTAAGTTCAGTTTTTGGTAGATTCAATCAGTATGTCTGTTGGAAAATAGACGAATCGGAATTCTTGTAGGAATTACCAGATGAATCTGATTAATTTCTTCCTGTTAAATTTATCAAATTTTTGGATTAATAATACTAAACTTATTAGCACCGAATCGTCTAAATTTTTTTCCATCTAATCTCAAAAGTCTGTTTAATATTCTGAATTCCAACACGATTATTGCATAAATTCAATCCAGATTATTCAATAAATTATTTTAAGTTCAGTTTTTGATAGAATTCAATCAGTATGTCTGTTGGAAAATGGACGAATCAGAATTCTTGTAGGAATTATCAGATGAATCTGATTAATTTCTTCCTGTTAAATTTATCAAATTTTTGGATTAATAATACTAAACTCACCAGCACCGAGTCGTCTAAAATTTTTTCCATCTAATCTCAAAAGTCTGTTTAATATTCTGAATTTTCATTAAATTATTTTAAGTTCAGTTTTTGGTAGATTCAATCAGTATGTCTGTTGGAAAATGGACGAATCGGAATTCTTGTAGGAATTATCAGATGAATCTGATTAATTTCTTCTTGTTAAATTTATCAAATTTTTGGATTAATAATACTAAACTCATTAGCACCGAATCGTCTAAATTTTTTTCCATCTAATCTCAAAAGTCTGTTTAATATTCTGAATTCCAACACGATTATTGCATAAATTCAATCCAGATTATTCAATAAATTATTTTAAGTTCAGTTTTTGATAGATTCAATCAGTATGTCTGTTGGAAAATGGACGAATCAGAATTCTTGTAGGAATTACCAGATGAATCTGATTAATTTCTTCCTGTTAAATTTATCAAATTTTTGGATTAATAATACTAAACTCACCAGCACCGAGTCGTCTAAAATTTTTTCCATCTAATCTCAAAAGTCTGTTTAATATTCTGAATTTTCATTAAATTATTTTAAGTTCAGTTTTTGGTAGATTCAATCAGTATGTCTGTTGGAAAATAGACGAATCGGAATTCTTGTAGGAATTACCAGATGAATCTGATTAATTTCTTCCTGTTAAATTTATCAAATTTTTGGATTAATAATACTAAACTTATTAGCACCGAATCGTCTAAATTTTTTTCCATCTAATCTCAAAAGTCTGTTTAATATTCTGAATTCCAACACGATTATTGCATAAATTCAATCCAGATTATTCAATAAATTATTTTAAGTTCAGTTTTTGATAGATTCAATCAGTATGTCTGTTGGAAAATGGACGAATCAGAATTCTTGTAGGAATTATCAGATGAATCTGATTAATTTCTTCCTGTTAAATTTATCAAATTTTTGGATTAATAATACTAAACTCACCAGCACCGAGTCGTCTAAAATTTTTTCCATCTAATCTCAAAAGTCTGTTTAATATTCTGAATTTTCATTAAATTATTTTAAGTTCAGTTTTTGGTAGATTCAATCAGTATGTCTGTTGGAAAATGGACGAATCGGAATTCTTGTAGGAATTATCAGATGAATCTGATTAATTTCTTCTTGTTAAATTTATCAAATTTTTGGATTAATAATACTAAACTCATTAGCACCGAATCGTCTAAATTTTTTTCCATCTAATCTCAAAAGTCTGTTTAATATTCTGAATTCCAACACGATTATTGCATAAATTCAATCCAGATTATTCAATAAATTATTTTAAGTTCAGTTTTTGATAGATTCAATCAGTATGTCTGTTGGAAAATGGACGAATCAGAATTCTTGTAGGAATTACCAGATGAATCTGATTAATTTCTTCCTGTTAAATTTATCAAATTTTTGGATTAATAATACTAAACTCACCAGCACCGAGTCGTCTAAAATTTTTTCCATCTAATCTCAAAAGTCTGTTTAATATTCTGAATTTTCATTAAATTATTTTAAGTTCAGTTTTTGGTAGATTCAATCAGTATGTCTGTTGGAAAATAGACGAATCGGAATTCTTGTAGGAATTACCAGATGAATCTGATTAATTTCTTCCTGTTAAATTTATCAAATTTTTGGATTAATAATACTAAACTTATTAGCACCGAATCGTCTAAATTTTTTTCCATCTAATCTCAAAAGTCTGTTTAATATTCTGAATTCCAACACGATTATTGCATAAATTCAATCCAGATTATTCAATAAATTATTTTAAGTTCAGTTTTTGATAGATTCAATCAGTATGTCTGTTGGAAAATGGACGAATCAGAATTCTTGTAGGAATTATCAGATGAATCTGATTAATTTCTTCCTGTTAAATTTATCAAATTTTTGGATTAATAATACTAAACTCACCAGCACCGAGTCGTCTAAAATTTTTTCCATCTAATCTCAAAAGTCTGTTTAATATTCTGAATTTTCATTAAATTATTTTAAGTTCAGTTTTTGGTAGATTCAATCAGTATGTCTGTTGGAAAATGGACGAATCGGAATTCTTGTAGGAATTATCAGATGAATCTGATTAATTTCTTCTTGTTAAATTTATCAAATTTTTGGATTAATAATACTAAACTCATTAGCACCGAATCGTCTAAATTTTTTTCCATCTAATCTCAAAAGTCTGTTTAATATTCTGAATTCCAACACGATTATTGCATAAATTCAATCCAGATTATTCAATAAATTATTTTAAGTTCAGTTTTTGATAGATTCAATCAGTATGTCTGTTGGAAAATGGACGAATCAGAATTCTTGTAGGAATTACCAGATGAATCTGATTAATTTCTTCCTGTTAAATTTATCAAATTTTTGGATTAATAATACTAAACTCACCAGCACCGAGTCGTCTAAAATTTTTTCCATCTAATCTCAAAAGTCTGTTTAATATTCTGAATTTTCATTAAATTATTTTAAGTTCAGTTTTTGGTAGATTCAATCAGTATGTCTGTTGGAAAATAGACGAATCGGAATTCTTGTAGGAATTACCAGATGAATCTGATTAATTTCTTCCTGTTAAATTTATCAAATTTTTGGATTAATAATACTAAACTTATTAGCACCGAATCGTCTAAATTTTTTTCCATCTAATCTCAAAAGTCTGTTTAATATTCTGAATTCCAACACGATTATTGCATAAATTCAATCCAGATTATTCAATAAATTATTTTAAGTTCAGTTTTTGATAGAATTCAATCAGTATGTCTGTTGGAAAATGGACGAATCAGAATTCTTGTAGGAATTATCAGATGAATCTGATTAATTTCTTCCTGTTAAATTTATCAAATTTTTGGATTAATAATACTAAACTCACCAGCACCGAGTCGTCTAAAATTTTTTCCATCTAATCTCAAAAGTCTGTTTAATATTCTGAATTTTCATTAAATTATTTTAAGTTCAGTTTTTGGTAGATTCAATCAGTATGTCTGTTGGAAAATGGACGAATCGGAATTCTTGTAGGAATTATCAGATGAATCTGATTAATTTCTTCTTGTTAAATTTATCAAATTTTTGGATTAATAATACTAAACTCATTAGCACCGAATCGTCTAAATTTTTTTCCATCTAATCTCAAAAGTCTGTTTAATATTCTGAATTCCAACACGATTATTGCATAAATTCAATCCAGATTATTCAATAAATTATTTTAAGTTCAGTTTTTGATAGATTCAATCAGTATGTCTGTTGGAAAATGGACGAATCAGAATTCTTGTAGGAATTACCAGATGAATCTGATTAATTTCTTCCTGTTAAATTTATCAAATTTTTGGATTAATAATACTAAACTCACCAGCACCGAGTCGTCTAAAATTTTTTCCATCTAATCTCAAAAGTCTGTTTAATATTCTGAATTTTCATTAAATTATTTTAAGTTCAGTTTTTGGTAGATTCAATCAGTATGTCTGTTGGAAAATAGACGAATCGGAATTCTTGTAGGAATTACCAGATGAATCTGATTAATTTCTTCCTGTTAAATTTATCAAATTTTTGGATTAATAATACTAAACTTATTAGCACCGAATCGTCTAAATTTTTTCCATCTAATCTCAAAAGTCTGTTTAATATTCTGAATTCCAACACGATTATTGCATAAATTCAATCCAGATTATTCAATAAATTATTTTAAGTTCAGTTTTTTGATAGATTCAATCAGTATGTCTGTTGGAAAATGGACGAATCAGAATTCTTGTAGGAATTATCAGATGAATCTGATTAATTTCTTCCTGTTAAATTTATCAAATTTTTGGATTAATAATACTAAACTCACCAGCACCGAGTCGTCTAAAATTTTTTCCATCTAATCTCAAAAGTCTGTTTAATATTCTGAATTTTCATTAAATTATTTTAAGTTCAGTTTTTGGTAGATTCAATCAGTATGTCTGTTGGAAAATGGACGAATCGGAATTCTTGTAGGAATTATCAGATGAATCTGATTAATTTCTTCTTGTTAAATTTATCAAATTTTTGGATTAATAATACTAAACTCATTAGCACCGAATCGTCTAAATTTTTTTCCATCTAATCTCAAAAGTCTGTTTAATATTCTGAATTCCAACACGATTATTGCATAAATTCAATCCAGATTATTCAATAAATTATTTTAAGTTCAGTTTTTGATAGATTCAATCAGTATGTCTGTTGGAAAATGGACGAATCAGAATTCTTGTAGGAATTACCAGATGAATCTGATTAATTTCTTCCTGTTAAATTTATCAAATTTTTGGATTAATAATACTAAACTCACCAGCACCGAGTCGTCTAAAATTTTTTCCATCTAATCTCAAAAGTCTGTTTAATATTCTGAATTTTCATTAAATTATTTTAAGTTCAGTTTTTGGTAGATTCAATCAGTATGTCTGTTGGAAAATGGACGAATCGGAATTCTTGTAGGAATTATCAGATGAATCTGATTAATTTCTTCTTGTTAAATTTATCAAATTTTTGGATTAATAATACTAAACTCATTAGCACCGAATCGTCTAAATTTTTTTCCATCTAATCTCAAAAGTCTGTTTAATATT
The DNA here is from genome assembly GCF_003227725.1 of Camponotus floridanus. Taxonomy (NCBI): domain Eukaryota; kingdom Metazoa; phylum Arthropoda; class Insecta; order Hymenoptera; family Formicidae; genus Camponotus; species Camponotus floridanus. The sequence continues at coordinate 2,458,466 of NW_020229414.1, forward strand.
CTGAATTCCAACACGATTATTGCATAAATTCAATCCAGATTATTCAATAAATTATTTTAAGTTCAGTTTTTGATAGATTCAATCAGTATGTCTGTTGGAAAATGGACGAATCAGAATTCTTGTAGGAATTACCAGATGAATCTGATTAATTTCTTCCTGTTAAATTTATCAAATTTTTGGATTAATAATACTAAACTCACCAGCACCGAGTCGTCTAAAATTTTTTCCATCTAATCTCAAAAGTCTGTTTAATATTCTGAATTTTCATTAAATTATTTTAAGTTCAGTTTTTGGTAGATTCAATCAGTATGTCTGTTGGAAAATAGACGAATCGGAATTCTTGTAGGAATTACCAGATGAATCTGATTAATTTCTTCCTGTTAAATTTATCAAATTTTTGGATTAATAATACTAAACTTATTAGCACCGAATCGTCTAAATTTTTTTCCATCTAATCTCAAAAGTCTGTTTAATATTCTGAATTCCAACACGATTATTGCATAAATTCAATCCAGATTATTCAATAAATTATTTTAAGTTCAGTTTTTGATAGATTCAATCAGTATGTCTGTTGGAAAATGGACGAATCAGAATTCTTGTAGGAATTATCAGATGAATCTGATTAATTTCTTCCTGTTAAATTTATCAAATTTTTGGATTAATAATACTAAACTCACCAGCACCGAGTCGTCTAAAATTTTTTCCATCTAATCTCAAAAGTCTGTTTAATATTCTGAATTTTCATTAAATTATTTTAAGTTCAGTTTTTGGTAGATTCAATCAGTATGTCTGTTGGAAAATGGACGAATCGGAATTCTTGTAGGAATTATCAGATGAATCTGATTAATTTCTTCTTGTTAAATTTATCAAATTTTTGGATTAATAATACTAAACTCATTAGCACCGAATCGTCTAAATTTTTTTCCATCTAATCTCAAAAGTCTGTTTAATATTCTGAATTCCAACACGATTATTGCATAAATTCAATCCAGATTATTCAATAAATTATTTTAAGTTCAGTTTTTGATAGATTCAATCAGTATGTCTGTTGGAAAATGGACGAATCAGAATTCTTGTAGGAATTACCAGATGAATCTGATTAATTTCTTCCTGTTAAATTTATCAAATTTTTGGATTAATAATACTAAACTCACCAGCACCGAGTCGTCTAAAATTTTTTCCATCTAATCTCAAAAGTCTGTTTAATATTCTGATTTTCATTAAATTATTTTAAGTTCAGTTTTTGGTAGATTTCAATCAGTATGTCTGTTGGAAAATAGACGAATCGGAATTCTTGTAGGAATTACCAGATGAATCTGATTAATTTCTTCCTGTTAAATTTATCAAATTTTTGGATTAATAATACTAAACTTATTAGCACCGAATCGTCTAAATTTTTTTCCATCTAATCTCAAAAGTCTGTTTAATATTCTGAATTCCAACACGATTATTGTATAAAATTCAATCCAGATTACTGAATAAATTAAATTCAGTTTGTTAGAAAACAGTGCACTGAAAAAAAAATCTGGTTGCATTAATTTAAATTTCTGGTAGATTCAATCAGTATGTCTGTTGGAAAATGGACGAATCAGAATTCTTGTAGGAATTACCAGATGAATCTGATTAATTTCTTCCTGTTAAATTTATCAAATTTTGGATTAATAATACTAAACT